>NC_137112.1:17174726-17775259 GCF_949357685.1 Gobio gobio | reverse complement strand
ATATGCCTATTAATCATAAATGCAATGATTTTTATTTTATTTCTGTTTGTCTGCATTATGTAACTTTTGGATTTAACATTTAAATATTTTAGAATAAAACAGTATGATGTTATCATTAAAAAATGAGTGTGTTTATATGATTTATGAGGACACACATCTGTAAAATTCCTTTTTAAATGGCTTAAAAACATATGAAACAATGTTTTATTAAAAATTTTAAAATGCAGAAAGTTTTCTGTGATTGCCAGGGTCAGTTTGTACAGTATAAAAACCATTACGCCTATGGAATTTCCTCATAATAATAGGTGCACCAACATATGCATGTGTGTGTGTGTGTTCTCACATTGTAGAATATATCTATCCTGTACTACTACGTACATCTACATGATATATTATCTGTGTATGTACTATCTATATTTTTCCCACATCATAGAATATATATTTTTAATGATGCCATTATTTTTTAAAGACTGCTCAACAGTTTCACGTTTGATGTTTTCAGTGTTTAAAATGCAGTATATGCTCAACTAAATCTCCTCTGTGGAATAATTTCTTCACAGATATTCAGTTAGATATCTGCTAGATATCTATGATAATCTCATATAACTCTCTTGGCTCTTGTGTGCGCCGCGAGACAAGCCGCCCCACCACTGTTTGTGTTAACAGGGGCGAAATTCACACCAGGCATGTGTGAGTTATGCAAATGCCATTAGGAAGTGTTTGACACTTCGCAGTTTTGTGGCGATCAGAGCCATTTCAGCAAGTGCGACAAACCAAAGATATCAAAACTGCCATGTGGCTAAAATACACTTTAAATAATTAAAATGTCATTGATGGGCAGCAAATGTTGAGATTTTATACACTTATTTTATCTGGAAATGCATTGCGGTCATTATAGTCAGCCTCACAATAAAGGAACTCATCTTATATCATCTGCCGCTTAATCCTGCGCTTTACAGTAAGAGCTATGGCCTGGCAGTGGTACATATGCTCAAGACACACCGAGCACTGGCACTCATTGTGGGAGACGTGATCTCACTCTATCTCTCTTTCCGCATCATTTCCTGTCTTCTGTACTCCTGTCTCTCGGGATAAAAAATCCTATACATTAGAGACAAAGACATTACAATTTAAACAAGACCAAATGTATTTTTTTTTTATCTGTTTGCAATGTTATTGGGTTCTTTCTTCAAAGGTAATGGCTTAGTCTACCATTCTTTGTTTTTATTTCAATGAGGAAAAAAATGCCGGGGTGGGACTTGATTTAATCCAATGAGATTTCATTGGAGCATGAAAGTGGGCGTTCCAAATCAGAATGGTGCCAGACCTGAAAGCGAGTTTGCAATGGATGCAAACTCAAAAAAAAAAAAATTATCTTTCTTTTTTTGGCTGGGATATGAAGCTGAAGGTCAAGTTCCCCCCTGAGAGCATTTTAATGTATCCTTTTCAAACTTATCATTATTTCTTCCTTAAACATTGATTACATTAATATTAATCACATTAAATCACCCAATTTTAGAAGGGCTAGATTAACAGTATACTGAAACAGTGTTTAATAACTATTTGGATGCAGCCTTGGTAACATCAGCCAAAAACAAAAGTAATTTTTGAGGGGAAACAAATCCAGAGTATCTGCATGTTTTTTTGTTTATTATTATTATTTTATAACAAATATCGCTTTTTAAGACCTGCACAAAAATAAAGCAAACCCATACAATCTCAAACTAAATCACATATCTCAGAATCCTTTACTTAAACTGGATTAAATTTAATTTATGTTCTATTCAATATGTAGTCTATGGAAGTTGGTTTATGTACCAATATATCAATACATTTGAATTAAAAGTTGAGCAATATTTAGATGTTCTTGATACAATAAAAATGCATATAGAGAAAGAGAGATTATTGTGATTATAGATAGTAATAATAATATATATATATATACTGAATGTTCAATAATGTTCCTTCCAACGACTGAGTGGCCCAGACAAAGGCAAAAAAAAAGTTTATGTTGAATTAAATTACAAATACAGTTTATTTCTCTAACTAAAATACCAATATTAAACAGGAAAAAAAAAAACAGAAACATTGTATGCATAATGTGGCACTTTTTAAAAGTCAAAAAGCACACCAGAACTCTAATTTTGCAATGTTTATGCTTTACCTCTTCCAGCTGCTCATTGAAAAAGATGAAGAGATATACTCATCTATTCGCCATCTACATGAACACTGTCATAATTAATTAACAGTAGTATCATAAGCAATCTCTTGATGTGTGCAGTGTTCATTGATTTGCGAACTGCTCTGGAACTGCCTGTAGAACGTGCAACAGCACCGCATTTTGACTTTGAATGTGCAGCACTCATTTATTTCATTAAATCATAGCCTTTTAAAGTTTAATCAACCATTTAAGGTATTTAAGACTTTTAATTATCTTAAATTTCATAAAACCAAATGTGAGACTTTTTAAGGACCCCCAGATACTCTGAAGTCATTAAAGTTGAAAGAAGACGACAGCTTTTTCTTACAACGTGCACTGATAAAACATTCACAATAAAATCAGTAATGTGTTAGAAAATTATTTTGTTCAGATATCATATTATACTGAAGAGGAGTTATCACAGATGAAGAGAAAATCACTGATACCATGTATTGTATTGATATGTCAGTCATGGTAAAAAACAAACAAAAAAAACAACAACAACAAAAACAAGGATTTATATACATGAATCCAGTTTGTTCGTGTAGTAAATATTGCAGCTGTCATTTCTCAGCCTAGCATGGCTGATGCATTGCGTTAAATAAGCACACAAAACACAATGTCGCTGACAAGCTGCATTTGAGCCAGAGCGGCCAGGTGAGTGGTGTCAGAGCGAAAGACACTTGAAGGCTGTTTGTATTGGGCACATCAGCACTAGAGTAAAGAGTAATGACTGCTACCAAAATGTAATTAACTTAGCCCTGCAACCTGGCTGTTTGTCTGAATTAAATTCTCCACTCATTATGTGTCATCTTACGCAATGTGGCCAATGGCCTCTTTTGGAAAATCAATGGAGGCGGAGCCGTCAGATGTCACTCGCAGACTGATTATCCAATCAGTGTACACCTCTGGCCTGCACAAAGGTCTCACACCTTAATAAACTCCTAATCTCTATATCTGAATTTAGATTAATGCATGGTAGTAGCAACAACATTGATTTAGTCGTAATGAAGAGTTCTATAGCTCACTCTATTTGGAAGGACCCCAAAGTGCTGATCTAGGAACATTATCCTTTCTGAATTCCTGAGCTTAATCAGTACAACACCAGAGAGAAAAAAAAGGCCAAAGATCAGCCAATGGTGCTCAAACAAAGCAGAAATGCCTTCAGCCCGTTTGTCTAAAATATCACTGCGCTGTCATCACATAATTACAGACCTGTTCTTTTCACCCTCGTCTGGACAGCTAAACATTTTTTTCTGTCCGATATTTTAATTTCTGATCTTTTTAATATTCTTCACCTTAACAATCAACCTTTTCATGTCACACACTTTCATTCCGATACATGTGCTCCATTCGGTGCAGTTTCTTAACATGTTTAGAGATCATTTAAAGCTAAATTATCTTTAACTGGAGGTCAAGAGATCCAGGAACACCCTCATGATTGGCTACATCTGCCCTGATAAACTGTCACATGAACCACATAAGATAAGTCTGACCTCTGACCTCAGGATGTTTTCAAGAAACAACTCACTGTTGACCCCAGATTAGATTAGTTATTTGAGGATTAGTGGAATCCGCATGGAAATGTCTTAACCATTATTCTAGATCAGTATAAGTATGATAAGAATTTACACCATCAGTGAAATGTTTGGACACTTAAATGAAGAAGCTGAAATATTAGATTCATATTTATTATTAAACATCTCTGGCTGCTATACATCAAGGCAGTAACAATGTCTTAGACATTGGGGGGGGAAACCAAATTATAATTTGTTTTTGTGTGTGTGTTTGGGGAAGGGGGTATTATCTGGTCATATTTTTTTTTTTTTTTTTATTTATAGAATATTGTTTTAAATATGCACACATTCACTCTTATTTTCGTCTGCCTAATATGTAAAAATGTAAAACGTTTCTTTAAAAATAATTGGTACAGTTATGTTTCATATTTTCAATTCAAAATGGTGAAATTTCATAAAAAAATGTCAAATAGTTGGCATTACTTGATTTTACTGTTGGCCGTTGAATGTTTTTTATATCGTAAAACAGTTGTCAAATATTAAATGTTTTGCTACTTACATCTTACGACACACTCTTTCATTGCTATAACTAAAGTGTCATGCTGGAATACATTAAGCCTCAGTATACAGTAATCCACGCCTTCTTTCATTTGATTGGCCATCTCACTCATTCTGACAGTGACGAGTGCTGTTAGACCGCTGAAGCAGACCAACCTAAAAATGTAACATTTTACTTTTGTCATCCTAGCAACAAAAAGAACAGTGTGTAATGGAGTACAGCAGAGCAGCATCAAGAATATGAAATATTGGGGGGGGGGGGGGCAATTTGGCCATTCAGGGGGACTTTTCTCCTCAATGTCTATGGTAGTTACGGCACTGCTATACATAATTCCCACATGACCATTTACATTTTTAATACATTAAATGGCTTTAATATTATTATTTTTTCACAACAATAAAAAGTCAAACAAGTAAGGTTAAAAGTAAAGACTTAATTATTATTATTATTATTTAATAGAGATTAATACATTATATTTTATAAGTAAATTATCTATAAATGTAAAAAAAAAAAAAATTAAATAACACCATGAAACTTCTGAAAGTTTCTTGTTGTAGATAACTAACAAAAGGCGAATTACACTGCAGCTCAACCTCTCCTCAGAGTTCTGAAATAACAGGTGTGTCTGCTTGAAAATGGCCATTTCAAGTGTGCCCATGTAAGCCAGCCGAAACACAACCCTTCTCCCAACCACCAGACGTCTAATAAACCTCTCTCTCTCTCTCTCTCTCTCTCTCTCTCTCTCTCTCTCTCTCTCTCTCTCTCTCTCTCTCTCTCTCTCTCTCTCTCTCTCTCTCTCTCTCTTTGCTCACAGATACTGTTTACCCTGTACCTGAGTTCCTACCTTCTCCTCTCTGATGAGAAATTGAATTTTTTTTTCCTAAATACCAATTCTGGGATAGATAAGTCATGCCCCCTGTGTGTACACCAAACTAAATATGTGTAGTTCTGAATTTGAAAATAAAAACAACATGAATCATGCGGTGGACTTCATTTACATTTAAATAAAAATAAACATGCCAGAGCATATGCTAAATGGATGTAATCCACGATACTAAAATATTATTTCCACAATGTAAAAAAAATAAAAATAAAGTACAACAATTTTGTTTCCATCTGTATAAATGGTCACAATAATTTTTGGAACAAAAACCAAAATGTTTTTTGTAAGAGTAAAAAGTGATTGAACTTATGACTTTGGCACCACTTTCACTATTTGTTGTTGAATTACTGTCAATATTACAGGGTTATTACTATTATTATTTTACAGTGGAGAATTACAAGTGATACCATGTTGAAATATGTATTATTATTTATTACTTTTTTTTTACTAAATTACTTTTTAATCGCCAATTACTTTTGTTTAGAAATGATTTATTTGACCTCCAGATATTTCAAAATAAATTAAACTGATTGCATGTCTGAACACACTCTGGAGTCTGGGTGTGTTCAGAGTGGTGTGTGCTGCCCACAGTCTGCAGCTGATTAAAATGGCAGCCTGTGTATAAAGTCTGCCGTCCCACTGTCACACAAACCTTTCGCAAGCAGAAACAAACGCTTTGACAAAATGGCAGAGAAGGCGCCCTGCCTTCCACTGATTACTGATCGTAAAATAAAAACCACCGTAAAATGCAGGTATTTGACCCACCAAAGGCAGTTGAGCACTTTACATAAAACTCCAAGTGTAACAGGGCTGTTTATTCCCCGCAAATTGGCGAGCGTTTATCGGCACAGCAGGGTGCTCTGTAAACACACAACTGAATCAAAAACAGGGAAAGAAATCATCTGATTTGAAAATCTTGCAAAATGTGTTTTCGATTTTTATGCGCTTAGTAACCACACCGTAAATGGCCTGTATCACGGCATCTCTAAAGTAACATTATTGCCCTATGGAGCGAATGACATGTCTATTCTGAAGTGGTCCACTTGTTTTTTCTCAAATTCATAAAACACAATTTTTTTTTTATTAAATTCTCTAAAGAAACCATAGTTCCAGTCTACAAGCTGCATGACATTGTATTTGTTGTTCAGTGAGACCGATTATTTGATTCGGCTGTGCAAACGCTCTGATGTTCGGAGAACAATGGCTGTCAGTGGAATTATACTGTTGTGCAAAAACACACACACACACACACACACACACCATGTGCTAAGGCTCTAATAAAAGTTATTCCACATTTTGAACAAAAGCTTAGGCTTGTTCATTATTTAGAGCTCAAATGTGATATAAAATCACTTTTTTGACTTATATTTTATATATTTCACCATTCAAATGCTCTCCACATGTGTCTGATATTCACCATATGGCGATAACACTGAAATGAGAGCACTGGGCCACAAATCATATTTTCCAGATCGCCAAAAATAAAATAATCAATAAATAAAAAATCGGAATCTTATTCAAATATAACAGAAGACAGTACATTAACACGGAGGTCGAGGACAAAGAACTCCCTAAGTAAACCTAATAAAATCTCGCTAACAAAATTAATTTGAAATCAGATTAATAGACTTTCAAAAATCCACAGTATACTTAAGAGACAATGTCTGCACTATGAGGACGAAGTGAATCGTGAATAATGTGCCGTGCCTTACGTGAGACTAACTCTCATAAACATAAAGCTGCACACTTATGAGTATTATTTCTGTGTAGGTGTTATGACATTCATTCATATCTGCATTACTGGAAATGTAGAAAAACACAATTTTTCCGCTTTGAGTGAAAATACCTAAGCAAGTTCTCTGGTGGATCTCATAATCCTGCTCATGTTTGGCTGTTTTCATTTCTCTGATGCAGGAAGGGGGCCAGAAA
Organism: Gobio gobio; assembly: GCF_949357685.1. Taxonomy (NCBI): domain Eukaryota; kingdom Metazoa; phylum Chordata; class Actinopteri; order Cypriniformes; family Gobionidae; genus Gobio; species Gobio gobio. The sequence goes on along the minus strand of NC_137112.1, from coordinate 17,768,171 downwards.
GAAACAGAGCCAAGGAAAATATTCTTTTGAAATGAAAAGGATGGGATAGTGTTTTCACACACAAACACAAAGACGAGGAGAAATGAACTACAAGCCCTGGTCCCCTCTCACCCCTCCTGTTCTCCGGGCCTGTGCTGAAGCTAATAGAGCACAGGGCTCAAATAGAGCTCAGGCCACTTTGAAATGCTAATGGAGCGGCTTCAAACAGAGTCCATTCACACTTATACAAATTCAAAACATTTTTTGCTCAGAGAATGTCTATTTAAAGCACAAATGGTGACATGCAAGAATCCAGACCAAAAACCACATGCCATATGGTAAAACTCCTCATCTACATCCAAAGTTCTAATTCGGAGACATTATATTGGGTGTTTAAAATATTTTGTAGCTTTATGAGATCAAATATAAGCCTATTTAAAAAGTGTGCAATGCTTATTTTATAGTTATATATTCTGTATTACAGGATAGTTTACAATGTTTTGAATGTAACAATGGAAACATGGCATTGAAAAAAACTTAAAAACATTTCAACCACCGCTCCCGTCACCATAAACAGCATCTGTAGGTCTGTCTACTGCACCGAAACAAGCAGGCAAGATTTTCACTCAGGTGACTCGATATGTTTCAGTCTTTAGCGTCTCTCATGTCATGCACCGCATTTCAAACAACACCGCGCTCATGCATTGACTCTTATTACTGGCTCTTACACACTAGAGCGATGTTTACCCGAAAACAATTGTGATTTGCCCAGTGTTTTGGTAACATTTCAAATTGCAGTGTCCAGCAACATATATCATATGCTATTATATTTAATTACAACAGTAATAGCAGTAATAATGTGTAATTATCAGTACCGTAAATAATTATAATACATTAATTACAATAGTATTACTTATGTGATTACAATGTAACATGCATACTAATGCAAAGTTTGCCCGTTTTTCTATGTTCAGAATGTGTTTAGGCAAAGAAGTGCCACCGACCGATTCTGCTCATCTCACTGTTGGCACCAGGGGCCTGGGTGCAGATTAATTATGAATGTAGGGTTAAAGGATCTAATTTAACAGCGGCTGCTCACAAGTGTCCGATGGTACATTTAGAGAAAGTCAGGCTCAGACGATTTAAACTGCACTGGGTTCTTACAGTCCCCTAGTTAGCACTCTATCACTGCTGCCGGTGCACTCTGAACCATTCTTTTCACATTAATCATCCTGAGGAGTTAAAAACAAGCAAAAAGAGCCTGGAATTGCTTTTAATTATAGACACAAGACCTCAGTTTAACAACCCAAGTCAAGCTTTAGTGAGTTCAACAGTTGATGTAGGTCACCACACGCTTGTTGTAGGAAGCAAAAGGCAATGACAATAAATTAAAGTGCGCAGACTTCACAGACACCTTTAAAGAATTTTCAATGGAATGAAATATCTCTGTGGGATTTATTTGAAGACCCATAGATCCCCCATTCCCACACTAATAGTTTCCATTCAAAGAGAGAGTGAGAGAAAGAAAGAGTAAAAGACAAAGAGAGAAATGGCAGCCGACCAAATCAATCCACATCTGGTTGTGTTTTGATTAACCATTTCTCAATTAGCCATGGTCCCCCTTTCCATCATTTTAATTACTCTGAACAGAGTAGTTTTGTTCTTTTCGAGTCATCTGACTGCAACTCAACTCGTTCAATACTTTTTTTTAATTTTTTATAAATTTTATATATTATATATATATATATATATATATATATATATATATATATATATATATATATATATATATATATATATATATATATATATATATATATATATATATATATATATATAAAATGCACACTTTTGTATATCATTATGATATTACACTATAATTACCTTAAAACATGCATGACCAGGATAATTCAATTCATCGTTAATATATTGTTTTTTGCACAAAAAGTTTGAGCAACCAACCCAAACTTGATAATCACCCACTATAGATCAACAGGATTTATAAGCGCATTATGATCATTAACAAAACGGTTCTTACCTTTTGTGAGTGAACGGATAGTTGAAGAAAAATCTGACGTAAAGTTAATTAATCAGTTGATGCAATTACAAGCAGGTCTTAGAATAGGAGCAGCGCGTCTCAGCGCAAAACGCACACATGCTCCGCTCATCCGAGCCTTTCTCTCAGTGCGAGCGCTCACATTCCCGCAGACCCGCGCTCAGTCCTGCGCTCCGCCGTGCCGGGATGAAGAGATGCGAGTATGGAACAGTCCGTCCGTCCTGCTGGAGGAGAGAGAGAGGGGACGCAGACCTGTTCGCAAAGCAACTAATATAAAAGAGCACAAAAGGAACTCAAGAAATATAAACAAACAAAAGCAGTCCTCTTATATATATTTCAGTCCTTTGAGCGTCTTCTTCGGGTTTGTTGAGTCCCGTTCAAGCCGGAGAGAGAGCGGCCCGCGGCTGAGGGATTTCTCTCTGTGCGAGCTGAGCCGAGATGTGAGAGAGGGGCTGCGCTTAAAACCTGGAACTGGATTCCTGGATCTCACGGATACGGAGTCAGTGAGAAAATGATCGCATAACCATATTATCGAGAGTACAACTTAAGCAAAGGCTGTTGCGGAAGACGATTACGCAGAGCCGAGTAGGAATGTAAAGCAGATTATTTGTTTCGTATATACAACTTTTGGCCATTATCCATTGGATTTGCACTGCTGCGTGCCCCTCATAGAGAAAGATTCCCTCATGCTGTGGGCAGGCTGGCCTGTTCAGCCAATGACTGCACATGTTTTCTTACTGTAATTCTAGCTTGCATCAAAAAGAAAAAGTGCAGATTTTCGTCTTTTTTTCCTCAACTTGGCCTCAATCAGAAAGACCGACTGCAGCCAAGCTGCAACTGAGTAATCCACAGAACAAAGACGCATGCATGCCATTTTCACCAATGCACTTACCATTATTTCAATTGTTGACCATCCTCACAGTCAGTGACCCTTAAACGCAATGCACATCCTAGAACTGTTAAAGAATGAGTTGAAAAGGCCATGTAAGGAGAAGCATGCAACTGGATCGCATCCCCCAATACACCTGGCTTTAATAAAGCTTCAGAGCGATATTTCAGTCAAATACAGCAACTCTAAGGGTGCATTTCTCTGTTTCACTCTACAGCAGGTGAAGCTCACAGCGTAAGAGCGCACACATATATTTTCATATGCATAACTTTACATAGTAATAGATCCATTTTGGGGGACAAAAGAGAAAACAGATGTGGTAAAGGTCATTCAGATATTTTTTTTCTGATGTTTATGCATTAGTTTTGCTGAAGTAAAACCACATGTGTGTTGCATTCTTGCAGTCAAAGGAAGGCGATGGGGTTTAGCAAAATCACATATACACAACTACACACCCTCTCACATACACACATAAAAACACATAAGTTCTGTTACAAACCACTGATTTTATCTATTTAAATATGCTAGGGTTGTCTCCTCAAAAAGCCCATTCAATGATTTTGCTATTAGTATTGCATTTCTTAAAGTACTTCAGAACAAACTCTTAAAATAAAGAAAATAAACTTGGAGTTTTTAAAGTATCAATAGACTTTGCAAACAAGGAAAATACAATACAAGTTACATACAAATCTATATCTGTACTAAATATAATTGAATCGTAAAATCGCACATAAGAGAAGAGATTATGCTAATAATAATAATAATAATAATGATGATGATAATGATAGTCATTCTCGAGAGCAACATAAAACATCATGTTTAATTTTGCTCATGAGGTTTTTAAAGAAACAGACCTTGTAAATGAATATGTGCAGCTGAGAACCTGTGAGTGATATTTGTCATTTTACCTGAATAATGAATTCAGTTGAACTGTGGTGTATTGTAATACGATTGACTTCATGAAAATAACACTGGTAGATCTTTTCAGGAAGGAGTTGTATTTATTTTAGTTGCTCTTTGTTATGTAGCACATCCGATTGTAGCTTAAATAAGGATTAGTGCAGGTATTAGCTGTGTAACCTTCTTCTAATTATGATTATGAGAAAATGTTCGCCTTTCCTCTTTTCTGTCTTCGCTATGTCACATGTCCCAGTCTTCTATTTGTAATGTTTTATTTACACTGGTCTGTGTATGTGTGTGTTTTCATTTCTTTAAAGACATTTCTATGTTTTTTATAATCTGTGGTTTCTACATTTTGTTTATGGGAAACAGATTTTTCATCATCAGACTGATTTTATTGAAGTAAACATGAGGGTTGCAAGCGTAAATGTGTATGTATTGTGCTTCATTTGACATTCTCAATACCAGCAGGAAGCAACTGTTCACAGGACTTCACACATGTCCAGATCACTTTCTGTGAAACTTGGTCATTTATGCATTATCCCCCAGGATAGCCTACAGAGAGTGTGTGTCTGTGTGTGTGTGTGTGTGTGTGGTTCAGATTTACCCTATGCTATGGGGACAAAAGGCCCCCACAAAGATGACAAATATAATTCAAAAATAAGATCAAACATTTATCATCACATTCTTCAAATTCCAAATGGTGGATTTCCTTTTCTCCCAAGGAATTTTAGGAGCACATCTTAGACTAAGTTTTTACTTAAATTCCATCTCCTTTTCACCGCATTTTAAATCAAGTAAAATTTATCCAGTACCACAAAGCCAACTGCTTTTGACAGAAACAAAATGAAAAATCTGTAATAAACACCACAACTCTTTTAAATAAATTCAAAATGCTATAGAGTAAAACCACCCCTCCTCAAATGTCTCTTCGCCATTCCAAATTTCAGTGTTTACTCAGGAGAGAACAGGGAGGAACAGTCCCAAGCCTCAAAGGAAGTTCACATTCTACTTCCTTTATGACCACATAGGTTTCTGGATTACACAAATGTCAAATAACTGACCTGTAAAGCTAATGGCTTATGCAAACAAATGCCACTCTCCCACATGTAACACTAACACAGCCTTCAACAGTTTCTACGTGTATGTCACTGTATTACGCTGTGATTTCGTATTCTCTCTCAAACTCGTTCTGTCTCTCTCCGAAACACGATATCTGCTAAAACAAATATCTGTGAAACAAATCTAACCAGTGCTGAATGGTTTAGCAACTGTTATTAAGGTCACTGTAATTTAAAGTCAGTGTTACGTCTGAACTTGGAGGCTCGATGCAAAGACATCCACAGCCAAGTGGAAACAGATGTGGCAGAAAAGCAGATACAGCATTAGCCGACAGCTCAGCCCTTCTCTGAGGTCCGCCAGTTAAGATTAATATAGCTCAGACATTAGCATATACAACTGCCGTACGATGACCTGCAAGACTCCAATTCATACTATTTACACAAGAGGCCAAAAAAACACATTCTGCAATAACGTTGTCCCGTATCCATTAGGAAGCTCGGGGTGACTCGATGTCTTATCCAAACTGTACAATTACCTGATATTTGCACAATCGAGATATCATCTTTAAAATTAATAAAGTCCAGAACATCGCAGAAGCAAAAGCCAGGAACCCTAAATTAAAAAATATATATTTTAGTTATTTGCTTTTTTCTGAGTTTTTGCTGTTGTTAGATGTTTCGTGAAGTGAATGAATGAACTTAATGAACTGATAAATAATAATTAATTCATTTCTAAATGAAATATTTAAATGCATATATAAAACATATACATACATAAACCAACGCTATCTCACAACCAATTCATACGTATTTTATGAGGTGACTAATTCGTACGAATTTGTACAACCTCACTCATATGAATTTGTACGTTTTGTCTAAACCCCAGTGACGGGTAGGTTTAGGGGCGGGGATTGAGTTAGGTCATTCGTACGAATTCATACAAATTTGGCAACTCGTCAGATACGTTCGATTTGGCACATGGGATTTAGAGTGAGGTCGTACAAATTCGTACGAATTAGCCACCTCGTAAAATATGTACTAATTGGCCTGAGATCGGGTTGCATAAACGAATAAATGAGCAGTCATTGTGTAATATTTACATCTGTGAAAAATTGTACAGGTATAGAAAATAAATGACTGACCATTATCAGACCTTCAACAGTTTTTGTTTTACATCTACAAAGAAAAAAAAAAACGAAACTGCAAACTTCACAATTTCAAACTTACGCACACAAATAGAGAGAATAATTTATCTGTGTCACTTGTGTTTGGACATGTGAAGATGCTGCTGATAAGTTTCTTTATTTTTAATTAGCATGAGTACAGTAAGAGAAAGGTAGACGTTCAAAAGCAATGTGTCACTACAGGTCCCCTCTGAGGTCAATAATCTTCTGAAATAATTGCCTGAATATTTAATTGAGAGCAGATGAAAAATCTCTCACAGTCATACATAATTGTAAATGCACAATCCCCAGTCCAGCTGTGTACCCTTATTAATTATATTCATTTAAAGAGAACTCTTTCAGTTCATATAAAAGATGATAATTATAAAACTTTTTGAATACATACAGCTTATTTCCATAAAACATTATTGTCCTAAATGTATTCATTGAGTGCTCAGTTATGCATAAATTGCTGGAAATGAATGTTTAAACTCAGCTTAACTCCATAACAACTATGCAACCTCATGAGGCTTGTGGTTCAATAAAAAAAAATTAAAAAAAATCTAATGAACTTAGTTTAAATTGGACTAAATGGCAATACAGTGTTGTGTCCCTTAATTTCTGGATGTTCTTTTTATAGTATATGAATTGATATTTCAGTTATTCATATACACATCAGTGGCATCTCTGGCTCTCTATCCTGCGTGAGATAATACACAAAAATATGTAAACTAACATGCAAAAAAGGGCTAGTCTGACGGTTTTAACGTTGCAGAGTTTGGAGCATTTTCAGTTTAAAGCAAAGGATCTGCAGAAGCAATCATTGGATATACAATATGATTTTTTTTTTTTTACTTAATTTGCAAAATATTATTTGTAACACTTTTTTGGTTACACTTTATTTTAAAGTGTCATTGATACAGTGTAATTATATATTTAAGTACTAAGTAATAATTAACTACATGTACTTACTATAGGGTTAGGGTAGGATTAGGGTTTGGTTGTGGGTTATTTATGCATAATTTACTATTACTATGGTAAGTACATGTAACATATGTAACAAGGACACTGTAAAATAAAGTGTTACCCACTTTTAACACTGTCCTTGTTACACATGGTACATGTATTTACTATTGTAATAACTATAAAATATGTATAATTACTAACCCTCAACCAAACCCAATCCTATAGTAAATACATGTAGTGAATTAATATTACTCAGTACGTAAATGTATAATTACACTATAACTATAACCTTTAAAAAAGTGTAACCGATTATTTATTGATTGCATTTAAAATCTATTTGGCTTAAATATTAGATGGGCTAGTGATTGGACATGACACTTTATTTGCAAATGCTTTGGAGACAAGGGACAAAATAAATGTGAATGTTCAAACCCATAGTGGTTCATAGCAAAAGCCTGATTATTATTTTTTCCAGTCTGGATTTGGTTAACCCGGGCTAGTTGGGTTCAGTTAAGCCCTGTCTGCTATAAATCAAGTCTCAGTTGCTTTATTTGTGTTTCGGTTCGGTTTTACCAGCAAAATTTTGATTAATTTAGAGGTTTCAATACCTTTATATATATTTTTTTCTTCTGTAGGACACTCCAGTGCTTACAAGGCCGTAAAAGAAAAGGTATAACTTCAAATATAAATAGATGGGTGAATGGAGAGAGATTGATTGAAATTTACAATATATGGATAAAAAGAAAGGCAGGCAGCTCTGTTCCACCTTCTCAGTCTAAAGATGGATTTAAAAGAACAACCAATCACAATTGATTATGAAAATATAAGTAAGAAAGAACACCAATCAGAATTCAGCAATTAAAAAAAAAAAATGCTAAATGTGAAATTCAGCACACCTAAGACTGAAATTATTTATACCACACAGAGTTTGAACTGAGACTGTTTAATTAATTTAAGTAGAGAAAGAAAACAAACTAGAAGTTTTGGGGTGGGGTAGGGTGGGGGGTTCTGCAAAAAATGTACAAAAATCACAGCCATGTGAGTTGTGAATGGTTGACGGGGCATTGTTATGCAGTTGCTAAGGTATTCTGAGTGGTTTAGAATTTTGCTATGCGGTTGCTGGGGTTTTCTGGGTGGTTGCGTCCTGGTCCAAGTCAAAAGAGTTCATCCCCCTTGTCTCTATGGTCACGTACTGCTAAATTTTTTAATTGACATCTACAATACATTTGAATGCTGAATTTCCTACTGTTAATTAATGCTCCATGGGGGCAGAATATAGCAGTTACTTTGATGATTGACAACGATAACCATAACAGCTACAATGTCAGCAATTTAACCCTTTCATATGATTTGGTAACTCTTTATCATAAGTATGATGTTTACAAACCACTTGCAAACTATTAGCTTATAGTTAATTCATAGTTAGTGTAGTCTATTTTTTAATATTTTAATATATAATACTGTATACAAAAAGTGAGTACTTCATTATTAACAAAAATATTATTGTTTAATTAGCTCATAAAAAAGTTATATACTATTTGTATGATTTTGTTAACAACGTATTAACCATATAAATGATGTGCAGTATTTTAAACCTGTAGTAAATGACTTGTTAATATGGTTATTAGGTTCTCACTTTAGATTATTTCATGGGAAATTGGAAAATGTCATTAATTAAGTGCTTAAAACCAACCTTTATTGGACAATAATTACATTAATATTAAGTGTTCCTTAAAATGTTTAAAAATACGTTAAGCACACACACACACACACACACACACACACACACACACACACACACAACAATACATTGTATGGGACAAAATTATTATTTTATGCCAAAAATCATTGGGATATGAAGTAATGATCATGTTCCATGAAGATATTTTGTAAATTGCCTACCGTAAAAATATAAAAATGTATTATTAGTAGTAATATGCGTTGCTAAGGACTTCATTTGGACAACTTTAAAAGTGATTTTCTCAATATTTAGATTTTGTTGAACCCTCAGACATATCCTAACAAACCATAGATCAATGGAAAGCTTATTGAAAATGGACCATTATGATTGGTTTTGTGGTCCGGGGTCACAAATATGTGATTTACGGGGACCCTCCATAGACGTAAAGTTTTTAAACTGTGCAAACTGTATATTCTTTCCCCTTACACTAACCTTACCCCTAAACTTACCCATCACAGAAAACTTTCTGCATTTTTTGAATTTCAAAAAACACAGTTTAGTATGTTTTTTAAGCCATTTGGCTTATGAAGGACATAGGAACTTCCCTCAAAATCATGTTTACGTTGTCATTATACACATTTGTACACACACGTTGGGTTTCCATAATTTATAGGGACTTTACAGAGAAATAATGTTGTTTTTTTTACGCCCTGCAAACATTATCTTCTATCCGCTAACCCTAACTCTACCCCTAAATCTAACTGACATAATATATTAACATGAACTCATGATCATTTGTATGTGTTTTTTTCTACCACCCGTACATTTACATTCGCATAGAAACAAAAATATACAGTATCGACATATTGACAGCATTGTGTTATTTGTTTGTTTATTTGAGGATAAAGTTAAGGGACGCTTAATACTAATGCAATTAATGTCCAATCAATGTTGGTTTAACACACTTAATTAATTACATTTTCCAATTTTGTATGAAACTATCTAAAGTGAGAACTCTTTACGATAAATAAGTTCTTAGCAAAGCATAAAACATTATTATCTAACTCCTTATATAAGAGCTAATTAAACAGTAATAATTTTTAATTACAATTAATGAAAAACTCATTATTCGTATAATATACTAACAATGTAGAGCCTACAACATAATAAACTATGAATTAACTAATAGTTCATAGATGATTTGTAAGTATGTTATTACTGTATACTTATAAAGTGTTACCATTTTTTTTTTAAACAAAAGTAAAATGAACAATTTGAGACATATGTTTAGGCCAGAAATGATTAGCAGAGGTGGCATGATGTAAGATTTTAAACAAGTTTCTCTGGACCATAATGCAGAGAGTATGTTTATGACACAAGTGGGTAATAGAAATAGTGGAGAAAGACAGTATCAAAATGTGTCAATGTGTAGACAGAGACTGGTTGTTCAGCTAATGTTAGTCCCTAAGTTTTAGCAACAATAAAAAGTATTTGCTTAAGCAAACACAATTTTAAAAAAAAATGTTTGGGGAAATTAAATACAGTTTTGCCTTGAGTACTAAATACTTAAAATGGTAATTCAAAAACTTCTGTGTGCTCTGCCACGACACATCAGTGAACATATCAACTGCCATCCTTTGGTTGTCTGGGAAAAAGAAGAGAGATTTATTTAAACTGTTAAAAAAAAAAAAGCTCCCTGACCTTTGAATCATTTGAAGACTTGCCACCTACCAGAAGACAGTTGTACACACAGCTAGAGGATATAACTTCAGCAAAAGAGAATGACCTATGTATGCCTCAGAGCTCCAAATCACACAGACCTTCATTTCTCCAATGAAAGACATCCCTGCTGCTTGGACTTCACAGCTGCCGAGCAACTCCATTGGAATATATTGGATTATTGGGAGAGCCGAGTACACTGTGGAGTCTAGCCTCGCTGGGGTTGATTTTAATGTTAATTTACCACTGCAGAGTGTCTTCAGTGATACAATGGCCTGAAAGAGGAAGAGACGTCCTTGTCAACAAAATCCCAAACAGCAGCGTGAGGTGGCGGACTCCTCTTTAGAACAGAAATAATCCTTCGATGAAATCTGAGCCCAATTCCAAGTCAAACTTTGCTAGCCCATTACACGGTATCAGAAAACAGCATGCATTTTTCTTTTTCTCAGCACAATTTTCATTTTCAGCTGATGAAAAACCTGCTTGCACTGTGATGAACTGTATGTTCTTTCGTTCAGAAATCTGCTGCCACTTTCCATGTTCAAATACTGTATGCAGCAATTTTTGCTTCATTGTACTTCAATTTAGTAATACGTTATTTTCTAGTTCATTTATTTAGGTAGGATCTGTTGGAATTGGGTTGGGATTTGTCATAGTTCCATAGAAAAGACCAGACCACTATTAAAAGCAGGGTTAGGGTTATAACTTTGTATGTTCTTTTGTGCCTATTCCTGTTGATTTGGTGAAAAAAAAAAAAAGACAGCATACAGCTGTGAAAACTAGTTACGATACCCCACACAGTCAGCAGCTACTTAACTGAAAAGCAAAGCAAATAACTCAAAGCACATTAGTTTACGATTGGTAACAAAGTCAAGAAACGTGTGCGGCAGATGACATAACCAATCACATCACTCTCCGGTCTCACGGTTTCCTCTGAATGGTTGTCTAACGGCTAACCTATTGCTGTGCTGGTAAAATTTCCCGAAGTGCACAGAATTCCGAAATCCCATCAACAAAGTGAATCTGAAGGAGTAGATTGTCTTTCCTTCCTTGCCCGTCTATCCACAGAATAAATTAGCTCTCACAGATTTGTCTGTGTGTTTTGACGTAGAGCGCCACAGCTATAGTATTTCCAAAGAATGTCATATTGCAGATATGTGAAACTGCAAAGCTGAATATGAAGCCAAGAGCCAAGAAATGTCATTCCTTTGACATTGTACATATTTCAGTGGATTTTCATTCTGTCAGTTATGGCTCCCTATACATGCCAGGAAGCAGAAAGCCCACAAATTATTTAACTAATTTTTAAGAAATCCTATGAAAGCCCTTTTGCCCCCCAACCCCCCCCCCCCCCCCCCAGAAATTTCAGCCTCAATTAGTAATAAATCCAGCATTAAACTAATGTGCGTATCCAGTTACAATAATTGCCCTATTGACAAAAGCATGCCTGGGCCTTTCGGAGTGGATATTCTCTCTATGGTTCGCCGTCGGGCAGCTGTTGAAAGGCTTGGTTGCACCTTTGAGTGACTGCTTGTCAGCAAAGTTCTCTGGTATCAGACAGAAGCCGAGCTCAGGTGACTGGGAGCCCGAACCATCATGAAGTCTTGCAGCGGGTCCCTAGAGCCCAGCTGCATTTCCTCACCATCACTCAACTCGGAAACATTTCATCCTCCGCTCTCTCTCACTCTCATTCCTCCCGGCAACCACCATGACTTGGTCTGACTTAGTTTTGCGCTCTTCGCTTGAGGTCCCGAGTCCCTGAATGTTTGGGCATGAACTACAGGATTATTGCTGATTTCAAGACTCGTTCTTTCCATTTATACAAGTTATCTTGGAATCGTGTGGTAGGCGTACTGTAATTGTGTGCATGGTTGACAAATCTTGAAGGACCTTTCAAATTAAATGTATAATGATTTCTTATCTCTCTTGTGGAATATTGCCTTTTTTGGAATATCACAGAGCATTAAACGATGCCATATGGTCTATTGGAAGTAGTAAAAGACTGAAATACAACACTCCATCTCAGCATGCTGAACACATGATCAATATACAGCTACAATTCACGAACCAAGAAACTGATTAGCAGCAGTGTGAATTGATTATTCCACACCCACACTGATCTTTGTATCCTGAGACCGCTCACTGCATGCAAGTTCTGTATAATTACTTACACTAATCTCTTGTAGGCATGCTGATCTCTATATATTCTAGGAGAACTCTCTGTTCATATCTCTACATACTCCATCTGATCTCTGTTCTTTCTTATACTGATTTCTCTATACTGAATGGTCTTACAATACTCAGTACGATTTCTCGATACTGCCTCTGAAAAAGCCAACAGGATCATGTAGCCCTACTTTCACTGTCTATATCAATAGTGAAAATCAAATGGACCCACTTTATATTAGGTGGCCTTAACTACTATGTATTAACATTTAAATTAATAATTTGATACAATGCGCTTATTGTGTACATATATTGTATTTACATTTAAAAAATTACCTGCTTGTAATGACATCTGTTATTAATTTATTTAGTCACCTTTATAATTACACTGTTGACACTTCCCTTACACCAAACCATACCCTTAAACTTACCACACCTGTCCCTAACTTTACCCGTATCCCACCTCAATATCAGCAAAAGTGGTTTGCAATACAATATGAACACAATAAGTACATTGCACTGATTTTTTGATGTAAGTACATAGTAGTTAAGGCCATCTAATATAAAGTGGGACCAATCAAACTCTCTCAATACTCCCTATGATGCCTCCATACTTTCTCAGAACTCTCCATACTCACTGAGATATCTGCATACTCAGTTTGATCTCTCTCTATACTCATTCAGATCTCTCCATACTCTCAGCATATTCACTCTGATCTCTCCATACTAACTCTGATATCAGTATACTCATTCTGAGCTCACCATCCAAACGTGTCTGAAATCGAATACTCTCTTGCTGAATTTAGAAGCACATACTAGCATATCACTTTTACTATTTCAACCATAGAAAGATATGATAAACGTAATATGTGTAGTATCCTAGTATGCGGTTCTGAATCCAGTATCTGAGTTGGTAGGTCTTTTGAATAAGTATTCAGTAACATTTTACATTAAGGTTCCCTTTGTAAAGGGTTTATACAGGTGTTTGTTAACGACTAACTCATTTACAAATACATTATAACTTGATGATAAGCAGTTATAACTGCATGAATAAAAAGGGTGACGTTAACGAAATACCTGCCAAAAAGTGAGCCTTTTTTTAACTCACATATTATTAATGCTTAATGTATTTATTCACACTTATTTAACACGAAACAGGATTCCTGATTTATTTCATGATGCACCAAAAAATAGACTTCCATAGTGAGACTGAAGGGTGTTGTATTTGTGGTTTAATGACTGCCACTTGTCTTAAAATGTTTTTTTTTTTTTTTTTTACCAGAAGTTATACCCATGATATTCCACAAAAAGCTCCTGGTGCCTATCCACAGCAGTGTAAAAAAAAAAACGGATTTCTATTTGTGTGATTGGTTACTAATGTATGTAACTCATTAATAAATGGTTCACATGTTTACACTTAAAGCTACACTATGTAACTTTTCCGTCCACTAGAGGTCGCCTGTTCAAAACAAAGGCGTAGTTTGATGACGCCACATTTGAGTGCAGAATCTTGAGACATGTGGTCTTCACCTCACAGCCGGTGGAAAAGAGTCAGGATAGGACTCGGGCAGAAATCATGTTCATGGATGCGATTATTAACATTACTGTAGTAAGAAGCAGAGCAGGACCGAGTGTTGTGGAGCTGAGCAAGGCCGCAGGAGCGATTGAAGAACAGGACTGTTATTATGGCATAGTCGCCGGCGGGACTTTTATTACGTCACGGTCGCCGACGCCACTTCCTCTTTTCCAGTCATGAGTATGAGGTAACGCAACTCTGTTTATCGTATTAGATATATCTGAGTATGTTGAAAAGGAAGTTATGACGTTCTCTCGGCGGCTGCTATGACACTTGTTCACACTGCAGTGAGAGTACAGCGTTTCTGCTAAATAAAACCGGAAACCGAGGGTAACGCAGATATGACGCAATCGACAGGCGACTCCCTCAAACGCATAGCTCACACGTCCCGTTAAAATAAAAAACCCTTGGTTAAAATAGCAATTTCTCACGATTTACAAATAGTTGGAAACATTTGGGATATTGTAAGTACTCAACTGAACAAAATATATAACACTGGCCTAGTGGTTTTTGGATATTTTACTGCACAAATCTTACATAGCTCACCTTTAAGGAAGTAGCTAATATCGGAGTTAAAATATTAATTATGAATATCTCATCAAGTTATTGAGCTTGTTTTTTTCATAATAAAGTTTGATATATCATGTGAGTTAAAAATGGGTCACTATTTGGCAGGTATTGCATTAAAGTCTCCCTTTTTATTCATGCCATTATAACTGCTTATCAACGATTTACAATGCATTTGTAAATGAGCTATTAGTCATAAACAAATACCCTTATAAACCCTTAATGTAAAGTGTTACCATAATGACTTTGCGGATGTCTAAAAAGTATGTTTATTCATCTAGTATAAATGTGAGTAGCATGAATATAATCCTGATGTACTAAATCCATCATGTTGTCATTGTCATGTGACTTTTGTCGCTTCACTGCCATTCACAATCTTACCCTGAAGTAGTAAGTTATCTGGTTGCTTTTATGCCTACTGTTTTATGAATATCGTGAATTCGGGCATACTACTCTTTTCATCAATATATGGTATACGAGTATGCGATTTTAGATGCAGACTCTCCTTACTGATCTCTCCATACTCTATTCTCTCTATATTATACTTTCATGCTTTTGTCTTGATCTCAAGCATATCCCTACATTCTCAATCTCTCTGAATTCCATACACTAATCTTTTCATAATTACCCAAGATGATTACTCCCAGTATTTAATCACTGTGATCTTTCTGTTTATGCATTAATCCTTCAGTTTTAGTGTTACATTGTAAAGGCATTATGTAGAATTACATAAAAGTTAAATTACTAATGCTTTTAAATGCTTTGTATATAAAAATATTAAAGGGCCTTTAATTAATTGATTCAAAAGAGGAGTACAATACAATACAATACAAAAGCTATATACAATACAAGAATAGGGGCTGCTCTGGGGTTCTCATCGGTTTCCGCTAACCATACAACAGAGCGCCAGATGGAAACAGTTTTTAATGAAATGACTCACGTTTTAATGCTACTGTGGCTCCACTTGAGTGGAGCTAGCCATCCCCAGCCTGAGCAGTCTGGATCCTTTAATATACTGCAGGTTTTATTGCAGTTGCAATCTATACAGATCTGATCAATGGATGATAAATTTGTGATTTCTTTGGGCTGTTTTCACGGCCGTCAAAATTTCTTTTGTCCCAAGCTTTAGTGCTTCCTCACCAAACGGCTAATCCCAGTTATGAAAATATGCAGTAATACACAGGAGCGTGCCACACCTTCTACCAAACTGAAATAATTCAATGGGTATAACAAACAGCTGTCAGCGTATGATAAAGCACCTGATCTGTGACAGACCGACCTTGTGATACACAGAAATGAGAAATGGACGTCTTCAACAATCACTGTCAGAACGCGAATATGAAGGTTGTGTAGATGTTGACTGGAGAATATGCTTGTGGAAATACTCTGAAATCTTAAAAATAAAACATGCATTACCAAAACCGAATGGTGTGCCAAACTGTAAATAAAAATGGAGATTTTCCTATTTTTCAATAAACAACCTGATCATTTATTGAACACCTGCTGGGCCATATTTTAAGATTTTGTCCATAACGTTTTCCCTTTCTCTTGTTCATAGGATAGTACAAGGGCACATGTTCATTCTAAGACAATATTATTTTTTAGAGGCTCCTACATGCTCGACTTTATATATAAAATAAAACAAAAACATGAAGACGGAATGTAATAGGTGGGAAACATTGGAAAAGTGTTAGGGTTTCTAAGACATTAAAAGATTAATTCACAAAGAAAAACAATATTTTTAACATTATTTACTTAGCCTTATTTGTTCCAAACCCAGGGGCAGATTTAGTGATTTGGGGGCCCTAGGCAAAATATAGGAATGGGGCCCAATACAATTGCACACATTTACCTGGATCAACCTTGAGGTTCCTTTCTCTGTTGTGATTCTTGCTGCTGCACGACAGTGTCCCATAGTGTCCCATAGTGTCCCATAGTGTCCAATTTTTCTACATTTTTCATGTACATGTTATAATGGCTTTCTTCCATATTGTAGACTCCTTGTTTTAGACCATGAAATAGCAAAATTAGGCTGTATGGTGAAATCACACATGGAACTGTCCAAGCGGTGGCTTAGACTTGCCATATCATAATTTTCACCCCAATGTGGCTATGGTATTAATATTAAAACAGGTCAGTTTTAGAGTAGTTTTCACAGTAATTCTAAACTTTAAAACACATTTCATTTTATTTAAATAAACTACAAATTTACATTAAACTGAAAAAAAAGAACAAATAATCCAAGTGTACCAAGGCCAAACGTTGATCTAACGCACTGGGCAAACAACTGAAATCAATGGAGCACCCTGCGCGTCGATATAGTGATGCCTATGGGTACATTTAGTGTCTTCATTGTGACGCGGAAGGCACTTGACCATGCTTCAGATTTTGACGCCTTGGGAGTGAGAATGGGTTGCAACATAATACTGTTGCTCAATATTTAGATACAGATGCATGATATTTTCATTTGCTAAAAGCAGGATACACAAGAAGCACATTTGTTGTGGTAACGGAAATCACAGTAAACGATTGCACGTCTGCGCTGAACATTTTAGGGGGCCCTTGGCTTTTGGGGGCCCAAGGTGGTCGTCTACATTTGCCTAATGGTAAAGAAAATTGGTATTTTCTTTACCATTAAAATATTTGGTTACCAATGAGGTTTGATGTTACTGACATCCAACCTGAGGCATAGGTGCGATATTTGATTTGAGAGCTGACGATTTATAGTGCAAAGCTTATAGTGCAAAAGTCGTAAAAACAAAACAAAAACAAACTATGTTCATGGTGCTTTTGTGTCCTTTTTGGAACCTTGGAAAATATCTGTGTGAAGATTCTTCAAAAAATGTTTGTGTGTATCTGTTACTTTTATGCTGAGAGTGAATCAATTTTCCAATTTAAAACCTTTGAGTGAACTATTCATTTAAGCAGAAATAAAAGGTCAGCATGTGGCTGAATTTTAAAAGAATGAGAAATCAAATGAATGTCGTGCTTACGTGTACCCAACAGTGCCATGTCAACTTCACTCATGCTGACTCTCCAACAGATCCGCTACTACATTCCTAGACCTGCTTGTGAATAACCAAAATGTCCTCCAAACAAGATTTGTGAAATCAACTCTACAGAACAGACAGAGAACATCATTAACATTTCTATCTTCTTTCCCTATGGCTCTTTTGCCCCATTAATCTGAAGAGAAAATGTGGTCATTGTCAGTGTTGCTGTTCCTGATTGCTCTCAATTCGTCATAGTCATAAAGATGTGTTAACAACTAGAATAACACTCTTACCAGTATACTGAGTCAGTATACTCAACCTGAGCAGCATGTTGATTCAGTTCATAGTCCACAGAAAAGCCTATCAGAGGGAGGGATATACTGCTGTCACTTAGGGCAGCAAACCAATAAGATTACAGCTCGATCTAGGGACATCCGAGACGAGTCTGGTCTTTGTGGACTCATAATGGCTGCCTCTTGGTATAATGTTGGATGTTCTTCCAGCTGGTCGCAAATTGTCTTATCTCGGCACAATGGGTACATGTCAACAAGGTGGCATCATTTAAAGTAAAGTAGGAACATGACGAAATGTCTCTCCCCTTAAAAATAAAGAAAGGAATTGATTAGAGCATCCATCCTGTTCTATAAATACCCAGTATATGAGTTGGCCCGTGAGGCAGGCAGAGGAAGAAGGGTAAAAGTGGCTTGCATCAGATACTCTCAGGCAACCCATGTGAAATATTTAAATGAAAGGAGTTTTTTCTAGTGCATAAGCTAATAGAAAAGCCTCTCTGTTGGCACCAGACTGTCTGACACAAACTCAAATTGATTCCTAATTGAGTTTGTATGGATTTTGATCCGGCTTTTGTTGGTTACATTAAGACCTGACCAGTCTCATTTTACTGGGGTCTATGTGGGCTGCAGGCAGCTCTGCACAGTGCACATTGGCTTACACTGCGAGTACTAAAACTGTTGGTGGTGGTGGTGGGGGTGGGGGGGGGGGCACGTAATGGAAGAATCTTTCCTCTATTTTACTGGCCTGTTTCCTTTCTCTCACTGTGCTCTAGGCTCCTGATAAATCAAAGGAGATTTTACTAAAGGTGACAAAAGATGTTATATTTTTTTCTTCAGGCTGGTTGCCTTTTCTTGGAAAGGAGTACATATTTCACAGCAGAAGGTTTTTTACTTTGGTTTCTAGTTTTATACAACATTAAATGTGTGGAAAACAAAAATATCATGTATATCGAGCTTGTGCCTTTGGCTTTTTGTGCAAGCTAAAATGTAAAATATCTGGAGTCATTTCAAAAGAAATTGGGCTATTTTGAAAACATTGATCTAATTTGAAAGGGATGCTCACTGTGCTAGGGAGACTAAATACTTTCCTAAAAAAGAGGTTAAAGTCACTCAGGTAGAATATAAAGTCCACACAATGAAGATGAACCAGTCGGCGAATTAGCAAAGTCTCTCTGGTTTATTCAAATGTCCAATTATTTGGATCAAAGAGAGTGGGGCAGTGGGCAGTGGAGGTAATTTAACTGTCTATTCAGCGAGTCAGCCATTGGGGTGAGAGCAAATTAACACACTCTGTGGAGACTTGTGATTTTTCTTTCTATTAATAGGTGACAATTTTTGTTTTTTTATTTTATTTGATAAAGCACCAAACGCATGGTGGACTTCTATGATTAAGAGAAATTATGACAATTTCCTCTACTATTAATTTATTGTGGTTTAATTAGTTTCTCTCACTCTCTCTCTCTCTCTCTCTCTCTCTCTCTCTCTCTCTCTCTCTCTTTCTGTCACAACTAAAAAACACGTTTGGAAATAAATGTGAGGTATGCAGAAAGAAAAACTGTGCAAAGAAAATTGAACAGTGAAAACTGTAGTATTTTACTAATATCTTTATAGCATCACTACTGATCTTAAGTTGTTGGTAAGACGCCCACCATTGGTTTGTCTATGTGAGCTCGAGGTGGTCTCTTAACATCTGGGACGATGTCAGCTATGACTAATAATGCCTCTACCAAAGTCCCACATCTAAGGTTTCGGTCACTTCAGTTAAAATGAAACAAGCATACAATGACAGAAAAAGTACAGCCCAACTTGCCCCAGAAGCTCTCTCTTTTCATAAAAATCCCTGATCAGTCAAGATAAACCAGCTGACTAAAATTAATTTTTGCTTCACCTCTCAGGTTTCATTGAGAGCATTAACAGAGCAGTTAAAGTGGATTTGGATTTAGGCCAGTTTCTTCGGTTCAGCCGCCACAGTGGCATCAACTCTCTGCTCTCTGCCTATGGCACCTCTGAGAACAACAAGGTGCTAATTACCGTGCAGTGATCAGAAGTTCTCGCGAAAGGGCCGTCAGCTGACCTCCACACCAGCTGTGATGAACGGCTTTGTAAACACCACCATAGCGCAGAAGATGAGCAGGTGCCAAGGTGTGAAAAGTGTGAATATGAACAACAAAATGTGTCAGTGTTTGTGTGTATGTAAAAAAAAAAAAAAAGTATGATAACAAGAAAACAGGTCAGAATGAATTTCTTTACAAGACCACAAACACATTTTTGAGAGTGTACGGACCAAATTATTTTGTAAGGCTTTTGTTGGTTTTCCGGTGTACCATTTGGTTTGACAAATACTCCAGTAACCTTTCATTCACCAAATGTTAACTTGCAAGAGAGTTTTAAAAGGGTTTCCTGCCTTTGGTTTTGGCCTAGTTCACTCTGGCATGGATCAACAGCTGAATAATGAAACTGAAAAAGCAAAAAGGTGTCAAAGATGTGTGAGAGATCACAAATAAACACTTAAAACCTGCAAGACCTCCCCTGCTAAGAGCTTATTGGGATTGATTTGGAACACACAAAGAAGCCAAAACATTTTTTTTTTGGTTTTTACTATTCACTAATAAATAGCAAGATATTTTTGTTCATCAATTTTAACTGGCTTTAAGGAATTCTTACTGAATAATTTAAAGTTATTTTAAGCAGCTAATATGTGAAGAAACACAGCAAGATGATTTCACACATGCACTTAAATAATCAGTCAAATCATGCTATTCTAAATATAAATGATCAAGTGACAAAACCCACTATAGTGCTAACACAAATAGAAATTCCCTAGTAGCTCAATGTGAGTGATATCAATGCCTACGTGCTGTGAGAGATGCGTCTGAAACAGAAATGAATTGAGCACAAAGAGAGTGAAAGAAAAGGGAAAACAAAACCTTCTGCCTTTCTCATATGTGTAAAATAGCACATTCAAACCGTTTTCATTTAGAGAAGTAACAATAACTTCAGACTGCAGTCTGATAATGAAATTGCAGTCAGTATTGAGCAACAACATGATACAAAACAAAACAAAACATTTTTGCTTGTGAATCTTTTGATGTCCAAATATAATACACATCACATAATATCAACACATCACATCACTTTTTTACTTTTAATTATAAAATCTCTGTACATTGTTGCAGTCAAAATAACACAAAACCAATGGCTTTGATTAGAATGATATGGAAATAATTTTTTAAACAACATATAACCCAGTTGCACAGTTTAGTGTTCCTGTTAATATTACAGTTGTAGTGTAATGGCGGCATATATATATATATATATATATATATATATATATATATATATATATATATATATATATATATATATATATATATATATATATATATATATATATATATATATATATATATATATATATATAT
This sequence comes from Gobio gobio, assembly GCF_949357685.1. Taxonomy (NCBI): domain Eukaryota; kingdom Metazoa; phylum Chordata; class Actinopteri; order Cypriniformes; family Gobionidae; genus Gobio; species Gobio gobio. The sequence continues at coordinate 17,746,740 of NC_137112.1, read as the reverse complement.
ATATATATTATTATATTATTATTATTTATATTTTTGTTCTTTAAAGACATGAAGAAAATATGTCAGTTCTGTTCCAGAATAGAAACATTTAATTAAGGATCTTGATTTAATTTCAATAAATCAATTCTGAGTGAGGGACGTAGTAGTTCTTTATTAAAGAATATTAAAACATCTTCCCACTGAATTTAATATGACCATTCTATATGACAATCACTGTAAGTGAGTTTTAACTGAGGAGAGATCTCTTAGTCAATATAGCCATCTTCACCATAGCAAGGGAGGGATTGGTTGTGGATTTTTAAAGGAATCTTTTAAACTACAATCATATCGTAGATAATAAAAACCAATTGAGTTTGGCCTGTAAAGAAGTTTATCTGTGCAGGTCATAGTAGCCTGCAGGGACGGGAGAGTTAACAGCATGGAAAAGAAGCAAATGGTGGAGAACATCTCTTAATCTGTTCCTACTCGTCCTTAAATGCTGTAAAATCTTTCACCATTGATGCGTTCAAGACTCCCAAGATTAAAAAAAAAAAAAAAAAAGCATCCCAACTGTGGATTTTAGATAAGAAATGCCAGTCAGTTTATCCTTCAGTAATTTAGTGTTTCACAATGCAAGGACAATGAATTTTTAAGATGATTTTGGTAAATGGTTCTGTTGCTTTTTCCCATCAATATTACATTAATACCACAATAATAATGTTGCAGATGTTTTGGTCTGGTTCTTTTCTCAGAGGAGCCTGTACCTACATGCATTAATTAAGTAATATTTCAACCAAAAATTAAACTTCTGTCATCATTTACCCTTATTCCAAACCCTTATCCGATTCTTTCTTCCGTGGAACACGCACGCACGCACACGCACACACACACACACACACACACACACACACACACACACACACACACACACACACACACACACACACACACACACACACACAAGATATTTCAAGAATACATCTTTTTTTGTAATTACAAAGGTTCAAAACTGGTTACAAAAGCATAAAAATAGGTTACAAATACTTGTATTCTGTATAAGTCATTGTTGCTTTGTTTAAGAAGGGAAGAAATTTAAGTTGTTAATTTAAGAAATTTTAACTCATGAACCAAATTATTTGTGAACAAATCATTCACAACAATTTTGTTAACTGGATCAGCCATTTTTATATATATTTGTCATATCAATTGTATGCATTTGCACAAATCTGAATATGTGAGTAAAGTAGATAATGGTAAGAAAAAATAGACGACGGACAATGTAAAATCCTCAGATGAGCGTTGAACTTTCTGCTGTGTTCAGTTTGATGATATATAATAAAACACAACTTTAGCTAAGAAGAAAGACCAGCCAAAATCAAAAGTGACTTTACAAAGAAAACACAATGACCCTTAAAGAGGTCAACTGCACATAAAATGTCATATCCAGAGAAAACTGACGAACCAACCAGAAAGGCTTTTGAAACTGATGTCCGCCCATAACTCACACACCTCCTCTGAGCAAAAGCTGGTCCGTCTGTCTCTAAAACTGTATTTACTGGCAGAGACAGCAGGAAAAGCGTAAACGGATGGACCTCAAGACATGGGGAATTAAAGCTTTCAGCTCAATTGGACATGCTAACAGATACATCAGAGTGACCATGCAGCTGTTTCTCAAACACTTTACAGCATCCTGCAGAATCAGAACTAACACTGAACAAAGCATACGGAAATATCAGCCCACACTGAACAGATTAACTGGCAATATGGTGTTTTTGTCTTTTACGAAGAAAAATTTTCCTCCTTCACGATAGTGAGGGACGTTTAAAGTGGAGCACATCTCCAAATCAGAAAAAAAATAAACAAAACACTTAAACAGGACTATCAGAGGGAGGACTGTCTGTTTTAGAAAGTAGTTACCACATTTCTCTGTGTATTCAATGAATATCACATGTATTGTGAAAATTATAAACTTTCATAATTGATACATTGATGTATACATCAAACATAGAAGGTAAATGTATAAACTGTCAGTGATTTTTGGATTTTGTAAATCACACCAAGCTGTTTTAGCTAGTAAAGTTTTTCCCAACGTAAGACATTATTTGTCTGATGAGATTACCAGTAAGCGTGTTCTGTTAATATCATTATCATATAAAAAGTATTTATTTTTGTGTTTGAGTTTTTATTTTAAAAAGACTATCCCCTTTGCAAATCTATCCTAAAAAGTTATTTTTATAGTGATTTTGGTAATTACTTTGGTAAATTCATAATTATATCTTAGTTCATAATTAATGAGTAATTAATCTTTCACTTTAATACTGTGAAATTAATCAGAATTTTTTTTTTTTTTTTTTTCAAACTGTTGTTGGGTTCACTTTTTTTCATGCATGCTTTGTAATTATCAGGGAAGTTATTTATTTATTTAATAAAATGAATCATTTTGTCTCACACATATGTTGTTTTATGGTCGTTCTCTTATGAACACTGTGGTTCAGTGTCGCTGTGAGTCCGGGGCCAGTGCTGCTGTGAGAGCTCGTGTCAACTGGCTGGTCTGTTTGCAGGAATAAATTGTAAGCATATGGTGTGCTGACAGAATCACTCAATCTTCTCAGTACATGAAGTGCACATTCATCATTCTGCCGCTTTCATCACACAGGAATTTCTGCTCCATTCTTTCAGGTGAAATTTTGTTTACACACAGACTGCTTTATTTCTGCTACCCATTCAAACCCAAAGAATCAATGCAGAAGTTTTGTTCTGCATTCAACAAAGCAAAGTTATGCGCAAATATCTGAATGTGTTATTTTTATAATCAATATCACTGCCAGGGCTATTTTTGCCCTGTGGACCTGAACAAATGTCATTTCCACCACATTTCAAAAGTGACATTTTAAACATTTTTACAACAAATTGAGAGATTCTTGCGGCTAATTTAGAATTGCTAAATCATATTTGCATAATAATTGTATAGTTTTTGAAAAAATGTAATTCAAGTGTAAAATAATATATATATATATATATATATATATATAAAAAACATTTGAACAAAAAGTGGAAATCTTTTATTTTTAATACAAATCAATACCTGAGACCAAAAAAATAAATAAATAAAATAAAATAAAGAAACAACCTTGTGAACAAATTAATTTCAAAAGTACATTTAGTTTTAGAGCAAAAAGATGACAGTTAAATTCTAATATTTACTGTGTTGTAATCATAGAAGCATTTATCACAAAACAAGGCACATTTTAAACTGTATGAAACGCACAGAGCAACTATTAGAATGGCACAGTGGTCTCATCTGTGTGTGTGTGTGTGTGTGTGTGTGTTTGTGTGTGTGTGTGTGTGTGTGTGTGTGTGGGTGTGTGTGTGTGTGTGTGTGTGTGTGTGTGTGTGTGTGTGTGTGTGTGTGTGTGTGTGTGTGTGTGTGTGTGTGTGTGTGTGTGTGAGGGAGGGAGAGAAATGGAGATGAAAACACTGAGCCTAATTATCCGTTTAATGAATCAGACACATTTAGACTGGCAATAATTTACAAAATATTTCCCACATTAAAACAATGTTCGCACACTGAGAGAGTGTTTGGGTAAGGACTTGTGTTGGAGCATGTGTGAGAGTGTGTGTGCGGGAGTGTATAGGGTCACACACACACACCAATACACACATGTAAGAGCAGTGTTGTAGCACCACCTTTATGCCAGAGATGTGATCTCGGGTCTGCGCTGCTTTATTGAAAATCTTTTAATTTAATGCTCTTTTTTTCTCTAATGTACTTAAAATGTATGCAGACATTTTAATTCATTGGTTAATATTTTAAGATTTTCAGCGCTGCCTGATAGCAAACTTTAATTTTACCAAAACATTTTACACAAAAAATTACACAATACTGTCTTTACAACATCTGTTAAAAAATGTTTAAAAAAGTACATTTTGTCTAAAATTTGTGTTTAAAGAAATCATGTTATGTATATCATATGCTCTACTAACAAATAATAAAAACAGCCAATAAAAAAGCTGCTGCTACTTAATATATCAACAAAACTTATGTATGAGAGTAGTGAAACAACATGGATTGCACATTATAGTGCAGATAATGTACTCAATGCATTTCGTCTTCGGAGAACAAAGAAATTTATGTCTGTAGTTTCACCCAAAAGCACATCTGTAGTTTTATAGTGCTGTTGCCTGCTTGAGGCATTACCTGTGTATTTGAAAACTGGGTGAATGATGTGGTAGAAAAACCTGGTTCTGAAATACTCTAATTTCTGTAGTAAAAAGCTAGGGCAAGGGATAGAGAAGCTCACTTTTTCAGTCTTTCCCCATATGAATGACATATGGGACGTGACTGTATATCATAAAACATCAAATCTCCTCAAACTTTGATTAAATTCCCTAACATCGGCATTGTCATATCTGAAATTTCTATTCTTAAACCTGCTGAATTGCTGAGCGGGCTGCACCTAAAACAGAAGCTACATTAACGTGTCCATACTTTACCTCCTCCCAAAAATCAGTGAAAGACAAGTGTGTAATATAAATGAAAAATAACGCTATGGTATGAAAGAGGCATTTCATTTTTGCAGCCATAAATGTACAGGAGATTCACGGTGCCCAGCTCAGGTTCTGAATAAAACATAACTCTTGATAATTGGCTGGGGCAATGTTTTCTTTTCCCTCTCTCACTCTCATTGGTAATTTTTTTCCTGAAGCTTTCACCCGTTTCTCCGGCAGATCAAAGTTAGTGTCACATGACTCTAGCGGAGAGCAGCAGAGTGACGTCTCTCCCGCTGAACGTTATCCCACAATTCATGATTAAAGCATGTGGGGTGGAAGGCAGAATTTTTACATTTTTATACATGACCTGGATTCAGTTGAATGACGAGGACCGTGGCTTTTGTAGGACTATGTAAATTAATACTAACCTAGCGTTTCAGTCTCACACAAATTGATGAGTCATCAAAGACTGTTAAAAAAAAAAAGTCTACGGCTACACGGAAACTAGTTCCGGCTGTAATGCGCAGGTTAAACTCATAGATTCTCATAGCTAAAGCACATTAATCTCATAGTTTGTTCGTTATTTTTCTTAATACTAAGTGAACATGCAAGTAACAGTAGGTGAACTGGTTTGTAAAACTATAGTAACATAAATCAGTTTAAACTTTGTCAAACTTTATCAAAGTTGCAAAACTTCCTTCCAAATTAGTTCAGCTTCCAAATTTACTTCCAAATTGGTCAATTTTTACCTTTCTCTGCCCCATAACATTTTATGCATATGTTAATTTAAAAGTGGGGGAAAGAGGAAAGATGTATTCTAAAATATGTATGCATTTGATTAACAATGATAATAATAATTTTTAAAATGTTGCTTTACATTTTTAGGTGAAATTTATGTTAAACAAAGGGAATCTTCTGATTCAGATTATATCAATTCTGCCATACCATTTATTAACCTCATAGTATTATATCCCATGAGTGAAAACTTCTGCTCTCTCGTCCAGGTGATGGTGGTCATGTATGATAGCATTTTCATCCTTACAAAAAAGTGGTTAATTTATTAAAACCGTTCTCCCCTACTTGGTATACAGTCATATTGATTACATCATGGATTAAAATAATCTTAAATAATGTCTAAAATAATCTTAAATAATCTATGTGTCAATCCACGCATCATATATATATATAAACACACACACTCAAAAAAACAAGCTATTGAACAAACTTAATTAAATTAAGGAAAACTTTTTTACGAAATTGAATAAAGTTTTTTCAACTGAATCTAATTTGTTTGAAATAAATAGTTGTAATCTTGTTGTATGAACTTAAATTCATTTAGTCAAGACCACAAATATATAGTATACACTAAAAAAAAACAAGCTGTTAAACGAACTTAATTAAATTAAGTTCGTTCAACAGCTTGTTTTTTGAGTGTATGTATATATATATATATATACATATATCACATCTCTACTAGGAGCATCTTCACAGTCTCTGCATGCTCTGTTCTGAAACAGACGGTCCACGGTTCGTAAACAGGCTCTCAGAAAGGTTCAGTCGTCTCGTCCCGAGGGTTCTGCAGCAGTGGAGCAGAAGAACTGAACTAGAGAAGACCTGACTGTTTAGCAAACATTCCTGCTTTGGAGAGCAATTAATAATTTACAACCGTGGACCAACGCAACCTCATTTTATTGTACCACAAAAGACTGGCCATCAGCACGGTGCAAGTTTATACAGCCTTGTCCTTCTCTTGCTCTACACGAATGTATTAATTTGTCATTGATTAAATTAGTCCACCTCAATGGTCCACTTTCCTGTTGAATTGTGAATTAGCCGTACATGTCACGGAACAGATGGCTTGGAGGGTACGTGGATGAGTTACTCTCAGTGGATGGCAGTGTTTCCATATGCTTTTGAACACTTGGGAACGGTTCTTGGTAAAACCAGTCTCCCCAAAGAATCTGAATTTGGGATTCAAAGACTGACCGTGCAATCACAGAATCTTGTTTTTCTTTTTTTCATATGCGCTCCGTGGCAGACTAACCTGCCTAAAGGGGCATTCACAATGCAGCAAGATGTAATGCAAAAATAACAAAATAGCACAGCTGGAATGCAAGAATGCTTTCTGTGTGAATGACCCTTAAAAACAATCCATATCTACAATTAAATCAACTTCACAAGCAACAGAAAAGTAGAACCAGAATTTGCATGTCTAATGCAAGTTACTCAAGAAGAAAAATATCCAAGAAAGGTGACTCACACACACATACAGGATGGCACAGTAGATCAGGGCAGTGCAAATGTACCATGCTGCATTGTTAACAATCTGTGGGCAGTTTGAAAACTCTGCAAGAGACAGGACCACTGGCCTCATTTCTGGACGTCAGACAGCACCATATGGCAGCAGCTCGCGCACGTCTTAGTTGTGATCTAAGTCTGTATTTGTATGCAAGTATAAGAGTGATCAGTGTTAATTAAAAACACTGAAGAAGTAGAGTGGAGACAAGTTCACACGTTGTTCACCATATAAACAGTCCCACAGGCATTGTTGTTTAATGTACAGGAAGTCCTTGAAACCAACCGACTACCAAGGACAGCAAACTTTATGACTTGCTGTCAGGTGCTGCTTTAAATAGCTTAAAGTTATAGCTGGTTCATAGTTGACTGTTGGCTCAAGTAGTCACAGAAGAAACCTGGGTGATCTTTTTCGTAGGTACATAAAGTGTAGGTGTTCTTGTACTTTTGGACAGACAGCGTTCTGTGTATATTTTGATGTCAGAACATGGAGAAAAAAATCCATACAATTTCAAAATGCACAGAATTGATTTCTGTAGTTGACTTTTTTTTAATGAGGTGATTTTGTTATCATCTTTTGTTGAACATACTAATTTAAATTTACATTGTATCAGTAACAATGAACAGATCTAAACAGGCGGGACTAATACAAGTTTGGCTGAATTGAATTATCTTCAAAGTTCAACATGTATCTGAAACACTGTTGATGTTACATGTAGGGCCATCATTTCATTCATTGTGTTTGTGTGTGTGTGTGTGTGTGTGTGTGTGTGTGTGTGTGTGTGTGTGTGTGTGTGTGTGTGTGTGTGTGTGTGTGTTATTCATCAGAACCACACTTTATGAACACTTACCTAAGAATAATACAAAATAAATACAAAATAAATAAGAATACTAATTAGTTCATGTTGGCGAATTCCATAAGATGTGCTAATAATAATACTAAGTATTATACTAATGATGTATTTATGATTATTTGAGTTAATGGACCAGTTTACGGGTTGGCAATTATCATGATAAAAATTCTGGATATTTTCATAGTTACTCGTACCTGAGCTGAAACTAAAGCATCTCATCAGCTGCCACCACCAAACTGCAGAAAACACAACACATCCCTCACATGGCTCAAATCACATGAACTCTGGCTGTTCAAGGCACAGGAAGAGCTCACACACTCATCACCTGCTGTTCCTGTTGACTGTCTGTGGAAATAGGACAGGAGATGGCACTTATAGGGGGCTGTATGTCATGAATTCTGTGGTTTGAAGTCATACATGTGCCTAGTGCCAGCACAATACCGTCCGCACCATCTGAGCATTTGAAAATGGGTTTCATATATATATAAGGTTGAAGCACGTGTAATCCCTGTTTATTTCCTATAGGAGATCTGCAGGAGCAGGTCAAAAATGCAAGACCTTTAATGCCTTTTTTCTTTTTTGTTCTTCTTCTTCTTCTTTTTTTTTTTTTTTTTGCATGTTATATGAAAAGCATTTTAAAATCTAAGATGACAAACTGAGTGTAAATCCTTCAATATGAATATTACTGCATGCAATATAAAGCTATGCATATGTTAATTAAGTATAAAACCAATCACTCTGCTCAGCTTTGATATTTGAATGCCACAGACAGCCATGCGTCATCAAAAAATTTTACCAAACCCTTTTGTACTTAACCAAAGTAAATTATTAATCATGTCTTCTTCACAAGGGAAAGTTTTTTTTCTTTTGTTTTTCTTTTTCCTTAGGTTTTTTAAAAACATTAATTGTGGAATCCCAATTGCCCAAGTGGAATAAAATTCATTTCGACTTGTTTCTCTATTTGCCAGGAGCTTCGATCAGGTTTAAAGCATCTGTGTTAGAACCCCATGCGCTTAACAGGTTATCTGCCTAATTACAGTGTAGGAGAGGTTGCACGGTTAAAAATTTAAGAAGCTCCATAACCTCTATTTCACCCTGTGTGTGTACAGGACCCCTGAGACTGTGTTCGCTCGCTCCTTCTCCATTAGCTCATGTCTTCATGCCCAGAGGAACTCACCGTGGTGACAGGCAGCCCTGGATTGCTCTAGCTGCAGGGTGGAAGGGGTTGAGCTGCACTTTCCGCACTACGCGCTCCTGCAGTCTCCAGCTGAACCAATATTAACAAATACTGTAAACCACAGGGCGCAGGGATGGACTCTGTACTTCTAGTGTGTGTCTTAACCTTAACCTTGCATTTTTTTGCTCAGTTTAACAACTAAATTATTTTCTAAGCCCTTATTTCATAGTTTTGTCCATGATCCAAATAAACACCATGAAAAACATTAATCGAAATGATCTTAGTCATATATTTCTGAAAGCCACCTAATAAGAATCATAATAAATATGATTTTGAATGTCTTTTTGCAGCAAAAATAGATAGGGAAAAAGAACATTAATATGAGTTTGCAATATAGACACCTCATTAATAAGGCAGTGGACTGTTCTCATACTGGCTTTACTGCTTCATCCGAGACAAATGTGTTGCTTCTAGGGATTAGTTTCAGCGTTATAGACAAGTTACAGATATATCCCTGATTTAAACGCCATTGAGACTGTCATATTCCCAACTTTATCTCAGTGGGTTGGAAATGAAAGATGACCTCTTGTACATACTGAAATCAATCATCCTGACAGACACGGCTCTAATTCTTTATAACCCCATATCAAAACCTCAAAATTATTCCTCTTCTTTTAATGTTGATGAGAAATATTTTCATTTTCATCCAGCTAATCGGACTTTTCATCTGCAGTGAGGGAAAATTTGCATGAGTGTCCCAAATCTCACCTCTCTTTCCCTGAAAAAACATACAAGAGTGCCAAGAATTTTAAAAGGTCTTGGTAATGTCTCTAAAACATCATGCTTTAGAATACTTCTTAAGGTCTTCAGATCGTTAAACATTTTCCCACCGAAGAATCATTACTTAAGCATAAACAGCATGAATTAATACACGCGGGAGAGAAGATAAAGATGCATCCTAAGAAGGTTAAAATCACCACTGGCACAGGTAAGAGACTGAAGTGTTTTTTTTTGTTTTTTTTTTGGGGGGGGGGGGGTGTAAATACTTTCTCCTATCCCAGCTTAACATGGAGAGAAAACTCTAAGCAAGTCATTTGTAGGTTAATTCATGAAAAATTTCAACACTTTGGCTCCGTTGAAATATTGCTCTGTTTGTTTAAAAATCCTGACCAGCCTGACATAGCAACAGGCTCAACCAATGGCGTGAGTTTGGGGCGGGGGTGTTCAACAATTTTTGAAAACCTTATTTTTGCAATTCTGTAGTGGTGCAAATATTCCACAGATCAGCTTTAAAGTCAACGTAAAATACACACACACACACACACACACACACACACACACACACGCTCAAATTGTTTTATGCAAAAAAAATATTTTTTTTCCAAGTGAAAAGGGACATTTTGCAGATGATTCAAATGAGGTCAAAGACGTATCAGGCATTCGTGATATTTAGATAAAACATTACAAATGTAATTTGTAAACATGGTCCAATAAAGAGCACATACTTTTTAGTTCTCAGTTTGATTACTTTTTCTCTTCTAAAGTTATAAAAGGACAATCTGCTGGTCCACACAGTAGTGGCATTAGGTACGTTGCTGTGAATGTGGATTTTGGTTGAACAGTATAAAATGAATATGTTTCTCCAGGGCTTTAGAGCAGCCATGGGCACCAAAATGAGAACAAAAGTGGTTTTGGATGTGGGTGAAAGCCTGTCAGCGAGAATGCACTCAAAGAACCGATATCATTCTCCAAATACGCTTAGACAAGGGTGCAACAGGCCATCTGAGGACTCTGCCAGTCAAACCTACGATGTAACTTCTACAGGAGAGTTTTATTTTCCTGTCACACTCTGTATTCTGAAGTAAATTTTGTTTGTTGTGTGATGACATTCCCTGTCCTTCAACAGCAGACTTTAAGTGTTGGTAACTAGTTCTGTGGTGGCCAAAGACTTAAACTGTTCCAAAACTGGAGCCATGTTAAGGTTCCATTGTCGTGGGTTTTGAAACCCTTCCAAATCTCCAACAATGTGAGGAACTTTTAATGGATGAACATAAAACTCCCAAAGACGACAAATTCTTTCCCCAAGGTGAGCGATTTCTAATGGTATTCTCAATAATTCAGAATCTCAATAATATCCCAGATTAGAGCCACTCACGATCTGAATAAGAAATATAATTGAATTAATAATAAATGATTGAACAAGACAAAGAAACACTGAATTTCAATGAGAGGCTGTCACTGCAATGACATTTCGTTGCTTCAAAGGAAACTTCTGTTAAAGGGTGACATTCAGAAATGTAAAACATTTAAGGCCAGATTTACTAACAGCGTGCACCAGCGCAAACCCTCTTTTGGTTTTTAAAATACTACTGTCAGGATTTACAAAAGACAGGCAGTGAAAAATGATCACTGAAAAGGCGTGGACAGAGTTATTTTTGCGGCTGACCTTATTGCATATGCATTTGTAGGAGTTTCCCTTTCAGAGGCAAAATTTATGGGAGGAGAATATTTAAATGAATCATGCAAGGTTATTTATTAAGGTTTGCGCTATTCAGTTTACTGGTATTTGTGCCATTATTTACAGCCCAAAGAAAGTATGTCTTAAACTAGACGCAAATTTGCATTGCTCTTGGTAGATTGTGTTGGTCATTATGGAAATGATCCGGCTGTGTCCTTGTTCTTTAATTTGCGCATCGTCAGTAGATCACATGCTGAACTGTCCTCTCCCATCTACGCTTTTTATGGAATTGCGCTCTCACGCTAATTTGTTTAGTAAATCTGGCCCTTAAATTACAAAACTGAATGAAGGAAAATCTGTTTTTATAAAAGCTAAATGCTTCAAAAGCAAGTGACAGGAAAGAGATACTAGAGTATCAAGATGCTCCATGGTATTTAGGTTATTGATTCTGTAACTCAACTGGTAGAGCATGGCGTTTGCAATGCCAAGGTCATGGGTTTGATTCTCAGGAATTTCAATGTGATCTAATTAATATTCAGGAATTCTTCCATACAGTGTAGTTATAGCTCATAAGTATTTGCTTACAATATCAATGTATCTTACAATATCAAAGAACATCTAGTTTATGTATTACCAATTTTGGAGACTTATGAAATCTTCGAAGTTCGTTGAATATTCAATCCAAGGAAGGAATGGGTTGGTATTATTTTATTTGTATTAAATGGGATTAATTAAATATATTCATAAAATAAAATAAATATAAGGTTTATATTTATTTATATTTAGAAGAACCTTCTTTAAGGGTTACATTTAATTAACACAGTTAGCACATTTACCAAATCTGACTTTATTTTTAGAGTTTACTTTTAAAGTCTTATGTGATTTCAAAAGACTGGCCATCGGAATCATTGCGACAGTGCACACACACACACACACACACACACACACACACACACACACACACACACACACACACACACACACACACACACACACACACACACACACACACACACACACACACACACACACACACACACACTGAGTCAAATAATGCTGTACATGAAATCACAAATCTTGAGGTCAATGAAGAACCTAATTCTTAGCTGTTGATGACGTATGGTCTGTAGCGGTATGCAGTTGTGTAGTTGGCTATAAATACATTCCTGGACTTATTATATCCACCATGTTGGAATTGTCCCTTGAGCCATATGTTCCTTGATCTTTGACAATGTATTACAACAACCTCAATTTTTTTTTTTTTTTTTTCTGGTGTTAATGAAAAAGTACACTTTAACAATGTGGAAAAATACCTAGCACTTGCCACGATCAGATTGATTCTATTTTTAAAGGGAGTATGCATATTTGGACACGAAGTCAGAATCCGTCAAAGTCATCTTACACTTATACGTCTCGACACTTATCACCCGACACTTATACTTCTCTAAAGTTGTACATATGTAAATACATTTATGTTTTAGACACTGTCAATGCGTTTATTTTGTAAATTTCAGTAATGTATGTTCTGGATGAAATTGATTCAGGGTTTGACGTTTTACTGGCTGAAAGTATGTATCTGCCATGAGGAGAGGGGAGGGCAGGAAGCGGGCCGATCACATGAAGCATTACGGGAGGTTGAAGATCCATCATTAATAAAGGAACTGCTGAGGAACATTAAAGCGATTTGCTTTGCTTGCGATCCTGTGACTTAAAGTGAGTTTCGTTGGCGTCTTGCTGTGCAGGCATGTCTGATTACATGAATGGAGGCAGGTAGTTTCCTTTAACATATGTGGCCTGGACTGTAACATTAACCTCCTGCAGCTCAAGCCTGCTGCTCTAGACGGGGCACGGACGGAACAGGGAGAAATGAAACTCTGTCCACATGTTTATAAATAATCAAGAACCTTTCTTTAAAACTCATGTTTGTAGGACTTTAAATAAACAACAGTGCCCTTATCTCATGTGTCTCGAAGGGTCTGGTGTCTAATCAAAGACTTCAGGTATTAGTTTGACATTTAGAAGGTGTTTCTCAAGCAGAATGACAACTAATGGCATTCGATTATACAGTTATTTTCACATTTTAAATTGGACTGAAAAAAAGCCAATCAGTGACATTGCATACACATATGATTAATGTCCTGTGAACAAAGTTAAATGGCGGTTTAAGCGGATCATGCGTAGCCTCATCTATTTTCTACATCTCATTATTTCTCCTGTGTAGCCGAAGTTTGTGTTGACCGTCTGGTCTGTGCTCCTGTTTTAACTGGTGTATCCAGGAATTTATTTAACAAACAATCATTGTGATATTTAGGATGTTTTGTAAAGGAGTTTAACTGAATTTTGTGCATATTTTGTCTCTCTCATTTTCACCTAACACAAACCCTGGCTTTCGTGGCTAACCTATTTCTGATCAGAGAATGTTGAGTGAATGAGGCTGGTAAATGATGATGTAGTGCCCTCTACTGTTAAATGCTCAAATTTGTTTACTCCATGAGTGTAACAGGAATCAAACCTTTAAAAAGACGGAATATGATGTTTATGGTTTTATGAGGGCTTCATTTGGTAAATTACTGATGCTTTATGTTCTTGATGTAACTTTTGAAGTATTATTGCAGGCTTCTTCTCTTTCTATAAATGTTTTTGGTTATATTCTTACTGTCTTGCTGGCTTTTGGTGTTGGATTTTACCCTGGAGACCATGTTACGCGCTCAAAGAGCAAAGCAGTCTAGAGTTTTGGCCTTTTAACATTCAGGGAACTGTCTCTGTGACAGCTTGTTTATATGTCAACTAAATATAGATCATACCATGGACATGACAGAGGTTAAAGGTAAAGAACATCAAGAATCACAACTGTGCAGGATACATTTACAGACTGATCACTGTTCTTTGTATGTGTGCATTCTACCATGGCATCTGTCTCCATATGCATATGTAGCATCAGTCTTATGCTGTATTGTAGATTCAAATGCTCATCTGCATGTCATTTTCACAGATTATCATACATTAACATACATTTCTGATTTTCTCCATTGAAAGAGTGCAGAGCTGAAATTATCCATGCTTACGTCTCTGTTGTGAGCCTGGGAATCAGGGTGGCAGCTTCGGCTACAAATTGCACCATCACCATACTCAGAAATCACTGGTACCAGTGGCATTTTCTATTTCATTTATTGTTCAGAATTGTTGTTCATTTACACTTGTGCTCATAAGTAAAATTTTGTTTGGTATTGTATAAATCTTTTTTTTTTTTTGAATCTGTATATCTCAAACACTTAGTTCTTAACTCTCTTTAATAATAATTATAATTATTTTGCAATGATTTGTAATGTTTTATGTCTCACAAAGGCTATGTTTATTTGATTTAAAAAAAAGTAAACACAGTAGACTAATAGTATCCGGTTTTATTTTAGTATATTTTAAAATTTAGTTTATTCTTGTGATGGAAAACCAGAATTTTCAGTCTTCAGTATAGTTTTAAACCTGTGTTTAGCTTTTTATTAAAGAAAAACTAGTAATAAATGTTCTTTTGCAATTGAAGAGGCTGGTTATTTGTATGTAGCAGCGTTCAGCCTTATTTATAGGTAATAAATAAATATCCTTTATTAAACATAAAAAAATTAAAGAAAAGAAAATGTTTAAAGATTTTTTTAACTGTTTTATTAACAAAAAAAAAACTTTTTTTGGAATAAAATTTTCACAATATAGTTACGTTCCAGCTGCCAAAATATTACAGGGTTTCTTTTTTATGTTTCACAAAAAAATGTTTTAAAGTGTGTCATTTGATCCTACAGAAATAATTTTACAGTAATATGCTAAGAAACATTTCTTGTTAGAATCACAGTAGAAAATGACAGTGTTGCTTAATATTTTTTGTGGGCAAATATATTTAAAAAAATACAGATTCGTTGATTAAGAACGTTCAAAAAAACAGCATTCATTTGTAATAGAAATATTTTATAACCTTATAGATGTATTCCATATTATGATCACAACCTGTAATAAATTGCTTTAACAAGCTCATTCTTTCTACCTAAATGAATTCATGATATTAGCTCACTGCATGATTTCTACAATCTTAGATCTAAATATTTATGACGTAAACTTTTGAACGGTAGTGTATATAATTATGAAGAGAGAAAATATAGTCCCGTGGTAAAATAATACAATTTTATATTAAATTGTTCTTAAAATAGTGCCAAACTGGAAAAAAAAATAGGACCCACTTTATATTAGGTGGCCTTAACTACCATGTACTAACATTTAAATTAATAATTTTATACAATGCACTTATTGTGTACATACATGTTTTTACATTGTACTTACATTGTACAAATTACCTGCATGTAATGACATCTGTAATTAATTCATGTAGTTAGATTTATAATTACACTATTGACACTTCCCTTACACCTAACCCTACCCTTAAACTTACCCATACCACCACACCTGTCCCTAACTTTATCCGTATCCCACCTCGATATCAGCAAAAGTGTGTGCAATACAATATGAACACAATAAGTACATTGTACTTATTTTTTTATGTAAGTACATAGTAGTTAAGGCCACCTAATATAAAGTGGGAGAGAAAATTATCTACTATGTAACTACAAGTAATTAGCACTTTATTACCCACTATTTCTACAAAACATTTAACAGTGTTTTGTTTTTAGAACTCTTTAAATTGTGTAATTGATTTTGAGGATCTAATTGTATGGTGTCTATTTATTATCTATCCAGCCTCAGGGGTAACCGATTTAGAGTTTTCTACAGATTCTTTGAAACATACTCAGGAGTTCACCTCATTCTCCCCTGAAGGGTCCTGCAGTGTTGAACCCGTCTTTGAACAGAACAGTTTGCCTGAGGCTCATTTACACTGTATGCTCAGAAACGCATTGAGACTTTATGACATGAATGATATGAGCTGATTTTGGCCAACCTCTGCAGTATGTTTAAAACCAATTATGGGCCTCTACGTGTGTCCTTAAAACCGTAAAAGTAGAGTTTAGATCAGAAAAAAACTACTAAAGCTAAGACTTCTGCTTATGTTAAGGGATATATTAAATAAAATCATTTTTGAGCTACACTTCTTGTAAGTGAAAATACTTTGACATGAGGTTTAATATATAAAACTTTAGTCATAAATATAACTTTAGTATATGTAGTATATAATCTATTCAATTGCAGCATTGAATTAGAGGTTAGTACTTTACATAAATACAAATAAATACAAAAATCCTTTTTTTTTGCAATATCCCTTGAACTAAAAGAGTAATTGATTTCTGTAATGCATTGTGGTATTACATGCCACATTCTAAATCATTACATCCTTTAAAAAATACAGAAATTGGTATGATGATCAAAATTTGACACCCTAGCTAACTCTCAATCCCTCACTGATTTAATTTGAGCTCTTTATTTCCATCCTGCTAATTCTCTTGCCATTGTGTAGATTATCAAGTTTATAACGTTTTTTATTTTGCGTATTTATGAAACAGAAATTATAATCATAGAAATGGCTACTTAAAGCAGAAACATAATGTGTTTTTTTTAAATGTTACAGAGTTAAAAACTGGACTGATTAAAACTTGTAAGCTAATGATTTTTTGTTAGTATATGTGACAATTGGAATTTTTTTCAATTTTTGGAAATTGAGATTTATACATCATCTGAAAGCTGAATAAATAAGCTTTCCGTCGATGTATGATTTGTTATGTTAGGACAATATACTTGTAATTGGCCAAGATACAACTATTTGAAAATCTGGAAAAGCATATTACTACTAATATATATACATATACATATATATATATATATATATATATATATATATATATATATATATATATATATATATATATATATATATATATATATATATATATATATATATATATATATATATATATATATATATATATATATATATATATATATATATATATATTATATATATATATATATATATATATATATATATATATATATATATATATATATATATATATATATATATATATATATATATATATATATATATATATATATATATTTATTTATTTATATATATATATTTCCAGTTGGAAATTTACCAAATATCTTTACTTAATACCCTAATGATTTTTGGCATAAAAGATAAATCGTTAATTTTGACGGATATGTATTGTTGGCTTTTGCCACAAATTTACCCATGTGACTTATGACTGGTTTTGTGGTCCAGGGTCACATATGTCTGTTAGTATATATTGTTACACTTTATTTTAAGGTGTCTTTGTTACACTGTAATTATAAATTTAAGTACCGAGCATTATTAAGTAACTACCTACTATAGGGTAAGGATTAGGGTCTGGTTTGGTTTAGTTGCATGTAATTATGCATAATCTTTAGTTTACAGTAATTACATGTAACATGTGTAACAATGACACTGTGAAATAAAGTTGTCTAGTCTAAGTTCTACTTCCACAAATTCTGAGTGATTAGACCATGTTTTAAAAGTATATTGCAGCATATACAGATTCTTCTTTAGTTTTGCAATAGTTTGGACACCTGGCTTGTTTTCCCTCTGAAACTTTCAGAGTCAAGCTACTAACTGCAACAACACCTGCACAGATATTATATAAATTCATACACTGCAAGTTTTGAAGTTCAGAATTTCTGTTTTGTTGATGTCTCACGAAAATCTGCAATGCAGAAGCAAAAGAAATGGACCAACAACAACAACAACAAAAAAAACATCACTGTGATTGTTCTGCTTTGGTCTGTATATGGACTCACACACTCACATACTTTTTTTTTTTTTAAAGTGTTTTACTAGTATGTCTTAATTAAAGGGGCCAGTGTGAGAAGTGAGAGCAACTGTGCACATCCAGCTGATGAAATTCTCCTGACATAACTGAATTGGCTAATGATGGTCTGATTCATATGCATGGATAATGTGCTGTATCTGGGTCACCTCATTAGCCTAGTTTTGATCGCTTTAGAATGCAGGATGAATATGCATCCCACCTGTGAGTCTCTATAAACATGAACATTGCACTAAACAACTCTTTCACCTGGGCACAAAGGCTCGAGCTGAAATCACATCTGTCATAATAAGATACTTTAACCCTGAGGAATAAATCTAAGGGAGACCCTTAGAAGATAAAACACACTATAAAACTGTGACAAGCTTTCAACAGACATCTCACATCACCAAAGTATCACATAGAGATAGAGCGTGCCATAACTCACTGACCACATACCAAGAAAAAACTCTGAATATTACCTATCGGCCCGGAAGATCACATATCAAGCGTGTCCTACATGCAGCACTTTGGTTTCCTCAAGTTGCCATTCAAAGTGACAGCTGTGCTTTAATTAATCATGCTGCAGTGATTGATTTAAATAAAAACTACTAACTCATTAGCATACAAAGAGAGGAGTGTACCTTCACCGAACGACTCACTTCAGAGAGGTAGAACTGCTTCGCACATGCTACATTAACCCCTGTAAATGATTTGGCTGCAGTGAGGTTGCGATTAATCTTCACAGTTTCTCTGAATCATTAAAGATGGATGGGAATGATCAAAAAACACTTTCACTTTATTTACATATTTCATCATCATCAGCGGCTTGGATTCTAATCAGACGCATCCCTCAGTACCTTTGACTAAACAAATTGATTTCGGTTCAATGAAAGCAAGAAAATCTGACCTGTTGTACAAAGACGTTAACATGGTCAATGTCACATTTGCTTTTTTGACTGGTGAGCGTAGTCTTAAATTGTGTTAAATAGTTTAAAAAAAGATTTAATTTTCATTTCCAAAAATACATATATATGTGACCCTGGACCACAAAACCAGTCACAAAGGTCAATTTTTTGAAATTGAGATTTGTACATCATAAGCTGAATAAATATGCTTTCCATTGATTTATGGTTTGTTAGGATAGGACAATATTTGGAAATTTTGGAATCTGTGGGTGTAAAAAAAAGTGATGTCCAGTTCTTGAACGAATTGTTCTTTTGAACCGGTTCTTTTTAGTGAACTGGTCGAACAGTTCACCAAATTGGACTAAATCATTTTCGTAGTATTTCTCTTCAGGGAAAACCAATCAAGGAAAACATATGAGCACCTCCCAGTGGTCATTATCTAAAACACAAAGGAAAAACCCTACATGAGATATTGCTTAATAACTTTATACCTAACAGCTTTAACTAAAAATATACACAAGCTTAACAGAAATTATTCTGATAAGAGTGTTTTCCAACAATGACGTAGCCTAATGAAACAGTGCCAATTTAAGTTTGAAGGTAGTAATGCCTGCGTTTAGGCTATTACAGTAATTAAATGTAATTTAGCCAAAGAAGAACTTTTACTTTAAATACATACAAAATTTGAAAGCAGCCTACTGCAGCGTGAAATGTTACAGTATCTTCATGCTTAAGACTGAGAATTTGATTAATTGTAATGTGATGATCATGTGCGGATATCTAAATCAGAGAATATCATAGGTTCGGGTGGTTGACAGGTGGATGATTTATTATTAACAGCATATTCAGGTGTTCACGAGCCCTAGAGTCCCATTTAAAGTTCAGGTAAAAGTCAGTGCACAGACTTTTATTTTCACACTGAGTATGGGTTGGAGCTTTTAATTTATTAATTTCAAAGTGCACTAGATTAATGAATTTATCTTTAAAATGTACACAATTGTGTGGGCATGCCCCCCGGACCCCCCAAGGAGAAACGAGGTCCACCCTCCACAGTCTCACAAAATACTGTAGGAAACGATGTATGTTTTGAGACAGGAAAAACCCTGCAAGAAGATAGGGTGTGAGACTCCCAGAATGTCTAAACGATAAGTACGTATACTAATCAGTTTAATTATGTATGTTATATTGGGAATGTTTCAACTATTTCTTTGTTTTTACATTTAAATGTTCACATCTAGCGGTTAAAAAAACAAAACTGCATGCATTTTGCATAAGAACATTGTTTTGGTTGTGTTTCCGCTCTGCATGACTGTGTGGATGAATATGGTTATTTCTCAAAACTCAAAAAGAGAGAGAGAGAGATTACCCTACTGGTCATTAAAGGTCCCATGGCATGGCATTTTTCTATTATTTTATAATGTTTCCTGAGGTGTACTTATATTGTTAGTATGATTTTTACATCATAAAATGTCATAATTTAGAAATAAAAGGCATTTTTTCTATACTGCTGTTTGCCCTGTGGCTGAATGCCCTGCTTCAAGAGGCGTGTCTGCTGTGAGACTTCAGTAAAAACGCCCACTGTTGTGATTGGCTGACATCTTTGCATTTTAAATGAGCGGAGGGGGCGTGGTTTAACGAGGCACGAGCAGGCACGAGTCTGCCAGAGACGGATGGACCTGTGTTCACTTCTCATCAGTTCTCTCAGCATGTCTCAGTTCAGGGTGAACTGTTACAGCATATACTTCAGGTTATTAGTTTATTTCTAGTCGGAGGGGCTGTCACTCATGTCAGAAAGTTAGTAACTTTAGTAAATTATGGATCAGCGCTGACTCGAGACGCGAACCGTTTAGAACGATTCAGTCCGATTTGGTGAACTGGTTCGGTTCACTAAAAAGAACCGATTCAAAAGAATGATTCGTTCGCGAACCGGACATCACGGAGACGGAGCGATTGCTAACAAAGTTATTTATAGTAACTTACTGAGTTCTGAGAGCGCTGTCTGTCAGCGCGAGTTTATTGTGTTTGTATCGGAGAGTTCTGAATAAACACGAGTCCCAGTCACGCCGAGTCCGTCTTCATCATTATTCTACCAACTTTGTAACACATGCAATGTACCATTACAGCGAGATGAACGAGTTAGTAAGTGTTGAGTATAGCATTATTTCTAGATATGTTCCAATCATATGAATAGCACCAGTGACGCGCATTGAGTAACGTTACACAGCGCAAACAAAGACACAACAGCAGTAATCGAATGTAATCCAGTTTATTGTGGGGAAAGCTGGCTAGCCTAGCCGGATACGCTCACGCTTACCCTCCTTCTGCTTAATCTCTGGCCGTGTTTGGCTCCTCCGCTGTGGGCAGATGCAGTACTGGGGGTCGGGGATGTTGAAGCCCGAGCTTCGGCGTGTGTGAGGTTTATCTCTAAAGATGTGGCTCTGTCGGTGTTGAGCAGAAAAGACTATGCACATTTTAGAACAGATAGACGCGACGAGGACGTACAAAAACACTGACTCACAATATAGAAAACACGAAAACACCGTTCTGCGTGTGCACGAATAATAAATAATTAGCTACACATAAGAAATCAATGATCACAGATCAGAAGGAACTGAAAAAAGACTTCTGTTTTCATTTGTACATCCAAACACTGAGAAACTGCCAGCGTTCACTCGTTCACAAGTAATGATCTCTCGCGTTTGCATGGGCGTGCCAGATTCTCTGGGCGGAGGAAAGGGAGGTAACCGTTCCTGCTTGGACGTCAAACCAGGAGACTTCAGGATTGGCTCGTCTGGCCTGTCATTTTCTCAAAGGCAGAGAAAGACAGCCAGAACTCGGTTTTACACCGATCAACATTTCTATCCACTCTATTCAATACTAGTCTTAAGAGATATAACCAGTTTAGGAAAGGATTTCAAGCTGACTAGCTGAAGATTGTACTGTAGCTTTACCCATTAAAAGACATTGTACTACCAATAATAAAAATATCACAATAGATAATGCTTTACAATGGATAAGAAAAAAACACATTTTGGAAGAAGGATTGATGATGTATTGACTCTATTTTGTTCATTTTGAGCAACAAAAAAAAAGTTAAATTGTGTGCCTTTAAGTAACCACACATATCTATTGTGTACAAATGTGTACTAGGGATAGCAAAAGACAATTTGGGTTTTGCACTCATTTTTTTACTTTGACTTTATTAGAAATAGCATTAAAAAATAATATATTTTCTTTAACATTTTGTTAAGGACTCTTAGGGTCCTTAACCCCACCCCCCCCACCCCCACCCCATTTGGATCACATAGAGAACGGGTGCCGACACAGGACAAAAATGTCATCGCTGGAGAGAGCAGAGAGTGACTAGCGCTCTGTACAGAAGTTTATCCGTTTAGGATCCGCTACTGTAGAAACATGACGCCGCAAAATTGCGATTTCACTGTAAGGGGACCCGTGGTGTATGGAGATAGATATAGCTCATTCTAAGGTAATAAAAACATAACGGTACATTATGTAAGGTCTTTATACTCCACTGAAAACATAGTTATGTATATTATATTGCATTTCTGTCCTGTCAATAGATCCTCATAAATATACACACTGAAACTTTAAACAAAAAGAAGTTACCACCATTTGCAAGAACTCTTGACTCCTCTGAACTAAACTGAGCTGAAGTCAGAGCTAAACTTCTTCCCAAGACAGTTGAGTGTGTGAGTCAGCAGAGTTTCATGTGTTGGAAAGATCCTCTCTGTAAATCTCTTCATCCCTGAACGCCAGCCCTGAACCAATAGCAGCAGCTGGTCCGAGGGTTCATCTGATCCCACTCAAATCATCTGCCCTGATAAAATCTCCTACATTATACAGTATCCACAAACCACTGGCAGAACATAGAATTTCATTGTATTTTCTGCCGTTTTCAATATAACATATGAAGTAATTGCAGCTGTCAGTTCGGACTGGATTTCCCCAAATTATAAATCATCAATATTTGTGAGAACAACCAGATAAAACAAATAAAAAATATGTTTAGAGTAAAAAAAAAAAATAGATAGATTGATAAAAAAAATTTTTTAGATAACGACAATGAAATGTAACTTTGGCTGTAACTGATCATCAGATATTCTGTGATCATTTATTCAGAAATAATGTATTAAGTGCATTTTTCTCACTCTTCTCTTCCTCATTTAATAAATATAGACATCAGACAACGGTAAAATGGTCGGCGCACCGCTGGCAGCCAGGCGAGTCTTTGTTTTCACATTGATGACCGCAAAGTATTCATGAGAGAGTGCATTCAATACCTCTCAGGTTACAATTACATAAGACACAAGACATCCATTATGGCCACTGTCCTGCCTCACCACAAATTATCTCCATACAAGCAGTCTCTAATGGCCTGCTGTCAGAGAGGAGTTTCAAACCATTAAGCAATTTAAAAGGAATCCGAGCAAACAGAGATAAATCACATTCAGTCCTCTAACAGGGCCGTGTGTTCACAATCAGGAGAAATAGGTAGAGCTCAAATGCCTTCAAGACGATAAAGCAGGAAAAGCATGAACCAAAAAGCCAGGATATTAAGATATGCTTACAGTATATCAGACATGTGGATGAATGTCTATGTCGCTACATGCATACAGTTTAGGCCCGAATGAGCCAAAATAAAAAGTGCTATCATGATGAAAGTAAGAGCTATGTTAGGTGTTGCTGTGTTGTTAGGAGTTATCTTACATGAGGGTGTCACATAATTTCTGATATTTTTTTTTAACATCTTAGTATATTGATTATATTGATTTATTGTGTAAATTGATTTCTGTAAATTCAACAAAAAAAGAAGAATTGACCATTTTAAATTGAGAAAAGCCAATTAACCCCACATAATATCATAAATCAAGTTACAATGCATGGAAATTTGCTACAATGCATAATGTATTGTTTTCCCACCAAAATGTATGTCACTTTCTGAAGAATGATGTGATTAATGATCTTGCTTTTGTTAGTTAAAAGGATATTACAGAAATAAGTAAGTAAGTGAATAAATAAATGTGATATTGATGTGAAAAAAAGCGATACAAACGTGAAACTGATTACATTAAGTTAATTATTATTACATATTGGATATTCACACACACACACACACACACACACACACACACACACACACACACACACACACACACACACACACACACACACACACACACACACACACACACACACACACACACACACACACGCACACACACACACACACACACGTTGGGTTTTTTATGTTTTATGAGGACATTCCATAGGTGTAATGGTTTACAGTATATACTGTGGAAACTGCATATTCTATTCCCTACATCAACCCTACCCCTAAAGCTTCCCATCACAGACAACTTTCTGCTATTTTAGATTTTCAAAAAAGATAATTCTGTATGATTTATAAGCTTGTTTCCTCATTTAAGACATATCCAATATGTTAAGACAAATAACAAATGTATGGAAATAAACATAATAGGAATAACCAAAGAGGTAAGAAGAATCTTTAAAGATATATTATTTTATGAGTGTAACAAAATACAGTCTGGTTGATTTGGTCATAATAAATAATATTTTTGACTTGAATAAGCTCAGTTAATTTAGAAAAAAAAAAATATCCTAAAATATCTATAGAAGTAATAACAATCTTTTTAACAATTACACTTCTGGACAAATCCCCACACAGTGTCCATAAACTCTTTAAACTGGATTATATTTTCCTGTTGTTGAAGACAATTGCCCTCCCTCTGTGCACTCAACAGTTATTGAATCATGCATTGACAAACATCCAGTGAAATAATCATGCAGTCAGTCTTGATTAAAGATTTTTGTATTGTTTAAATTGTAGAAGCAGGATCGGGTCAGTGAATATTTGATTTAGGAATTTGAGATAATACACAATATTAAGGCAATATGTGGGATTTCAGAAGAGTATGTCTGAAGTGAGCATGTCCGCACCCCATGAGGCTGGATCTCTTCAATCGGTCGCAAAGTGGATTATCCCCTGCACTCCTAACACAGAGTTTAGAAGTTTCACACATAATTTGTTGTAATAAGCATTAACTCAGTGGTGGCTACAAGGAAGAGAAAAGAAGGAAAACGCAAAGGATGGAGAGAGAGAGCAGGGAAAGAATAATGAATAAATTAGACACGCAGCAGGCTTGCCTTTCGCCAGAAAATTTAGTTCTCCTCAAGGAACCGCAGGGACACCAAATCATTTTTTCTCGCACCAGCACAGGGGCTGATCAGAAACTACATGCTTGACATGCTAACACTGCTACACCTTATGAGCAAAGGCCGCCACATCGGTCACTGTCAAAAGTGTCACAGTGTTCAGGGTTTTATAATATCTTTGCTTCATTAACCCACAATTTGCTGCTAGTTCCTGTTTTAAAACCAAGCTATGACCGGAAGTAACTTCATAATGGTACCAAAATGCCAAACTCAGCAGTGTAAATAAACTGAAGTAATTACTCTACAGTAACTTTTTAAATATGTGAGTATATCTTTTTTTTTATGTTACAATATGGGCAGTTTGGCAAAAACAATGAAAATAATAATTTGGTTGACACTAAACTAATACAAAAAAACCCCACTAAAAAATAATCAAACGGGATGAATTTAACTGCCAAAAACAGTGACAAACAAAGCTGAACTGTCTTGCTACACAAAAGATTACGATAAGAACATTTTGGTGTACTCAAGTACTCAAATGAATCATTTAATCATTTTTTTGTTAATTAGCCTAGTTCACATTAATTAAAATTAACTTCCCAAGAGAGACATTTTAGGAGACTCATTTTGCATCAGATGTAAAGCTTTAAACTTCTGTGTGTGCAATGCAATGTGACATACAAGACATTGATGCACCCTTATTTGTTGGAAAAAGTAGCTTTTTTCTGTATCTCAGCTAGGGTCATGCAAATAAAAAAGTAGTTAGTGTCACTAATTTTAGTTACTTAATCCCCAACACAGAAGCAACAAATCAGGGTTGTGACCTCTAAAAATGCAACAGGATCAACTACTTTTCTGAATCAAGTGCCAAAATAATCCACAAAAATATATATATATATATATATACATATATATCTAATGAATATCCGCTTTCTTACCTGCACTGGGGTGCTGTGCATTGTGGCCAAGAGCTCGTTATGTTAGTGTGTTTGTCAGTGGGCTAGTTTGCTATGTGGCTTGCTCTGACACACTCTTTAAGGTCCATTGTGAATAGAAGGCCTGTGCATAATAGACACTCCACGATAACAAAGACTGATAATCCCGTCTGCCCAACAGCTCCCATGTTGCGGGCCGACATTTTAAGGGCAGTTAAGTTGCTGTGTGGCGACACTGAATGAACTGTGGGTAGAGAGAGTCACCCAAGAAGCCATTATCTATGGCATACAGCGTCAATTCACATCAATTAGGGTCCATCCAAAGTGTTGGTGGTGAGGCTTCAAATTAATAATTAAATAAATAAAGCTGACCGCAAGTGGCTGCTACACAGCCCTTCAGTCATTTGAGTGAGTCCTCTGAGGTTTAGCACACAGAAAGCCAAAAGTGGCGGCCGGAAAAAGAGGCTTTGTTACTCTTTCCTTCCTTTTAGTTCTGTAGATGTGTGCAGATAACTGATCGCTATCACTTTCATCAAATAACTGGCCGATCATTTGAAAAAAATAAAAAAATTATTCGTACTCATGCAAGCAATCAAGTAAAAATATAAATTTTTAAATAATAAAAAGAAAAATAATTAATAATAATAATAATAATAATAATAATAATAATAATAATAATAATAATAATAATAATTCCAGGGCACTTTACACATATAGGGTAAAATAAAGGACCAGAAATGCTTGCATTCATACATAGGGGAGAGTGGGGCACAACCTTACGTGGGTTAGTTGTAACACACATGGTTTAAAACTTTCCATACCTGACAGCATGACAAAACTTAGTGTATTTACTAGTTGCCATATCAACATTATTTAGAGAAAAAATCTTTGGAAGATATCAATAAACATTTATTCAACCATAGCAAAAGTACATTTCTTACTTAAGTTTATTTTTCATCTCTGTTTTTTTGTGTTTATTTAAAATTAGACAAATCTGATATTGTTTTAATCCTATATCTGTTATTTAAGAGTAGAGATAGTTCTTTCATTCTAATCTAACCAGTAGAAGACACGAGCCAGGTTTAAATCCTAGTTGTGCAGGTGGGGCATGTTAAACTGCATTACATTGTGCCCCTATTAGAACTACGCTATTCTATTCTATACTTCTATGAATTTTATTGAGAAACCATGAAAAAGAGGTGAATAATGACTGAGAGTCAATGTTCAGAAGTTATTATTATTATGTTTTAAACTATGCTGTATAACTGTGTTTTGCAGTGTGTGTTGTCAAACTCAAAATGTGTATATTTTTAATGATTAGAAAATGCCATTATTTTATTTTAAAAAGTTAATAATTGTATTTTATTGACAAAATGTTTTAGTTAATTTGTTCAACCCATTCTCACTCCCAAGGCATCAAAATCTGAAGCATTGTTAAGTTCCTTCCGTGTCACAATGAAGACGCTAAAGGTACCAATAGTCGTCATTTTATGCTCCATTGATTTTAATGAGAAACCATTGGCATCAAATACAGACGCGTTGGGCATGGGAATGTTATCGTCATGATGAAATCTGATTTCCATGTTCACCTCACCCTATATAAGCCTGGTTATCTCAGTCATTCATTGCGAAGTCTTGTTAGTTGTATCACTGCATTTCTGAGCGTTTTCCCTGGTTTCTTGTCTCTTGGTTTTGGATTACTTGCCCGTTTCGTGGATTACCCTTTTTCCTGTCTCTCCTGTCTTGTTTGCTTGTTTGGACTGCTTGCCTGTGTATGACCTTTTGCCTGTTTTTGACTACGATTGTGGATTACCCTTCAATAAAGCTGCATTTGGATCCTCAACCTTTGAGTCTCAGAGCAGTACGTTACAGAAAACTTCGCCATAACATGGATCCAGCAGAAGAAATCCTATTCCTTCATCAAGGTACCTGTACCATTGAAAATTACACTGATCAGTTTTGAACTCTGGCTTCTCGGGTAAATTGGAAGGATAATGTTTTGAACGACTTTTATGCTCATGGATTAAATGAACCCATACGATCATTCATGCCACAAGGTCAAAATGACCTGACTTTAGAACAGTTTATAGACTATGCCCTATTATTGTCTGGTTCCTCCTACACAGTTGGGGAAGTAGAACATTTTTGCGAGCCTGTGTCTTCGGACAAGATGGCCACCGAGCCTGTGTCTTCGAACAAGATGGCTGTCGAGCCTGTGTCTTTGGACAAGATGGCTGCCAGCCCAAAGCCCTCTGCAAAGATGGCTGCCACCACGCCAGATCCCTCTACCAAGATGGCAGCCGCCATGCCAGAGATGGCTCCAGCCCCTGACCAGTGTCCAGTGAGGGCTCCAGCCACTGACCAGCGTCCAGAGATGGCTGCTCCAGCCACTGACCAGCTTCCAGAGAAGGCTCCAGCCTCACCCCATGACCAGAGTCCAAAGAGGGCTCCAGCCTCACACTGTGGCCAGAGTCCAGAGAAGGCTCTGACTCCTTCCGTTCCGAGTCCAGAGAAGAATCCGCCTCCTGACCGTCTGAGCTACTGTGGTGGTCATCTGAGAGTGCCCTGTGATTACCACCAGAGGGCATGCCACCCTGGACTGTCATTCCATCAAAGACCACATTACCCATAAGACTCTTTGCCCAGACTCATCATCCCTGATTACATCCACCTGTGTCTCATTACCCTGTTCACCTAACCCTAAGCCTGGTTATCTCAGTCATTCATTGTGAAGTCTTGTTAGTTGTATCACTGCATCTCTGAGCGTTTTCCCTGGTTTCTTGTCTCTTGGTTTTGTATTAGTTGCCCGTTCCGTGGATTGCCCTTTTGCCTGTCTCTCCTGGCTTGTTTGCTTGTTTGGACTGATTGACTGTGTATGACTACGATTGTGGATTACCCTTCAATAAAGCTGCATTAGGATCCTCAACCTTTGAGTCTCAGAGCAGTATGTTACATAATCCAACCCCATCCCATCCCTAAACCTACCCTTTTGTGTATTATATGATATAAAATTCAGGATATAACTAGCAGATATGACTGCATGCACAATTTATTCAAAAAGTACAAATATTCCAAGTGTTATTCCAGGGCAATCGATTGATTTGTGTGAAGAAAATCCCCAAAAGCATTCAGCGTATCCATCCGCCGAAGATCATGCACACATTAAAATTTCAAAAATTGCCGCCAGAAACATTACATCAGATTTCATAGTGAAATTGCATTGACTCTCGTATGTTTCATGATCAATTGCGTGATTACGTCAGCTTTGATTGTAAATTTTCATTGGCTCTTGTGTGTCTCTTGACCATTTGTGTCATTAGTGGATAATGAAAACGCTCACGAATGACTGACATCTCTCTTTTTTCAAACAGATTACATAAACCGAGAATATTTGTTTTCGATTTGATTTACATGATTTAAAACAGACATTTCACCGTTTCTTTAGACATATGTCTCATGTTTGTGTGACTAGGATTCACTAAGTTACAGTTTATTTTCTGAAGAGAATCAGATTAGACTTCATTGACAGAGCGGCTGCGGATGGTGCATTATGTTGTTGTTTTTTATTTTGCAAAAAGCACAAACATTTTTTTTTTGTGAGTATACACAGATAAAAGTAGAAACTTAACAGATTATAATGATGAATAACACTTGCCTGAATGACCAAAATCGACGGCGTATTTTGAGTCTTTTTGGCACTGATCAGAAAAACAATTGAGGTGGTTGCGACGGCGTGATCTTCGACCTCTAGGGGTTAAGGCCATCCTTCATCCTAGACCTGGCTACGTGCCTAAGTTGCCATCCAGTGTGGCACGGTCAGTGGTTCTTCAGGCCTTCCATCCTCCACCACGTGTCGGCGGAAGAAGGAAGACTTCATCTGCTCTGCCCGGTCAGAGCATTGAAATCTGTTTGAAGAAGTCTTCGTAATGGAGAAAGTCAGACCAGTTGTTGGTGTGCTTTGGCTCACCCAAGAAAGGGCTGCATGCTTATATTCAGATTATCGGTAATGCCGAGTTTGCACAAATATTTTTTAGCAAGTACATACAAATAAGGGAAAATCACTGCTATCGCAAAATCTCTCTTCTCTCACAAAAACCCACGAGGCGAAGATGGTTTAACTTCACTTTTAAACTGTGGGGAATTAGGTTCATACAGATGTGTGACTGTGTGGTTTGTTCCCGCCCCTTTCAATCAAACGCAGTTTCGATGACCTGATGAAACACTTGAAGCTTCATTTAGCCATAGTTACGTGACATGGGTGTTTCGAATCACAGTTCGGAGCAGTCAAAACATCTGCGCTTCGGGATCTCGACAAAGCGCCGAAACGTCAGTTTCACGTCAGCCATCCCTAGCAATGGCCACGGCCTAACAGGTGTGCAATTTTCCTTCACCTGTGGCCGTGAGGGCTCATTCCACTAGCGGCATGGCGTCCTCTGAGAGCAGTATGATTGACTCCCTGATTTCCACATGGGTCCCATCCATGGCATCGATGCACTAAGGGATGCCATGGGCTCAGTGAAACCCTTCAACAAGTTCCTTTACTTTGGACTCAGTGACAGGTAACTGTATATACACAGGGGCAGGGCCCAAGTAGACTGTAATAGCTTCACACACTTGCCTTAGTATTTTGTATTATTGCATTCTGGCACCTCTGTTCTGCAATACAATGAGAAAACTGCGCATGTATCTGTATGTGATAAGCGCTGTTAGCAGAGTTATTAAAAGCTACGTCCGCCATTGCATAGACTCGACTCATGAAAACAAAAGAGATAATGGCACACAATCTGATGTCAAACAAAGAAGAGAACAGCGCACGCCTAAGGCCCTCCTTTCTGGAGTCCCGCTTCAGAAGATCTGTGAGGCGGCTGGGTGGGCCACCAGGTTTTTTTATTTACCTTCATTTATATAGCACTTTTTGTAACACAGATTGTTTCAAAGCAGCTTTGTAGTGATGATAGGAAATTAATTTAGTTCTTGAAGAAAAGTTTTTTATTAATTTCTGTTGTAAAAGCTGATTAGTTATTTAATTTGGTGCCATTTAAACAACACCATCCTCAATTAAAACAGAAAACCCCCCAATGCTTTTGGCAACAGCATTTGGTGGCCGGAGAACGCAAACCATGAAATATGTTTGAAATAGTTTTGAAACTATACCATCATCTTCCCCTCGCAACCCAAAAAAGGCTGATTCCGTGAAAACGGTAACGGCATGTATGCAAGAATTAAGTTTTCAGCCTATAGGCAAGCGCGTTTGGATACGTATGTGTGCATATGTGTTTTTTATCTGTATAGAGGGGAAGGGAAGGAGGCCTTCATAGGGGAGAGTCTAGTTGACACAATCTCTGCTGACACTTCAGGGATCCGTTGTGGTTGTGTCTAGGCGCAGGTCCACCATCTGATCTGGATCCGGCAGACTGCAGTAAACCTCGGGATAAACAGAGAGACTAACATTAGCATAGATGCCATTTTTTTATGATGTAGCTAGTACATCAGATGTTGTGGTAAGTGGCTGACCTAGTTAATGCAGCCTAACAATCATTTAACTGATTTGAATAATATAAATTGACAATGTTCTATGTGTATGCCAAAGTATAGAGATGTGTTTTATTGAGAGCAGTCTCAGTACTATGATACAATCTAAATCCTGACTGGAAATCCTCACAGATATCAATTATTAAAAAAAAAAAAAGGAGCGTAGTTGTGAAGACACTGCCTTTTCTAATATTTTTGACAGAAAGGGTAGATTTGAGATTGGTCTGTAATTGACTAATTCTGTAGGATCTGTTGCATTTTTTAATAAGTGGTTTAATAATGGCAAACTTAAAAAATTTCGGTACATATCCTAATGACAAAGATGAATTAATAACGCTGTTTACAAAAAAAGGGAGTTAAAAGGTAAAACAACGATGTCTCTGTAATGTTCTGCTCTGAGACAGAAGGTAGAAGATCCAAATGCAGCTTTATTGGAGGGGTAATCCACACTCGTAGTCAAAAACAAGTAAGAGGTCATAACAGGTAAGCAGTCCAAACAGGCAAACAAGACAGGAGAGACAGGCAAACGGGTTATCCACGGAACAGGCAAGAAATCCATAACCAAGAGACATGAAACCAGGGAGAATGCTCAGAAATGCAGTATAGACAAACAAGACTTAGCAATGATTGACAGAGTGAACATGGTTTATATAGGCTGGGGTAATGGGGTAGTGTGACACAGGTACAATGAGTGAAGATGAGTCCGGGCAAAGGATATGGGTAATGTGGTTTATGATGAAGTGACAAGTCCGGGGTGGAGTGCCCTCAGGTGGTAATCAGGGGCACTCTCACTGGTGATTGTGACATAGCCCCCCCTCAAAGGAGCGGCTTCCAGACGTTCCTAAAATTGTCAAGGAGGGAGGTGGAGCGGAGGCGGACCTGGGGGCGGAATGGAGGGCCAGGCCCGTGGAGTGGAAGAGGGCCTGGAGACTGAGGCAGAGCAGGAGGCCAGGATGGAACAGACCACCACCACAGCAGCGGAGACGGGTTTGAAGACCCCCATGGCGGAGCAGACGACCACCACAGCAGTGCAGATGGTCTTGGAGAACCCTAGGTGGTGCAGGCTGAGTAGGTGGCCCGGTTAGAGTCCTCTTTCACCTCAAACAATGAGTGAAGATGAGTCCGGGCAAAGGATATGGGTAATGTGGTTTATGATGAAGTGACAAGTCCGGGGTGGAGTGCCCTCAGGTGGTAATCAGGGGCACTCTCACTGGTGATTGTGACAGTCGGACGATTTTGAACTTCGAGGAGGAGATGGAGTTTTTCCAACCTGATCTCACATAATTCCGTGAAATGAACACAGGCCCCTTAACTCAAAATCTGTGGAAGTTTCACG
The DNA here is from genome assembly GCF_949357685.1 of Gobio gobio. Classification (NCBI taxonomy): domain Eukaryota; kingdom Metazoa; phylum Chordata; class Actinopteri; order Cypriniformes; family Gobionidae; genus Gobio; species Gobio gobio. Next base: position 17,713,801 of record NC_137112.1, on the reverse strand, counting down.
GAATCACCGAAAATTCCGTGATGGGTCCACGGAAGTGATGCCTATAGTCAATGACAGTATACAGATGCGTTGGGCATGGTTATTGTCATGAAACTATGATTTTGCCATTATGACATTATGACAGTGTGATTCTCGATTTAATCAGCCAGCATAATTTTATTTACAATTATTTTCTTTTTTTTATTTACAGTATTCAGACACATTTTGAACACATAACCCAATCCCTTCCCTAAACCTACCCATTTTTGTATTATAAAAAACAGGATATAACAAGCAGATACGACTGCAGGCACAATTTGTTCAAAAAGTACAAATATTCCAAGTGTTCCGAGGCCAAACGATTGATTTGTATGAAGAAAATCCCCGAAAGCGATCAGAAGCGTTGAGTCCATCCGCCAAAGATCATAAACACATTTCAAATTTTACCGCCGGATGAAACGTTACGTCAGCATTGACAGCATTGGCTGTCGTATGTCTCGTGACCAATTGCGTCATTACGTCGGCTTTGATTGTAAAATGCCATTGGCTCTCGTGTGTCTCGTGACAGATTGCATCATGCTAAAGAGTCGTGTGTATTATTTGAATGAGATATGAATGTGTTCACGGAGCGGCGGGATCATCATTTTAGCGATTAAAACATTAAGATCAACTCTGTTCTTTACATGAAGACATCGTGTGACTTCAGAAGACTTGGAATGAAACATGAGTTAATACTTTTATACTGTTTTTGGTCAGTTTTTGCAATAAATTCCTGTGACTGTACTTGTATTTTTTATATTGTTGAGAGTGGGTAGGTTTAGGGTAGTAGTGGAGTTATTTGCTCCAAAATATAAAAGTAGCCTATAAATATTCATAAAATCATGCCTACTTTTTACCGTCATTGACTTATATAGGAATCACTTCCGTGGACCCATCACAGAATTTTTGGCGATTCCGTGAAACTGCCATAGATTTTGAGTTAAGGGGCCCGTGTTCATTTCACGGAATTCTGTGAGACCAGGTTGAGTTTTTCGCCTTGCCTTACCTTTTTGAACCGGAATACACAGAGGAAGATATTAGGCAGATGGAAGAGACTGCTGCGGCGACACACACCTCTCAAGCATCGGGCAGAAGAAGATCTAACGAGACGTGGTGGTGCACATGTGGCAAATACCAACCATTGCCAACAGAGGAAGACTCTCAATGCTGGACCATTTCAATCCCGCCATTAGAATCAGACAATGAGTCAGCTGGTGAGACCGTTTCCATCTTGCTGCATTACCAAACAAAATGGATTTCCACCGTTACTGAGCAACAGCGTTTTAGAGTTTGCTTTTTAGTTTGCCCAAAATTAACTGGAGACGCCATCCGTAATTGCGTATTACGTGACGTCACAAACGTGCATCACAGAACAGAGCAAGGCAAGCATTTGTGCTTATAAAACTTAAACTTTGTTTTTTTTTTTTTTTAATGACCGATCGTTTCGCTAGATAAGACCCTTATTCATCGTCTGGTATCGTTTAAAGCCCTTTGAAGCTGCAATGAAACTGTAATTTGGACCTTGAACCGTTTGGGGCCCATTGAAGTCCATTATATGGAGAAAAATCCTGGAAAGTTTTCATCAAAAACCTCAATTTCTTTTTGACTGAAGAAAGAAAGACATGGACATCTTGGATGACATGGGGGTGAGTAAATTATCATCAAAAGTTTATTTAAAAGCGAACTAATCCTTTAATAAACATACATACATACATATAATTATAACTAATTCAAATAATTTCATTTTATGATGTTAAAAGTCATTGGACATTGTGACAGGTCTTGACTTACTGGATCTTCATCAAGGACATTTAGGGCCAGATTTACTAAACAGGGCAGGGAGAGCGCAGTTCCAAAAAAGCGAAAGAAAGATCTACTGATGAAAGAAAACAGATGCAGCCGGAACATTTCCATAATGACCAACACAATCTACCAAGAGCAACACAAATTAGCATCTGGTTTAAGACAATCTTTTTTGGGGGGGCGGTAAATAATGGCGTAAATACCAGTAAATATACTAACGCAAACATTAGTAAATCACCTTGCATGATTCATTTAAATAGTCTCCTCCCATAAATGTTGTGTTTGAAAGGGAAACTCCAAATGCTTATGCACAAAAACAATTGTCCACGTCTTTTCAGCGCTTTTTTTTTCACTGCGTGTCTTTAGTAAATCCTGAGAGTAGTTTTTGAATGCCAAAATAGGGTTTGCCCTTAGTACAGATGTATCCCTCAAGCCACAGAGAATATTGATGACATTCAAACTGGGAGAATCAGTCTGTTATGTTAAATAAAGGACTCCACTCAGTAATTTTCCCCTTACTCAAAACATTTGACACAAAGAAATGGATAGAACTTTTGAAAAATGCTTTTAACATGATTTACAAATATGTTTAAATTTGTTGTCTCTCTATTTAAAGGAGCTGCAGCATATTAAATCACATCTGCATGTTATGCAACTCATTAAATTAATCCACACTGGGAAGTTAATGAGGGGAACACTGCATATTTATTAAACATTGCATAGCACCACATATGCTGCCCATGATTCGATTTTTTTTCTTGCCATAAACTTTGTGGTAGTACTATTAAGGAGTGTATTTTGTGGATATGGATTATCTTTCTATAAAAAGATGATTAGATAAGTTTTTACAGAACTAACTAGTTTTCTGACCTATCTATCTATCTATCTATCTATCTATCTATCTATCTATCTATCTATCTATCTATCTATCTATCTATCTATCTATCTATCTATCTATCTATCTATCTATCTATCTATCTATCTATCTATCTATCTATCTATCTATCTATCGTATTGATACTTTAATCAATTTAGCTTTCCTATAGCTCAAACAGTAGAGCATGGCGCTAGCAACGCCAAGGTCATGGGTTCGATTCCCAGGGAAAGCAAGAATTGACAAAAAATGTCATAATGTTTACCTTGAATGCAATGTAAGTCACTTTGGATAAAAGCGTCTGCACAATGCGTAAATGCTAAATGCTAAGATATTCATGTGATATTGTGAAACATGATAATTCAACAATATACAAAAATAATTGAGACAAAACGCAGTGAAATCAATGTGACATTGTGTAACTATGATAATAAGTTTCATAAGAATTACAAGCATACATTATATACACAGATCAGGCTTAACATTATGACATTACATTATGAGGTGAAGTGAATAACACTGATTATCTCTTCATCACGGCACTTAGTGGATGGTATATATTAGGCAGCAAGTGAACATTTTGTCCTCAAAGTTGATGTGTTAGAAGTAGGAAAAATGAGCAAGTGTAAGGATTTGAGCGAGTTTGACAAGGGAAAGATTGTGATGGCTAGACGACTGGGTCAGAGCATCCAAAACTGCTGCTCTTGTTGGGTGTTCTCAGTCTGCAGTGGTCAGTATCTATCAAAAGTGGTCAAAGTGGGAACAGTGGTGAGCTGGTGACAGGGTCATGGGCGGCCAAGACTCACTGATGGACATGGGGAGCGAAGGCTGGCCCGTGTGGTCAGATCAAACAGGCAAGCAACTGTAGCTCAAATTGCTCAATAAGTTAATGCTGGTTCTGATAGAAAAGTGTCAGAATACACAGTGCATCTCAGTTTGTTGTGTATGGGGCTGCATAGCCGCAGACCCATGCTGACCCCTGTCCACTGCCTAAAGCGCCAACAGTGGGCACGTGAGCATCAGAAGTGGACCACGGAGCAATGGAAGAAGGTGACCTGATCTGATGAATCCTGTTTTCTTTTACATCACGTAGACGTGTCGCTTACCTGGGTAACACATGACACCAGGATGCACTATGTGAAGAAGGCAAGCCGAAGGAGGCAATGTGATTCTTTGGGCAATGTTTTGCTGGGAAACCTTGGGTCCTGCCATCCATGTGGATGTTACTTTGAGACGTACCACCTACCTAAACATTGTTGCAGACCATGTACACCCTTTCATGGAAACGGTATTCCCTGGTGGCTGTGGCCTCGTTCAGCAGGATAATGCGCTCTGCCACAAAGCAAAAATGTTTCAGGAATGGTTTGAGGAGCACAACGTGTTTGAGGTGTTGACTTGGCCTCCAGATTCCCCAGATATCAACCAAATCGAGCATCTGTGGGATGTGCTGAAACAAGTCAGATCCATGGAGGTCCCACCTCGCAACTTACAGGACTTAAAGGATCTGATGCTAACATCTTGGTGCCAGATACTAGTGGAGTCCATGCTTCGATGGGCCAGGGCTTTTTGAGCAGCAAAAGGGGGACCAACACAATATTAGGTCACGATGTTATGTCTTATCGGTGTATGTCACAGCATTGTTTGCAGCAGAGTGAAAGTATTGCTGCAGTTTTTATTTGTAACTAAACCAAAAATAACAAAAAAACTCAGAGACTACTCAGTAATCTTAGAAAACACAAACAGAACAACCACATTATCAAAGGTGTGACTTACCAATGGAAACTGACAAAGGAAGCCAACTCAAAGTCCAACTCAATGCAAACAAACACAGAGAAAACAAAACATAACCCTGACTATATACAGGCCCAACAGCGCTGTATGTTACATTATAGGTTATTAATAATAGGTTTTTATTAATAAAAAAGTGATGTCGGTGTAAGGCAGATAAAATGCAGCTTTGATCTTTGAAGCATAGGGATATGTGGACGATGTGGACTCAGTGGAGACAATGATTTGACCAATCAGGTGTCATCTTTCATTAAGAATTCTGTATGCGTTAGGCAAGGCGCCCAGTCAGAGGCACTTTTTGGCGCTTTCAAAAGATGAAGCCTGTCTTTTTAATGTTTAAATACATGCTGAACATCCTCTGAGCTAACTAACAGGGAGAAAACGCATATGAATCATTTAAAAGTAAAGAAAAAAAGAGAAGGAGAAAGGAAAAGAGAAAAAAAGCTTGGCGTCTGAAGTGTGTGTTTATATAAAATAAAATGTGCATGTTATGAAATAAAAACAACATAACCGCTGGGAATGTGTTCAAGTTTGTGTATGAGGGGAAAAAAGGAAATATGGTCTTCTGGGATTAGCAGAAGAAGAAGCTTAAGCACCAAGGAATTCAACTATTTTATACAGTACACCAGAGTTCCTTGGATCCAATAGTAGCTGCTTTCTCTTTTTAAAGGGTTAGAGCCTCCTCTACTGGAACTTATCTCACTCAACACAACCAATAAGAAACACATACGGTCTGCATTGCTCATTTGTCCATTTGCAAGACCCTAAAAATTGTCTATTTTATGTCAACCATATATATTTTTGTATCACTAAACAATTACATAATCATATGTACTTTTGCTTTGTCAATGTTAATTATGCTACACTATACATATTTATTATATCAAATGACTAGAAACAAATAATTCATTCTACGATTGTTCAATCTAAAAATTGACATTCTGTCATTATCATTAAAGCTTTTTTCACAAACGCTTTTTTTGTTATACTGGTTGAAACTCTCTTCACATCCTGATAGCAATCAATAGTAGAAGTGGTCTAAATAAATGGTCTAAAAAAGTACATATATATTCTGTGGAAATCTCAGGATCAAAAAAAAAAAAAAGTCCAATCATTGCATTCGGTACAACTTGCTTCTGTAACGGTCCTGGCCAGGGGTCCGCTAGCAGATATATAGACAATCCTGGTCGAAGTGCTCTGGAAATGTTGTAAATACAACACAGAGAAGTTAGAGACACGGGACAACAGTTGCTCTTTCTCCATTCAACCGGATTATGATTTATTCATAAAACATTTCAGCTTTGTATTTGCAATCATGAATCATTACTGTTATTTTTTTGTTGCTCTGTCTTGAAACACAGGTTATATCCACAATTGGATAACATGAAGTCACATCTTCTTCAAAAGTACATTTTCACATAAATGTATATTCACACATTTTCTCAACCTTCACTTTTCACAGTTTTATCTTAAACCATAAACACACATTTTTCTCTCTAAACCATATTCTCTGTTATTTCTCATTAAACAGTATTTATGTATTCATAATACATTTTTGTAAGTGTTCACTTTTTTATAACAGAATAAATCCCATTTGCAGTTAAGTTGAATTATCTTTACATTATATGAGTACAAACTTCAATAATAAACATATTTGTCTCATAGCTTTAACACTTTGAACCAATATAGTGTTATAGTGTAATATTATCACGTGGATTTGACACTACCATGTGCGTTTCATACAACCATGTGCTTTTCACTCAAAGCTGCATCTGTAAACTGCCTTTCCCTTTCGTTCAGTCACTACGACGTACGTTAGTGACTAACGAATGGGGGTTTCGCTTAGAAGCCAATCATCTTCAGAGAATTCAACAGCGCCCAATGGCAGTGCCAATGCCATGGGCATGCGGAATTTGCATTCGTAACTCCGCCCCACCTCGTGGGTATATAAGGAAGTACGCTGGCAACATCGCATTATGTTTCTGCTTTGGAGCCAAGAGTATCTCTTCCCTCCTTCAAGCCTGATCTGAGTCTTCGACAAGCCTTCGAGACGAGCATTTTTTACAGAGACGTTGGTGTTACGGCGCGTTCCAGTGATCATCATACTGCCTGCCTGCTGATCTGCGCAGTGGTCCGTCTGACAGCTGGTGTGTGGTCCCTGGGCGCTTCGGCGTTCTCTGCGAAGCTTCCTCTCATAAAAGAGCTTACACGTGACGCGTCCTTTTCAGGATGTCTCGTCCGTGTACTTCTGGGTGTGGCCGGTCATTGTCCTCTTCTGATGGGCACAAACACTGTCTGGTATGTTTGGGCTTTCAACATGCCCAGGCAGCGTTTGTGGATGAGTCATGTTCCCACTGCGGAAACATGACCATCGCGGTGTTGCGGTCAAGACTCCATGACCTTCGTAATGAAGTGAGAGTCCCCTCTACCACACCCCGATCTACTGAGTCCCAGAGGCCCAGTACTTCGGCTGGTGGTCAGGGTGACCTGACGGTTACGGTGTGGAACAAAGCCCCGCCGCTCATGCCTCGGGCCACACCCCCGTCTTGCACACTGCAACCCGCGAGTGTTCAGACGCAGATCGCGGGGCCAGCTCCGGCCCCCCCGCGCATCTTGTTTGGCGCTCCGGAGGAGGATGCGATGTCGGTCAACGCATCACAAGGTGGGCTCGAGTCCTCTGAGGATGATGACTCGGCTGTGCTGCCGCCTTCGGGCGCGCCAGCATTGCCCGAGTCGGACCCAGAGCTGACAGCCATGTTGTCTCGGGCAGCCGCGAGCTTAGGGATAGAGTGGAACCCTCCGCCCTGTCCCGAACGCTCAAGGCTCGACGATTGGTTTTTGGGAGCGCGCGCTGACAACCGTCAGTCCCCGCCCCCAATACCTTTCTTTCCCGAGCTTCATGAGGAACTCGCGCGGTCCTGGAAGTCCCCGTTGTCTTCCCGTGATCGTTCGGCGACTTCCTCCGCCTTCTCCGTCCTCGATGGGGCGGCGGCCAATGGGTACACTGGGGTCCCCCCAGTTGAACGTTCTGTTGCGATGCAACTGTGTCCTCAGAGCGCTTCAACCTGGCGCGGTGATCCTAAGCACCCCTCCAAAGCCTGTCGGTTCACATCAACCTTGGTGGCGAAATCGCACAGAGCCGCGGGGCAGGCTGTCGCTTCTTTGCATGCCATGGCGATCCTTCAGGTCTACCAGGCCTGGATCCTCAAGGACATGCACAAGGGTGGAGTTGATCCGGGGCTCTTAAATGAGCTGCGTGCCGCCACCGACCTCGCTCTCCGGGCGACGAAGGTGACCGCACGCTCCCTGGGTCAAGTGATGTCCACAAACGTGGTCCAGGAGCGTCACCTTTGGCTGAACCTGGCCGATATGCAGGACACCGAGCGGACCCGGTTCCTCGATGCCCCCATATCCCAGGCCGGCCTCTTCGGCGGGGTGGTTGAGGACTTTGCCCAACAGTTCTCAATCGCCCAGAAGCAGACTGAGGCTATAAAACACGTACTGCCCCGGCGGCCAGCTGCTGCCTCCACCCAGCCGCCGGCACAGTCGCCTCAGTCTGCTCCACGCCGAGGACGCCCTCCTAAGGCTCCCGCCCCTCCCGCCCGGCCCAAGCAGCAGCCTTCACCCGGGCCGGGTGGCAGAGGTCGCCGAAGGAAGGCGTCACAATCCGCTCAGCCCGCCCCGCGCCCCGCTAAACGCCAGGCCAAGCGGCGTTCCTGAGACGGATGGCTCAGGGATGGAGTATTCTTTCCAGGAGATGGTAGCAGGACCACTCCTTCCCCCGGTGGTCCCACGGGTCCCGCCACTCGCATCCCACTCTGTCGCCAGCCTCCTGGCAGAGCAGACCCCAGTGGAACGTGCGTCCTTTCCTGGTCTCCTCTGTCAGGACGCAGCAGTCAACCGTGCCCCCGCACCGGGACGCCCCTCAGCCTCCCATGTCCGGGCCGGTGACGCTGCATCGCTGCAAGCCCACACCGGGTACGTCTGTAATCCGTATGACCCCGCTGGCACAGTTTCTGGGAGTCTGGCTTCAACTTCCAGGGCTGTCGCGCGGACCATCAGGCGCGGCTACGCGATTCAGTTCGCGCAGGTTCCTCCCTGCTTCCGGGGAGTCCGTTCCACTATGATCGGGGCCAACGCCCCCGTCATGCGAGCGGAGATTGCCACCCTACTGGCGAAGGGTGCGATCGAACCTGTCCCTCCAGCCGAGATGAATTCCGGGTTTTACAGCCCATACTTCATTGTACCCAAAAAGACCGGTGGGCTACGACCGATCCTGGACCTGCGCGTCTTGAACCGTTACCTTCACCGGTTTCCGTTCAAGATGTTGACAGCGAAACGCCTTTTCGAATGCGTTCGTCCAGACGATTGGTTTGCAGCGATCGACCTGAAGGACGCCTACTTCTATGTCTCCATTCTACCTCGACACAGACCGTTCCTACGGTTTGCTTTCGAGGGGCGGGCATATCAGTACGCAGTTCTACCATTCGGGCTATCTCTGTCCCCTCGCGTCTTTACGAAGATTGCCGAGGCAGCCCTTGCGCCCCTTCGGCAGCACGGGGTTCGCATCCTGAACTACCTCGACGACTGGCTCATACTGGGTCACTCTCGAGAGCAGGTTTGCGGACACAGAGATTTGGTGCTCCATCACCTAGCCCGTCTGGGCCTTCGGGTCAACTAGGAGAAGAGCAAACTTTGCCCCGCGCAGAGGATCTCTTTTCTCGGTATGGATATCGACTCGGTCGCCATGTGCGCGCAGCTTTCGAGCGAGCGCGCGCAGTCTCTGCTGACTTCCCTTCGTCAAATCAAGGGCAAGAGTGCGGTTCCACTGAAACTATTTCAGAGGCTCCTGGGGCATATGGCATCTGCAGCCGTGGTGACGCCGCTCGGATTGCTTCATATGAGACCGCTTCAGCACTGGCTACGCGATCGAGTCCCGAGATGGGCATGGCGGTCTGGCACGCTCCGGGTACAAGTGACTCGGGCCTGCTTACAGACTCTCACCCCGTGGTCGAACCTCAGTTTTCTACGGACCGGAGTGTCCTTAGAACGAGTTTCCAGGCATGTTGTTGTATCAACAGATGCATCATCCACCGGCAGGGGTGCCATGTGCAATGGACAAGCAGCCGCGGGCTCCTGGACAGGACCCCAGCGCCTTCTGCATGTCAATTGCCTCGAGTTACTGGCAGTACGGTTCGCCCTGCACTGCTTCCAAGCGTTGCTGAGGGGTCAACATGTACTAGTCAGGACAGACAACACGGCCGTAGTAGCGTACATCAACCACCAGGACGGTCTACGCTCCCGCCGTATGTCTCAACTCGCCCTCCATCTCGTTTTGTGGAGTCAGAAGCGCCTGAGGTCCCTTCGTGCTGTCCACATCCCCGGAGACCTGAACTGTGCAGCCGACGAGCTCTCACGGATTCAGCCTCTCCCCGGAGAGTGGAGACTCCACCCCCAGACGGTCCAGCTGATATGGGAACGGTTCGGCGACGCACAGGTAGATCTGTTTGCCTCCGAGGACTCTTCCCATTGCTCCCTGTATTATTCCCTGACCAAGGGCACCCTTGGCACGGATGCACTGGCGCACAGCTGGCCGCCAGGGCTACGCAAGTATGCGTTTCCCCCAGTGAGCCTCCTTGCACGGGTACTGTGCAAGATCAGGGAGGACAAGGAGCAGGTCATGTTGGTCGCCCCGTATTGGCACGGCCAGACCTGGTTCTCAGAACTTCTACTCCTTGCGACAGCCCCTCCCTGGCCTATTCCTCTGAGACCGGACCTCCTCACTCAGAGACGGGGCACCTTTTGGCACCCGCGTCCAGCGTTCTGGAAGCTCCACGTGTGGCTTCTGGACGGGACGCGGCAGGTTTGAGTAGTCTTCCACCTGCGGTGGTCGCTACCATCACTTCCACTAGAGCTGAGTCTACGCGACGTCTCTATGCGTTGAAGTGGAACCTCTTCGTCACATGGTGTTCTTCCCGCCAAGAAGACCCCTGGAAATGCCTGATCGGGTCCGTGCTATCGTTTCTCCAGGAGGGGGTGGAGCGAAGGCTGTCTCCTTCCACCCTTAAAGTGTATGTGGCCGCAATATCTGCCTACCACGATCTCCTGGGAGACAAAAAGGTAAGTCAGCACGACCTGATCATCAGGTTCCTGAGGGGGGCGAGGAGACTGAATCCTCCTCGCTCTCCTCTCGTTCCCTCTAGGGACCTCTCAGTAGTCTTAAGTGCTCTGCAGAGGCCTCCCTTTGAGCCTTTGCAGTCGGCTGAGATTAAGTTCTTGTCTATGAAGACGGCTCTGCTGACCGCATTGGCCTCGCTTAAGAGGGTCGGGGACCTGCAAGCATTTTCGGTTGACGAAGCGTGCCTTGAGTTCGGGCCGGCTAACTCTCACGTGATCCTGAGACCCCGGCCCGGATATGTGCCCAAGGTTCCCACCACTCCGTTCCGAGATCAGGTGGTGAACCTGCAAGCGCTGCCTTTGGAGGAGGCAGACCCAGCCTTGGCATTGCTCTGTCCAGTACGCGCTCTCCGCGCCTATGTAGACAGTACGCGATGTTTTAGGACCTCAGACCAGCTCTTTGTCTGTTATGGTGGAGAGCGGAAGGGAAGTGCTCTCTCAAAGCAGAGGTTGTCTCACTGGATAGTGGACACCATTGTTTTGGCTTACCAGCAGCAAGGTCGACCATGTCCCCTTGGTGTGAGGGCACACTCCACCCGGAGTGTGGCCTCCTCTTGGGCTCTAGCGCATGGCGCCTCGCTAACAGACATCTGCAGAGCTGCAGGCTGGGCGACACCTAACACATTCGCCAGATTCTACAATCTCCGAGTGGAGCCAGTGTCCAACTATGTACTCGCCCCTACGGGTGGCCGGTAATGGGCCAGGCTCAGGTATCTTCGCTTGCTCGCCATTCCACTCCAAGGACTGGATACGTGCGATATTTCCCTCAGGTGAGCTCCCCGAGAGCCCTGAGCTCCTCCAGCACTGCTTACGGCGACATCAGTTCAGTCTGCCCTTTCGAGCCCAGACCCTCATGTCCGGCCAGGTGCTCCGTGTGCATGGTTCCCCTCCGGCGACCCCCACACGAGTATTTCCACCGTAAGCCTCCTCAGCGAGCAGGTGTCTTTCCCTTGGCAAGTCCCTGCCGCCCCTAGGGTTAAAAATCCACCTTCGGCTGGTACCCTAGAGATCTTCCATATGCAGCCCTTAGCGGGTCATATGTGTATTCTCTAAGTCCTCCCCACGGGTAGGCATCTTGGCATTCCCTCACTGGGATATGCTTCCCAGTGTACCTTGGTAATCCTGTGTTAAGTGGGAGTCCTTCGTCCGTACTAGTCTTACGACAGGGTACTCACACTTACGCAGGGCACTGGACGACAGCTGAGTGGCGTTGTTGTATTGGAACCCCCATTCGTTAGTCACTAACGTACGTCGTAGTGACTGAACGAAAGGGAACGTCTCGGTTACGTATGTAACCCTCGTTCCCTGAGGAGGGAACGGAGACGTACGTTTCCTTTGCCACGTCAGCTGTGCTGCCTGGAACGCGGAGTTCAGTCTTGGCTCCTGCAGCAGTAACATAATGCGATGTTGCCAGCGTACTTCCTTATATACCCACGAGGTGGGGCGGAGTTACGCATGCAAATTCCGCATGCCCATGGCATTGGCACTGCCATTGGGCGCTGTTGAATTCTCTGAAGATGATTGGCTTCTAAGCGAAACCCCCATTCGTTAGTCACTAACGTACGTCTCCGTTCCCTCCTCAGGGAACGAGGGTTACATACGTAACCGAGACGTTACTCTGTACATTGGCTTTATACAATACCTGCAATGCATAGTCTCACACACAGTTACTTTTCACAATGTAGTAATAAACTCAGAAATATCCCAGAGCCATTAGGAATATATAAAAGAAAACATTAATACGAGCGTCGGCCGCCATTTCCTCATCTTCACATCATCTTCACATCGTTATCATTAGACTAGACTATTTACACTATTGACATACCTTTAGCTTATCAAACATACATCACCTGGATTCACATTAGCTTATAAACATTTGCAGTCACACAAAAGATGTAAAACTAACCTGGGAATGTTGTAAATACAACACAGAGAAGTTAGAGACACGGGACAACAGTTGCTCTTTCTCCATTCAACCGGATTATGATTTCGTCTTACTCTGCGCCTCGCTAAGGGTCCCAGAGTGACGCAGTTGAACGGTACTGCCACCTTGTGTCCGTTCTGTGTAACAGTATGTCATAACGCTCTGGTGCATTCTCTCAATCATTTAATTTATAATAAAAGGAAAGAAAACAAAACAAAATATAATAAGCTTTCCTATAGCTCAAACAGTAGAGCATGGCGCTAGCAACGCCAAGGTCATAAGTTCGATTCCCAGGGAAAGCAAGAATTGACAAAATGTAAAATTGTACCTTGAATGCAATGTAAGTCGCTTTGGATAAAAGCGTCTGCCAAATGCGTAAATGTAATAATCTCAACAAAACCTATTTTTGTGAGTGTCACACTTCTGCTAAATGAAGCAATTTATTTTTCATGGGTTAGAGTGTCTATCAGTAGGTATCAACAGGATATAGACTTTTTTTGGTTGAAAATGAAAATCGGGAGCTCAATGTTGGGCAGACGTCGAATTTTGGTTGGAATAAATAATAAAAAATGGCGGGTTACACTTTATTTTAAGGTGTTCTTGTTACAGTGTAACAAGAACACCTGTATACATTGTATACATTTAAGCACTGTGTAATAATAATTAACTACATGTACTTACTATAGGGTTATGATTTGGATTAGGGTTTATTCCATGTAATTATGCACAATTTATAGTAATTACTATAGTAACTACATGTAATACGTGTATCAAAGTGTTACCAAATGGTGAAATGCATGGCAGAGCAGGGTGCCAAACATTTACCATTAATGAAAATAACAGTTGAAGACTGTTACAACCGACTTTAGCCACAGCCTTATATGAAATCAACTGAAGATAAAATAAGACCTCAAATATCATAAGATTTCAGCAGAGGATGATTAAACAATTCCACAAACAGCATTACCAGCTTCACTTATTACTAACCAGATGTCTACAGACGTTTTTATCGAGAATCAACAGAAGTTTAGATTTTAATGTTTGGTTGAAAATGATTAGTTTTAAGTCACCATCACTGTGATCAGTGTGTTTGCTTTAGTTAGATAGTTTGACTCTTGACTTTTGACATTAGTTTTTCTCTGTTTTAACTGTGTTTGTTATGGAAAGTTCACCAAGAGAAACTGTGTTCAGATGATGTTGGCTACTTGATGATGATGATCAAGATATATCAATCACATTATTGATTGTAATAGTCCTGTGATTGTCCAGCAGTGTTTTAATCTGAGTGATTGTGCAGCAAAGAGTTTTAAAGATACATGCAGACAGATACATTGAAGAATCAGCATATGAATCTCAATAACGGTGACATGCCTCATGTCGCAGTGCATTTTGGGTGCATCATACAAAACTCATTCATGGCTCCTATAATGCATTGTGTCATTAAGCTAGGGCTGTGTCCAAAATCGCCCCCTAAACCCTTAAGTAGGGCACTATTTAAAGGGAAAGCCATTTGTAGTGGTGTCGGAAACCATAGTGGACATTATTAAGTGCACTCCTTTAATCCCACAATGCACCACAATAACTAGTGTACAACTGATGTACGCTCAACGGCTAGATAATACCCATAATGCACCATGAGAGTCGCGCACTGAATGAATTCCCACGTCTCGCCAGGAGATGGTGCCCGCAGCTGAATCAATCATCCATCCATTTTCCAAACCGCGCTTGTCCAGCGTAATACACTATATTGTCAAAAGTATTGGGAAAACTCTCCAAATCATTGAATTCAGGTGTTTCAATCACTTCAATGGCCAAAGATGTATAAAATCAAGCACCTAGGCATACAGACTGCTTCTACAAACATTTGTGAAAGAATGGGTCGCTCTCAAGAGCTTTGTAATTTCAAGTGTGGTACCATGATAGGTTGCCACCTGTGCAATAAGTCCATTTGTGAAATTTCCTCCCTACTAAATATTCCACGGTCAACAGTTAGTGGTATTATAACAAAGTGGAAGCAATTGGGAACAGCAGCAACTCAGTCACAAAGTGGTAGACCACGTAAAATCCCAGAGCGGGGTCAAAAGCTACAGACCTCCAAACATTGTGTGACCTTCAGATTAGCTCAAGAACAGTGCATAGAGAGCTTAATGGAATGGTTATACTTGGCCGAGCAGCTGCATCCAAGCCTTACATCCAACTGCCACTGGACTCTAGAGCAGCAGAGACGTGTTCTCTGGAGTGACGAATCACGCTGTCTGGCAATTCGATGGACGAGTCTGGGTTTGGCGGTTGAACGGTACTTGTCTGACTGCATTGTGCCATGTGTAAAGTTGGGTGGAGGGGTGATTGTTTTTTTGTTTTTTTTCAGGGGTTGGGTTTGGCCCCTTAGTTCCAGTGAAAGGAACTCTTAATGCTTCAGCATACCAAGACATTTTGGACAATCGGTTATCTACTGCTATTCCTGCAGTTCTCGGATGTGAACTGTTGAATTTTGTGTTGAATTTGAATCACTGAATTTGTGTAAGCGATTTAAAATGGACCGAAAACTGCCTGTCGAATATTATAGGTTGCAATTTAAAACAAAATGAATATATTGGAAGTGAAATCTGAAAGGTGAATATGGATTATTGAATTTTTTAATAGTGAAAATGTGTCTGAAATGTTTTGAATTGAAATATTCACATCTTAAATATACGTCTCTGGTTACGTATGTAACCTATGTTCCCTGAGAACGATATACCAACGCCACCATGCCGAAAGGAGTGCATGCCCACTGGCAGTGACAACTGTCAGGACAAGCAAATTCAACTGAAATGCCTGAACCACTCCCCCTTTGGTCACATTAGGCTGTCAGTGACAGCGCTCCCTACGGTCAAAGCCCAAGCTATAAACCTGAGAAGGAACCTTCGCATACCAAATGAAGTCCTACCCTGGCCGCTCGAAGGCCTGAAACCAGCCCATTCGACAGAAGGGGTTCCTTTAAGGGAGCGTGGCAAGGGGACCCGAGGGAACCCGCGCCAGTCACTATTCGGGAAGAATTCACCGACTGCCACCAGGGAGGCCTGACCTAGCGACTTCTATGTGGGACAAGTCAGTTCGGCCAATACCTGTCTGTTTAAGTACAGAGCCTCTGGTACTTGCCTCCGGAGAGACATCCTGCTAGGGTACTGCAAAAAGGCAGTGTCCTCCACCAGCCGGACCTCAGAGACGGGTTATCCTGGAGAGTAGCGCTCAGCGAAGTGCTTTCTAACCTTTGCTAGCGAGGGGAGTTTTAGCTGCTCGATCCTAGGATCTACCAAGCACTTATTTTAAAACGTGCTCAGGAGGCAGAACAGGCATACAGACTGATCCTAGCTGGGAGGCCTCGAGGGGCCTGCAACCGACGGATCAGTGCCAAGCGGCTACAAGCTCACAGAAGACTCTCCCTTGAGAGGAGCTCCCAAGCCTGCCTGGTAGGTAACCATGCTGTAGGCGATCTATGAGAGTCCCTTCCTGTAGGGACCGCATAGTAGCAGCGTCGTCTCATCATGCTAGGGTATGAACACTGCCTTCAGGTGCTACCGGCTAGAACCGGAGCCTGATAGCAGGTGACCAACAGCTGTCAGCGCAAAGCCAGTTATGTGTTCCCTCCTAGGGAACTCGTCCCCCAGGGAGGCCAGAAGGGGCCTCCACCTGGTAACCTGTGCTGACTGCTCGCGTGTCCAAACCGCGGAGCTCGCCCTCAGGGAGGCCTAGCAGGCCTACCACCTGACCGCAGTCGAGCTAGCCCTCGAGGTAGCTGGGAGAACAGGGACTCGCTCCGTCAGGGAGGCCTAGTGAGGCCTACCACCTGCTAGTCGTTGGGCATTCCTCCAGGGAGGCTTAGTTAGGCCTACCACCTGACAATAGGTGCGCTAGAGATAGCTTTTTCAAAGTGACTAGACTCATCTAGTGACTGCGAACAGGAACATGCCCTTAGAGGAGGCCAGGTGAGGCCTACAATCCAATAGCGAATCCCCCAGGGAAGCCCGTGCCGCTTGCTACCTGTTAGCAACCCCTGCTACCACGTGTCACCGAAACTGGGGACCGGGGAACGATCTCAGGGAGGCCCGGTCCCTACGACCTGATGGCAGAATGTGCTAGCCTCCAGGGACCTCGGCCACCTGGAGCCCGGGAACACCTCCTCAGAGGAGGGAGGCCTGGTAACGCCTTCCACCTACAAGCAGCTCGTGCCAGCCGTTGAGGGATTGATGCCTCAAGAATGCCCCCTCGGGGGAGACTGAGTGTGGCCTGCTATTCACAGCAAGCTCTCAGGGAGGCCTGGAGGGGCCTACCACCTGAGCCAAGGTGACCCAAAAACGGGAGCCTACCCCTCAGGGAGGCCTGTCAGGGCCTTCCTCCAAATAGGAGGTATGCAGGTTCTATCCTGCCGTGGACAGAAGAAGGCTGGCTGCTGCACCCAGGCTGACGGTAGCTGTCTGCTGCTGAAGAAGAACTGGACATCCAGTTATCACCTGGGGACTCATCCCCAAGGAGGCCAAAGAGGGCCTACTAGTTGACAAGGTTTTCGCTGAAGTTTGACGTCGATGGATAGTCACGACGTCGAGACTCCCTCCTGGAGTCTGCTGCCCAGACTGCCCAAGCTGGCTACTCACAACCAGCTGGCCTTCACACACCCGCACCTGGGGCTGGCTCCATCCCAGAGGCTAAAGGGCCTCCGCGATAGCGCAGTCTCACAGGGCAGCGCCTACAGACATGAACCTAATCACATTGCCAACAGCAGTGCACTCAGCAAACAAATGCTTAGAAACCCTCTAAAGCGAGGGGAGTACAACTTACGTCACCTGCTTCAGGGCGGCCGCCTTACTTTCTCATACAGCGGTCTGCCGTTCGTGCAAGGACGTCAGCCACTGGTAATGCTCGGGCCTCAGGGGAGCATTCGATCAAACCGTCATGCAGAAGGTTGCGATGTTCAGCTCGACCCGAGCCCTAAAGAAGGTGGAGCAGAGGACATAGAGCAGAGGGTGAAAAACATCATACAAATATGTAACCCACCGGCCGTACCATCCTCCAGGACGAGGCCGGGGGCCACCAGAAGGTGGCGGCCACACCAGCTCTGAAAGGCGGGGCACAGCAAAACTAAAGTCTTAGACGCACACAGCGAAAGACGCTCAACCCGGCCCCACGACCACTGGCAAGGTCGCTATCCCTGCTGCAACACCTACACTGCATTACTAAATAACCCCAGAACGCAGAGAAGGGGGCGGGCCTTGGCTGGACTACTCTGTAATAAGAGGAGGCTGAATCAAGGATGCAGAAAAACAAGCACTGTTCTTATACTTAAAAGACAGGCCCGGGGCGACAATACCTGCTTTTAAAGGAAACGCCCCCCATCCTTAGCAAAGCCTAGGCCAAGTGGTGCGGTGCTAAACCTGCACTAGATCTACCCAGGGCTCGGGAAAGAAATATTATCACCCCTTACATAAAACAACGGGGCCCCAAAACCCACCTCAAAGCCCAACAGGGCTGGGCGCAGATCTCACTACAGCTCAAGCATTAGTGCTTAACCAGGTCGTAATGCTACTTTATACTTAAAGCTAGGAAAACAAACAACTCGCCCCCATACGCCACAAGCCCGCAAGCAAGAGCGGCAAATACACTCACATAAGTGAGAGAGATAACACGGAGAGGCGGTAGATCTCTACTAGCTAAAGTATAGCATTATGCACAAACATATAATGTTTGCAAAGAAGATCATTCTTAGCTTACTCACGGGGAGCTGCAGGCCCTGCGATGTCCAGCGATGTTCCATAATCCCCAGAGCCCCCGAGAAAAAGGGGTCCTGAAAAACATAGTAAATAATGTTTCACCCTTCTCGAGGGGGACTCACCACTCGCTCCTCTTGGCGCTTCAACCCAGCCATCAAGCTAGTATACGACCACCATCCTGAGGAGGGGGAGCGCTTTCACCAAACAAACCAGGCGGGCCGTCAGAATCTTACATTTTCTGCTCATCATTGGCCCACCGGCCTGATGTAAAGCACCCAGGGGAAAGCACAGGAGGAAGGGAAAAAGGCAGCGCTCATCTGCGCGCCCTAGGAGGCGGAGTCCGCTGCCTACGCTGGTTCCGGTTACCAGCACCGGCTTCCTTCCTCTTTTTGTTGCGGGTGTCCCGCCTTCTCTGCGCACCAGTCCTCCACAGAAGGGGTGCTCGAGAGGCGACGCTGGTTCGCTGGTCCCGTCTCCAGTCCTCAGACCGTGGCGGGCCAGGGACACCCGACTTCCTGGGCGCGGTCCCGGACCTCAGCGGGATGCACGTTCTAAATGCAGCCGAGCGCGCCTTCGCCTCCTTAGGATTGATGTTTTGTGATTGTGATCTCAGGCACCTGTCACGCTGGAGGCGTTCCCCGTAGCGTCAGCTGACGCAGCGTGAGTTCCCTTTCGAAAGAGAAAAAATGCATTAAACTGCAAGCATGGTTAATGCAATGCATATTTTTCAAGTAGTGCAATTCAACATGATGTTTCAAAAATATTTGGCATTATTTTACTTCCATAAACTTGACTGGCCTGCACAGAGTCCTGACCTCAACCTGATAGAACACCTTTGGGATTAATTAGAGCGGAGACTGCGAGCCCGGCGTTCTCGTCTAACATCAGTGCCTGGCCTAGCAAATGCGCTTCTAGAAGAATGGTCAACAATTCCCATTAAAAATTCCCTCCTAAACCTTGTGGAAAGCCTTCCCAGAAGAGTTGAAGCTGTTATATTGAAGCTGTTATAACTGCAAAGGGTGGGGCAACTCCACATTAAACCCTACAGATTAACAATGGGATGTCATTAAAGTTCATGTGCATGTAAAGGCATGCATCCCAAAACTTTTGGCAATATAGTGTATTATATAGGGGTAAGCAGGGCACAACCTAACGCAGGGTTAGTTATAATACACATGGTTTATAACTTTCCACACATGCTAGCATGACGGAACTTAATGTATTTAGTTGCCATATCAATGCTATATAGAGAAGAAAATGTGCCAAAATTAAACTTTTATTTAATAGCAAAAGTAAATTTCTTCCTGAAGTTAATTTTTCATCTCTGTTTTTTGTTTTTATTTAAAATGTGACAAATTTTATATTATTGTAATCTTATATCTGTTATTTTTCCGTTGAGACAGTTATTTAAAGCTGATCCAACCAGCAGAAGACACAAGCCGGGTTTAAATCCTAGTTGTGCAGGTGGGGCATGTTGTAACACTGCGTTACTGTCACAGGGTGCTTTGGGTGTTGGTTCCATGTTTCATGTTTTTAGTTGATCATGTTCACTGTTATGTTTCTGAGTGTCATGTTCACTGTCTTGTTTCCTGGTCTTGTCATGTAATTCCCATGCCCTCAAGTGATCTTGTGTCTTGTTCTGTCATTGGTTCATTGTTTGATCACTGTTCACAGGTGTCACTTGTCTTGTCATTAGTCTCTGTGTATTTAAGCCCTCATGTTTGCCATGTGCCATTTGTTATAGTCAAGTCTGTGTTGTCAATTTTATGCTAAGCCATGTCTTTGTTCCATGTTTTGAATTTTGTTTTATGTTAAGATTTAAGTTAATAAAAACTGCACTTGGGTTCTTCATCTTGCCTCCAGTGGATCGTTGTTACAGAATATCAGACCATCCAACCATGAACCCAGCAGTTTCTAGCATAGGGGTACATTGAGGCCACGAAGGCCACGCCTCTGTGGCCCCCTGAACTGCCATTACCACCACTGCCGTTATCACCCTCGTCAGCTGCCGGATCCCCTGAGAGAACAACACCTCTCTCAAGACGATGAGCGAGCTCCATCTGGGAACCCCACGATGTGTGTCTCACATCGCTAGTCCCAGATGCCGCGCCCTCCTCCCTCGAGAAGAGGGCCAGACAAGAGCGGAGCGTTCTCAGAGGAAAACGCTCACAATTTGCACAAGCAGCTCCCTCAAGAACTGCCTGTGCGTGCTCTTCCCCCAGGCAGAAAACGCACATAGTGTGTGTGTCCTCTGGTGTCAAAAACTTAGGACACGGATCAACACACTTTTGAAAACACTGCTTGGCTTTCTCTGTGCGTTTCATATTCTTAGTAACTTGGATTGTATTACCTTACTCGTAGTAACACTTCAAACAAATCAGTCCCTGAAGACGAAAAGATGAATGTGCGTTTGCAAGGCACCCTTATATACTTCCTGGTCGCACATTGATGACATCATGGGCTGGCGCCGGTCAATAGGATTGCCGTGATTCGATAGTAGCTTCAGACACCTGTCAAGCTGAGGCGTTCCCCGTGACATTCTAGGACGTAGTGCGAGTTCCCTTTTGAAAGTACACCAGTTTAAAAATGAGTCAGCAGGTTAAGCGTTGTGTGCCTCCATGCTCTTGTCCGATGACAGATGTGGACACACACAATTACTGCTTTGTGTGTTTGGGGGAAGAGCACGCAATCGCTGCATTGGAGTCAGGCGAGTCTCAGCATTGCAAACTGTTCACAGTCAAAATGCTGTGTGCTCGTCTGGTCTTGTTTCAGTCCACACCTGCAATTCAATAGTGGGGCTCTAGAATGGATTTGGCTGATGAGCAGGAGACGGGTCCGTCCCTTTTGACTGCTCGTTCACCAGATCCACAAATGTCCCCGCATGATCCTGAAGCGCATTCCGAGAATGCAATATCAGTCATTCCACTTCTTTGAGGACCTCCATGACGAACTATCTAAGTCATAGAGAAAACCATATACCGTGTGTTTTTGTGCCCTCAACATCGACTTTTTTGACTATCGTGGGTGTGATGTCATGCGGGTATATGGAGATGCCACAGGTCGAAGAGACACTTGCGGGCTATCTCTCACCTGGGTCAGCATCTTTGTTAAAGAAACCTATCCTCCCCACGAAGCCATGCAGAACAACATCGGCTCTCGTGGGTAAAGCTTATCAGGCTGCAGGTCAGGCTGGTGCTGAGTTGCAGGCATACCGGGCTGACCTTTTGAAGGATTTGAGTGCGGGGGGACGATCGACGGCAAAGCTTTCCCTGAACTTCGCCAAGCCATAGATTTGTCTTTTCGTGCCACCAAGCAAACGGCCGTTCTATGTCTGCTTTGGTGATCACGGAGAGACATCTGTGGCTCAATCTTACAGGAATTAAAGATAAAGAGAGAGTATTTCTGTTAGATTCTCTGGGCTCCCCCACAGGCTTATTTGGTCATCGCCAGATTCAGAGAAGCAAAAAAACATGAGGAAGCGTTCACACAGTTCCTTCCTCGCTGCACTCAAGGGGAGGGGTTGTCAGCCACCCAACCTCTCCCGGGTCATTCAAGAGCTAGGGAGGTTAAAAAGCAGAGTAGGGCGGCTGAGGACAGCCCTCGTAAAGATTGGGGCCGCCCTCAGCAGCCTCCCAGG
Organism: Gobio gobio; assembly: GCF_949357685.1. Classification (NCBI taxonomy): domain Eukaryota; kingdom Metazoa; phylum Chordata; class Actinopteri; order Cypriniformes; family Gobionidae; genus Gobio; species Gobio gobio. The sequence continues at coordinate 17,691,833 of NC_137112.1, read as the reverse complement.
GCGGACCTCAGGACTATTATTAATAAAAAGAAGAAGTCCTGATGGTTTTGTGCCCAGTCTGGTGGGAGTAGCCCCCCGCGTGACGGGGCGAGTCAAAGACCTGCGAGTAAATAACAGATACAGAATCCAACTTATTCGTCGGCCTCCGTGAGGCCGGAGCTTGCACGTGTATTGCCATAAGAGCTGCAAACTCTTCTGAGCAAAGAGGCCATAGAACATGTTCCTCTTCCAGAGAGAGTCACGCTATTGCAGCAGATACTTCCTGGTTCCCAAGAAGGATGGGGGGTTGCGTCCAATCTTAGATCTTCGAGGCTTAAATCTAACAGTCAAAGCACTCAAGTTCAAGATGTTAACCGTAAAGACGGTCGTGTCGCAAATTCAACATCATGATTGGTTCGTCACGATCGATCTGAAGATATTTCACATAGAAATACTGAAAATACTAGAAAAAAACACAGGAAGTTTCTGAGGTTCACTTTCGGGGGCGAAGCTTACCAATTTCGGGTTCTTACATTCGGCCTAGCCTTGTCACCCCGCACATACACAAAATGCATGGATGCATCACTGGCTCCATTGCAACTCCAGGGCATTCGCATTCTGAATTAAATCGACAAATGGTTAATACTAGTCAAGTCAAGTCAACTTTATTTATATAGCGCTTTTAACAATGCAGATTGTTTCAAAGCAGCTTTACAGTGTTAAACAGGAAAATAATGCAACAGAATTTTAATCAGCCGTATAGCCATTCCGGAGAAAACGGTGATGTCATCAGTTCATTTAAATTATCATACAGTGACTGTGTTGGCTTTAGATCAGTAATTAGATCAGTAATTTAATTTATATGGTTAATTTAGTTTAATAATTAGATTTATTTGGATATTTAGTTGAAAAATTTAGAAAAATGTAGTGTCCCCAACTGAGCAAGCTAAGCCAGAAGCAATAGTGGCAAGGAAATCAAAACCCCATCAGGTGACCTAATGGAGAAAAATAAACCTTGGGAGAAACCAGGCTCAGTTGGGGTGCCAGTTCTCCCCTGGCCAATTAACAAGCAGCGTATGATTATTATTCTGGCAACTTTACAGGTCAGAGGTCATAATAGATCGGAATATTCGAAAGATCGGAGGCAACACACCGGAGACGGGTTTATTGAGGATGATGTGTTGATTAAATAATTATTAAAGTGCAATATTCAAAGGATCGGAGGCAACACGCAGGAGACGGGTTTATTGAGGATGACATATCGATTTAACAATTATTAAATTGTAATATTCGAACAATCTGAGTCATCACGCCGGAGACGGGTTCATTGAGGATGCCGTGTCGACGAGGCAATTTCAGGGGGAGTCTAATTGACACGGTCTCTGCTGACACTTCAGGGTCATGCGTTGGTCATGTCTGGGCGCAGGTCCACCGTCTGATCTGGATACGGCCCGGATCCGGCTGACTGCAGTAGACCTCGGGATACAACAGAGAGACTATCATTAGCGTAGATGCCATTCTTCTGATGATGTAACGAGTACATCAGGTGTTATGGGAAGTGTTCCCGGTTCCGGTTGACTTAGTTAATGCAGCCTAACAATCATTTCATTGAAAAAGTTTTTTATGTGTATGCCATAGTAAAGAGATGTGTTTTTGAGTGTGTCTGCTTCCCGTACAATGTTAGGAAGACTGTTCCAGAGTTTAGGTGCTAAATAGGAAAAGGATCGACCACCTGCAGTTGATTTAGATATTCTCTGTATTATTAACTGGCCAGAATTTTGAGAACGCAGTAGATGTGATGGAGTATAATGTGTTGAGAGCTCGCTCAAGTACTGGGAAGCTAAACCATTGAGTGCTTTGTAAGTAATAAGCAAGATTTTAAAATTTATGCGATGTTTAATAGGCAGCCAGTGCAGTGTTGACAGAACTGGGATAATATGGTCATATTTCCTGGTTCTAGTAAGAACTCGAGCTGCTGTGTTTTGGACCAGCTGGAGTTTGTTTATTAAGCGAGCAGGGCAAACACCCAGTAGAGCATTACAATAATCTAGCCTTGAGCTTATGAATGCATGAACTAACTGTTCAGCAAAATCTCTAGCAAATACTAGCAAAATCTCGAGAGATGGCGCTGCAGCACAGAGATATCGTGCTAGCTCATCTAGTTTCTCTCGGGCTGAGACTCAACGCCAAGAAAAGCATTCTTTCTCCTGTCCAGAGAACAACTTATCTAGGGGTCGTTTGGGATTCAATCACGATGCGGGCACAACCGTCTCCTGCTCGAATCGAGACAAGCCAAGTCAGGCTAAGTCAACATATCACTGTTCATCAGTGTCAAAGATTGTTAGGTTTCATTGTGTCAGCATCCACGGTGATTATACAGAGCGTGGTATTACAAATATTACAGAGCGGAAGTGGACCTCTTCACCTCTTATCAGACAGCACAATGTCCCCTTTACTTCTCTTTCAGCCATCCAGCCCCGCTGGGCCTGGATGCGATGGCTCATACATAGCCCAAGTTGCACATGTATGCCTTCCCTCCAGTAGCTCTGCTCCCGTGAGTTCTAGCCAGGGTTCGCCAACAAGCGTCTTACCTCGTATTGATAGCACCGCACTGGTCGAACAGAGTGTGGTTTTCGGAGATAGTGTCTCTCCTCAACGGCTCGACGTGGGCGATTCCGGTGAGGAGGAACCTTCTGTCTCAGGCAGAGGGCTCGATATTTCACCCCAGGCCCGACCTGTGTAACCTTAATGTTTGGCCCCTGATCGGCACCAACTGAGGGACACTGGTTGTCTTGAAAGATGATGTATGACACATAATGCAGATCCAGTTAACTGCAGGGTTGCTTCAGTTTTTGATTTTCTGCAAGAAAAAGTGTCATCGGGCACTTGCCCCTCCACTCTCAGGGTTTATTTGGCCGCTCTTTCGGCTTGCCACACCCTGGTGGATGGGGCGCCGCTTGGGAGGCATCCTCGTGTCATCAGGCACTTGCCCCTCCACTCTCAGGGTTTATGTGGCCGCTCTTTCGGCTTGCCACACCCTGGTGGATGGGGTGCCGCTTGGGAGGCATCCTCTGCTCGCTCGCTTTATTTGCGATGCCAGGTGGTTGAGGACTCCCGTAAGAACCAAGATCCCTTCATGGGACTTAGCTATAGTCCTTGAGGGTCTGGTTGAGACCCCCGTTGAACCTCTAGAGTCAGCGTCTGATAAACTTCTGACCCTAAAAATGTTTTTTTCTTATCCCAATAACTTCTCTGAAGAGAATTGGGGATATGCTTGGCCAGCAGCCATATCACCCTGTAGCCAGAGACTGGTTTCCCACTGAAGCTAAGCAGGGCTGAGCCTGGTTAGTACCTGGATGGGAGACCAAATTGGGAAAACTAGATAGCTGCTGGTAGAGGTGTTAGTGAGGCCAACAGGGGGTGCTCACCCTGTGGTCTGTGTGGGTCCTAACGCCCCAGTATAGTGATGGGGACACTATACTGTAACAAGCACCGTCCTTCGGATGAGACGTTAAACCGAGGTCCTGACTCTCTGTGGTCATTAAAAATCCCAGGATGTCCTTCGATAAAGAGTAGGGGTGTAACCCCGGCATTCTGGCCAAAAAAATTTGCCCATTGGCCCCTGTCCATCATGGCCTCCTAATCATCCCCATATATATATACGATTGGTATCATCCCTCAGTCTCCTCTCCACCAATCAGCTGGTGTGTGGTGGGCGTACTGGCGCAATATGGCTGCCGTCGCATCATCCAGGTGGATGCTGCACATTAGTGGTGGTTGAGGATATTCCCCCCTTCTATTTAAAAAGCGCTTTGAGTGAGTGCCTAGAAAAGCGCTATATAAATGTAATTAATTATTATTATTATTATTATTATATGCAAGCTCTGTCAATATCGCCATCTTGCTTAGATTTTAGCCCAGGAATGGTGAAAGTGATTTTGCATCCTCATCCTGACTACCTGCCTAAGGTTCCTTTTTCGTCTGTACATCCTGTCACTCTTGAAACCTTCTGCCCTCCGCCGTTCGAAACGCCGGATCAGTAGAGACTTCAAAAACTGTGTCCAGTCCGTGCCCTACGTCCACCGCACTAGCCAGTGGCGTAAGTCAGAGCAACTGTTTGTTTGCCATGGGGGCAGTAACAGAGGTTCTGCCGCCACCAAACAAACCATGTCACATTGGCTCAGGGATGCTATTGCTCTTGCCTGTGAGGCGCGCGGTCAAGCTTCGTCAATAGGATTAAGGGCTCACTCCACCAGGGGGGTCGCCTCTTCTTCTCCGTTAGCAAGGGGTGCCCCCTTACAAATTGTTTGTGATGCTGCAGGTTTGTCCTCTCTGCACACATTCATAAGATTTTATTGCTTGGATGCTCAGGCCACTCCGGGCTCTCATGTCATCGAGTCGACATCACACGCTAATGTTAAGGCCTCTTGCGTCCTTGTGCACACTACACAACCGTAAGGGGTCCAGACACTATCGACGTGGGTATTCTCGTTCCCATTTGCACTTTGTGCAGCATTGAGTGTAGCTTTTGAAAGGGAACTCTCGGGGTTACTTGACGGTAACCCTGTTCCCTGATAAAGCGGAACAAGATGCTGCACTACAGTGCCGTGCTGATGATGTCCCAGGACTGGTCTTCAAATAGAAAAAGATCTGAAGGCTTGCAGCTGGGGCTCATCTATTTATAGCCTTGTTCAGCAGGTGCACTGATGATGTCACCAGCCGAGGCTATAAATACTTGGGTCAATTTCATTGATGTGTTAAACACAGTTTTCACAGCTGGTCACGATAAAGACGTTCCTCATTTGCACTTTGTGCAGCATCTCGTTCCGCTTTATCAGGGAACAGGGTTACAGTCAAGTAACCCCGAGAGTTTCCATGACAGATGAAGATCAAGGTAAATCTTTTCATTAGATTTACCATGCAAAAGAGACAGCCCTTCCTGCACTCAGTGTACGTATTCACTCACTCCTTCAAGTGGACTATATTAGTAGAGTAATATAGGGAATAGTGAATGAGTGTATAGGGGCGATTTTGAGCACAGCATAGGTCTATATACCATAGACTGTAAAAAAATATGGAGAGAGAGGATCGCGAGTGTTGGCGTTACAGCACAAATCAGTGGGATCAACCTTCAACATCCCCTGCTGCATCTAGTTTTTTCTTTGTGGCAAAGAAGGACGTAAGTTTGCGGCCCTCTATAGATTATCATTCCCTCAACAAGATCAGAATAAAATTCCCCTTTCTCTCGTCCCGGCAGCCCTACAACATCTCTTGTGCGCCATATTGCTTATAATCTAAACTGGATTTGTGTTGGAGATTAGTGTAAAGCTGGTTTTCTGACCCCTACAGGCCACTTTGAGTACTGCGTTATAGTCTTCCAAGATTTCATGCACAAAGTACTCTCCACAAGTTTGTATTGATCTATATTGATGACATCCTTGTGTATTCTCGAAATCTAGCTGAACACCACTACCATGTTAAGGAGGTCCTCAAGAAGCTACATCAGTTCAACCTGTTCCAGGAAGTGAAGAAATGCCAATTCCATCAATCTTAAATCCAGTTCCTCGTTTACAACATCAATCAAAATTATATTATAGGATGGCACTATCTATACTCTGCTGAGCTCCCCAATTGTTTTAGTGTTTTTGTTAGCTTTTCCTGTTTTTTGTTTTGGAAACACGTTTTACCAGGGATGAACTGCTGAACATTTGGCAGAGCACACCTCAGAATCTCCAACCGGTTTTCAATTATTTGGACGTTTTGTTGAACGTTGTAGTTAGTGGAGCGGCTGCACTGATCAAACGCTTCAGGACGCGCAGATGGGGCAAGCGAGCCGGTGCACTTGAGAAGCTTCTACAGCGTGGATTTCGGACGGCGATGCCTAGTATACATCTGGCGAATCTCCGCTCTCTTCCCAACAAAACCGACAAACTTCTTCTGCTCTCCCGAACTACAGTTTTTTACAATCGCTATGACAATTTTTTTGATTCTTTTAACACATTTCCTAAACTCTTAACACAGTTAGCACAACATCTGTCTGTGAAGGCTATACAATTAACACATTTATTGTTGCTTTTACAAATGCATATAGTTAACACATTTAAATGCTTGAACTTCTTTTACACACAAGCTCAACCAAGGCCAAAACAATGGATTTTTACTGCCAAATTTACCAATGCTTTAACACTGTATGTCAGAACAGATAACACCTTGTTCTAAACCCTAACTGTATAGGCTAGAGTGAAGGTAAACAGCTGTTTATATTGAGAATTGAAACACAAATATAGCCCCTGTATTTTATTCCATTGGTACTGATAAACAGCCGGTTGAAGTTATGCAAATATATAAATCACAGCTGATTCATATCTAGGAATTGTTCAGGTGTTGATGCACTTTCAATCACATGACCATATGGTATACAGTAAAAGAGGGCCTATTTGGGCTGCTCTTGTGTGAAAAAGGAACAAAATAGAGCAACACAAAGAAAGTCAGAAAAAGGCCTGCATGAGGGAGAGGAAGATGAGTACATGGACAAGGGAGAGGAGTGGGACAAGGGCAAGGGAGAGGAATGCCTGGACAAGGGCAAGGCAGAGATTGAGGAGTTAAAATGCATGGTGGCGCTCAAAGAAGGGCCAGGATTAGGGTAACTGATGAAATAAGAGCTACTATCATTGACCATGTCATAAACCACAGGCTATCATACAGAGGGGCTGGTGAACGAGTACAGCCAAATCTCAGCCGGGACAGAGTGGCATCCATTATCCAGATTTTTCAAGAAACCAACAGGTAGGATATTGCATAAGGGCTTCTCCTGCTGCAAAGTGTAAATCATTTTACCATTTATTACAGTGACTGTGTGCCTCTGGTCCCTAACTGTATTTTTTCTGTCTAAGGATTCAACGTCTATCTCCCTCAGGGGGCAGAGGAAAGTTCCTAAATGAAGAACAGAAACTTGATATTGTCAACATGGTGATTGCTGATAATGAAATAAAACTGAAGGGCATTCTATAAAGGTACCCTGAGATGGGTCATTCATTTTTTGTATTGAATTTCTGCAGCAAAAGAAATAAAATGCATGCATTTACTAAACCCAACAAAACAAAAATGTGGAGAGTCTTCAAAAGACACACAATCTATGATCAATAAAATATACTGTCTATTGTACACGGGCAGACCTGACACACTAAAAAAAATAATGCAGTTTTTGTAATTCCATCTAGTGTTAGTGTTTTTTATAACATTGTGCTATGATTGACAAAATGTTCCTGTTGGAAGAGAACATGTGTTAGGGTTTTGGTAGACAGTGTATTGTGTTAGTGAATTATTGTATTTTGAAAATTTGTTTTGGAGTTTAGTTTACAATGTGTGATTTTGAGCATGAAATTAATCTTTTTGGCAATTGCGTGATGTAGGTGTGTTGGTGCGTTAAGAGTTTAAGAAATTTGTTAAAAGTATTGAAAAAATTGTCATGGCGATTGTAAAAAACTGTAATACGAATTTTTTGAACTCTGCTGCTCTGTGTTTCACGGAAACCTGGCTGAATGACGCGATACCGGACAATGCCCTTCATCTGCCAGGTTATCAGCTGTTTAGAGCGGATTGCGACGCAGAATCAACAGGGAAATCGCGTGACGGCGGGACGTGCTTTTACATCAACAAAAGGTGGTGTAGAGATGTAACAGTATTAACAAAGATGTGCTGTTCTGATCTAGAAGCGCTTTTCATTAACTGCAAGCCGTTCTTTTCGCTCGTTCATTCTCGTAAGCATCTACATCCCACAGCAAGCGCACCTGAACCTGGCTTTACAGAAACTTGCCGATCAGATAACAGAGACCGAACAAAAGCACCCGGACTCTGTCTTACAGTTTTTGCCCGTTGCTTGAACACTATAGCTACAGCTTCTACTTCCTGCTTCGCTACTGTTCGGACGCTCTTGCTTACTACTCCGCGCTTTGCTCTATCGCTTCTATATTTTACAACTTCAGCAAATCAGCACATTGCTCAAACGACAAAGCTTGACTCCAATGATAAAATTAAAAACTCTGGTGACTGAATTCCTAAACAAAAAGCGGAATATTTCAACCGACCAGCCTCCCACTGCCTTCAGCTTACATTCCGGAGAAGGGAAAACACAGCTGCCTACATTCAAAAGGATAAGAAAATTTCTCTTCTAGAATCTACTTGCTGCACAAACTGCCACAGACTTTTACAAAGGATTGCAGTTCTTGAAACAAAGTTATTTGCGAAACCATCCAACCAGATGAATCACACAGCAGAGCTTCATCATGATCGCCCTCTGCACACTGCCGGTGAGTCCCATAAATGTAGTGCTACTCAACATATAGAGAAACAAGTAACTGATCAACACACTAATCAATGGAACAAACAGGGAGCAAAAGACCAAAAGGCACTCGAGACATCAGATTGTCACGAGCATCACATATTGCCGCAGTAGCATGCTCTACCCCAGACACAAGGATTGCAAACACTAGTTTTCTACCACCAAATATACATCTTGAAAACAGATTTGAAGTGCTAATGAATGTGGGTGAGGAATCCCCAAACGTGATAAATGTGACCGAACACAGATTGAATCAGCCCGCAGCTAACACTGATGCTAACAGGCGCTCAAGGTCGAGCAGACAGCGGCCCTCAGCTCAGAGCGCAGCCGAGCCCAGGAATCTGATAGTGGGGGACTCAACAATCAGAAACATTAGCAGCAGGGATACAACTACATGCTGCCTTCCACAAGCAACAGTCTCTGATGTAAACAGGGAACTTAAGAACATTCTGATGAAACATAAGACTGCAAATCGACTTATCATTCATGTGGGAAAGAACGATATTCAGAGAGAGGAGTCAGAACTTCTAAAGAGGGATTTTAATGAACTTTTTGAAACACTTAGAAAACTGAAAGTTCAGCCGTTCATCAGTGGACCACTTCCAGCAAAAGGAACAAATAGGTTCTCACAGCTACTTGGGCTTAATACATGGCTGCAAAAAACCTGCAACATGAAGGGAGTGAACTTTATCGACAATTTTAATCTCTTCTGGAGTCAGAGACAACTGTTTACATCAAATGGCCTCCACCCAAACAAACTCGGTGCAAGAGTGCTAAAGGACAATATTTATTTTTCCCTTCATCATCCTTCAGCTGTGTGTGCTAACCCACTCAACCTGGATGGCACACACACACCAGTACAGAGTATGGACGATCACAGGACTTCATTTCAGCATCTGAATGGACATGCGGTTGATACACCCCACAAGGACAATGATAACACCACGCAGCCACAACAACCACTTCTCATGGACATACTCCCAGCTGAACCCCGCCCTCAGAGCTCACCACAGATAGACTGTGACGAATTAGAATTGCTCCAAATGACACAGATCGAGGCACTAAACAGTAACATCTCAGCCCATACTGTGGAGTCTGTGGAGGCACTGGTAAAAATGGGGACCATCAGGGGTGAGACTGGTGAACTTTTACAACTTATATGTGGTATAAGCAATAGGCTGGAAGAAATGTCTATATCACGCCTTGGACCGGACGATAACATATTGCAGTTTCCGGTAACACCAGAGAAACAGCCCCCCTCACCAGACATGTTATTCCGCTCTACAGCATCCCCGCCTCTGAGCTTCACAGAGAAAATGGATTTTGTTTATACTGGAAACAGACAATCATACTCGATCGCTGCGAGCCCCCAGATATCAACCAAAAAGCGTCAAGGCCCACAACCACCAAAGACTGTGGGCCCAGCTCACTCTGCCCCTCCTCCTGTGAGATTTCTTCGGTCACAACGCCATGGCACACACCCTCCTCCATCTGCACCAAAAATAACTGATACCAGCTCTCAGTGACGTGTTCTGGGTCCTCGCAACGTCAACAGCAATCTTATCAAATGTTTACAAAACAAGCGTGAGCCCAGTGTGCCTTTATCTTTCTCTATTTCTGTTCTGTTACGTGATAGAAAGTCCAAGGCTTTCTCAGGCCGTATGGCAAACCCATCTAATCTGCTGCCTGTTAATTGTCAAACTAAGATTACTATGGGGGAAAAAATTTAAATTAATACTGTTAAGTTAGCACTCTTAAACATCCGTTCAATTAAAAACAAATCATTTCTAGTCAACGACTTAATATCCACAAACAACCTAGATTTTTTGCTTCTAAATGAAACGTGGCTAGAAGACAGCTACAGTGCAACAGTCCTCAATGAAACAGCCCCTCCTAACTTTACTTTTATGAGTGTCTGCAGACCAGTCAGAAGGGGTGGGGGGGTCGCAGCTCTATTTAAAGATGTTTATCAATGTAAGCAAGTATCATTTGGTGACTGTTTGTCTCTAGAATATCTGGGCATTGTGCTAAAAGGTGCACCACGCATCCTGCTTATCATTATTTATAGGCCTCCGAAATATTCTCCGGCCTTTATTGATGACTTTACAGAGCTGTTATCAGCAATCTCATCTGAGTATGACTGTTTTGCTATTGCTGGGGATTTTAACATTCACGTTGACAATGCTGAATCCAGTACAACAAAAGATCTCATGACTGTTCTTAACACTTTTGATTTGACACAACATGTTCACAGACCCACACATGATCGTGGACACACTCTAGATTTACTTATCAGTAAGGGTCTAAATATTTCATCAATAGTTATTAAGGATGTAGCACTGTCTGATCATTTCTGTATTTTCTTTGATATATCAATCTCTCCTGCCATTGAAACTAGATCTGTCTCTATCAAAAAGAGATGCTTAAATGATAACACTACGTAGTGTGCTGTTTATGAAGGCTATATCTCTAACACCAAGCATATCTGCAGACTCTGTTGATTTTCTCCTTGACTCTTTTAACTCAAAAGTTAAGGGTGTAATTGATGATATTGCTCCTGTAAAAGCCAGGAAAAAGAGTGGCAAACAAAAAGCACCCTGGAGAAACTCAACAGCAGTGCAATTAATGAAAAGACAATGCAGGAAATCGGAACGCATGTGGCGAAAGACAAAACTTGTAGTCCATTATAAGATCTATAAAGACAGTCTTCGTGCTTTCAATGTGGAACTAGGCAAAGCTAGACAGACCTTCTTTTCAAATATTATACATAAACAACACGCGCACTCTTTTTGCTACTGTAGAGAGACTAACAAACCCCCCGAGTCACATTCCCAGTGAAATGCTCTCAGACAGCAAATGTAGTGAGTTTGCTTTCTTCTTCTCAGAGAAAATCAATAATATCAGAAATGCGATCAGCACATCCTTGAGTTTCTCTGGGGTGAATCAGATCAGACCACAGCCTCAGAAAGTTACTATGACTGATTTCGAAGCAATTGATGGAAAAATTTTAGAAGAAACAGTACAGCACCTTAAAACATCAACCTGCGCCCTTGACACACTCCCCACTTCTTTTTTCAAAAGTGTTTTTAACTGTTTAGAAGCAGATCTCCTAGAAGTGGTAAACGCCTCACTTCTTTCTGGGACTTTTCCAAACTCCCTAAAAACCGCAGTAGTTAAGCCTCTCCTGAAAAAGAAAAATCTGGATAACTCCATATTGAGCAACTACAGACCAATCTCAAATCTCCCCTTCATAGGCAAGATCATTGAAAAAGTTGTTTTCAGTCAGCTGAACAAATTCTTAAGCTCAAACGGATACTTTGACAATTTTCAATCTGGTTTCCGACCGCATCACAGCACAGAGACGGCCCTCATTAAGATAATAAATTATATTCGCCTCAATACAGATACAGGCAAAACATCAATTTTGGTACTACTGGACCTCAGTGCTGCATTCGACACTGTTGACCACAAAATACTTCTTGACAGGCTAGAAAATTGGGTTGGGCTTTCTGGAATGGTCCTCAAATGGTTCAGGTCATACTTAGAAGGGAGAGGTTATTATGTGAGTATAGGTGACCATAAGTCTGAGTGGACATCCATGACATGCGGAGTCCCACAAGGGTCAATTCTTGCACCACTCCTTTTCAATCTGTATATGCTGCCACTCAGCCAAATAATGAAATATAACAAAATGGCTTACCACAGCTATGCTGACGACACCCAGATCTACTTAGCCCTATCCCCTAATGACTACAGCCCCATTGACTCTCTATGTAAATGCATTGATGAAGTTAACAGTTGGATGTGCCAAAACTTTCTTCAGTTAAACAAAGACAAAACTGAAATTACTACATTTGGAAACAAAGATGAAATTCTCAAGGTGAATGCATATCTTGAGGCTAAAGGCCTGAAATCAAAAAATCAAGTCAGGAATCTTGGTGTGATTTTGGAGTCAGACCTGAGTTTCAATAGTCATGTCAAAGCAATAACTAAATCCACTTACTATCATCTCAAAAATATATCAAGAATTAGATGCTTTGTTTCCAGGCAAGACTTAGAGAAACTCCTTCATGCTTTTATTACCAGTAGGGTGGACTATTGTAATGGTCTCCTCACCGGCCTTCCCAAAAAGACCATTAGACAGCTGAAGCTCATACAGAACGCTGCTGCCAGGATCCTGAGCAGAACCAGAAAATATGACCATATCACACCAGTCCTCAGATCTTTACACTGGCTTCCAGTTACATTTAGGATCGATTTTAAAGTACTATTACTTGTATATAAATCACTCAATGACCTAGGACCTCAATACATTGCAGATATGCTGATTAAATACAAACCCAACAGATCACTCAGATCATCAGGATCAAGTCAATTAGAAATACCAAGGGTTCACTCAAAGCAAGGAGAGTCTGCTTTTAGCTATTATGCTAGCCGTAGCTGGAACCAGCTTCCTGAACAGATCAGATGTGCTCCAACAGTAGCCACTTTCAAATCCAGACTCAAAACACATCTGTTCAGCTGTGCATTTACTGAATGAGCACTGTGCCACTGTACGTGCTTTGTCCGAACTGCTTGCATTTGAATTTATATGCTTAAATTTAACCCTGTTTTTATTTTTATTTTTAATTATACTCTTTATTTTTATCTTTCAATATTTTCTTTATTTTTTATTTCTTTTAATTCCTATTATAACTGTAATATTTTTATTTCATTTCTGTGTAAAGCACTTTGAATTGCCACTGTGTATGAAATGTGCTATACAAATAAATTTGCCTTGCCTTGCCTTGCCTATAGAGACATGCTTAAACCAAAGTAACAAAACTTGTAGTTGTTGTTACTATACCTTAAACAAAGTGTAACCATACCTTATACAAAAGAGCTGTTTTGCACTTTAGTTGCAATTCTGTAACACACTTGCTCCTTTCTGCAACACACTTGCTCCTAGACACTACACACTATTTCATACATAAGACACTTAGTTCAAAAATGAAATCTCAGGGTACCATTGTGAAAACACATCTATTCAAAATACAACACACATTGGTTAATTGAAAAGACATAGACACACACCTGAAAACACTTACTTACAAAAATGAACACCAATCAGCCAGCTACAAAAGGGCCTCAGTTAAGCCATTTTGAGAACTTTGCAAGCATGGAGGCAGGAAGAGCTAGAGGAAGAGGAAGAGGAAGAGGAAGAGGAAGACAGAGAGAGGACAGAGAGAGAGAGAGAGAGAGAGAGAGAGGAGGACAGAGACAGGAGGAGGACGTGGTCAAAGAGGCCACACAAGGACAATTATTTCGGATGACATAAGAGCAACTTTGGTGGACCATGTCATCAACCATGGCCTGACTATGAGGGAAGCTGGGCAGAGAGTCCATCCTAATCTAAGCCGCTTCAGTTTCATCCATAATAAGGACATTCCGACTGGAAAACCGGTATGTCTTCAACTCTCTACTCTACTCAGACTGTATCTAGAGTATTTACAGTACTGTACCATATCACGTTACTGTATCACATGTATTGTATTCCAGGGTGGCTAATGCTCCTTTTTCAACAAAAGTGGTAGTTTTGTGAAACATACCGTGATAACGTGTTGAGATGTTTCAGTACTGTGTATGGTAAATACAGTAAAGTTCAGTATACACAGTACTGTAAAAAAGAAGCTAACGAGAACAATTTGTGGTTGCATTTTTCTACAGAAGGGCTAGAAGACCTGCTGGGGGTGGACACCAACGCCTGTTCACCGAACAGCAGGAACTTGCCATAGTGAACCTAGTCAGAGCAAACAATGCAATCCGTCTCCACCAGCTACAGCAACAAATACTTGCAGATAGGCAAGTATTCAACAACATAAATCGAGTAAGCATCACAACTATCAGACGGATCTTGGTAAAGCACAACATGACCATGAAGCAACTGTACAGGGTCCCATTTGAGAGAAACAGTGTCAGGGTCAAAGAACTTCGACATGAATATGTACAGGTAAGTGTTTCCGTCCTTTACATTTACAATAAAGAATGGGTGCAGTCCAGCAACAGATGAATATGTACCACTGGATTAGTACCACATAGATTCATTCAGAAAGCTACACCGGTACCTGTGTGGTGGGATGGGTCGGTTCTGTATATGTAGTAGTGTAAGTGTGTGCTTTGAGTAAAGCCATCCACAACATGTATTTTTTGTTACAGAGAATCTTGGACATGGATGGAGCTGCCCAGCCGCATGAATGTATTTACATTGACGAGGCTGGATTCAACCTTAGCAAAAACAGACGACGGGGACGTAATATAATTGGCCAAAGGGCAATTTTGCGCGTCCCGGGGCAGCTCGGGGGAAATATCACATTGTGTGCTGCCATAAGTCTTCGAGGGCTACTGCTCCATCATGCCAAACTGGGTCCCTATAATGCGCAACACATAATCACATTTCTAGATGCACTTCATGATGCAGTTGTACAGGATGGACCAAAGCAGCCCAGGTTTGTTGTTGTCTGGGATAATGTCAGTTTCCATCGGGCTGCTCTGGTCCAGAACTGGTTCACCAACCATGATCAATTTGAAGTTCTGTACTTGCCCCCTTACTCGCCATTTCTAAATCCTATAGAGGAATTTTTTTCCGCTTGGAGATGGCGCGTATATGACCGCCAACCACATGCCCGTATGCCTCTTCTGCAGGCAATGGAACAGGCCTGCGGAGACATTGAGGTGAGGTCAATCCAGGGATAGATTCGGCACACAAGGGGATATTTTCCCCGATGCTTAGCAAGAGAAGACATTGCTTGTGATGTTGATGAGATCCTGTGGCCAGACCCCAACAGACGGCAGGATCCATAAGCCCACTTGTGCACAATTGTGTTTTTCTGTGTTTACAGTAGTGTATTGTTTGTTTTATTTTTGATTTAACTGAATTTACTGTACTGTAAAATATACTAATGTAATGATTTTGAATTCATTACTTCATATTTTGGTTGTTGTGAAAACATGCCCTCTATGGAACTGAATAAAAACATTGAAAACAAAAGACTGTAGTTTTTTTTATATAAAGTAGACTAGGGTGTTGCTGCTGATCTGAAAGTGTATTCATATGATGCAAGTGGGTATCATTTTGTCATCAGAGTGACATTTTGACAGAGGATTGTTAGGCTTTGATAGTAGAGTTTCAATTTGACATATATGTGAATGGTTTATTTCCCAATGTTGTGTCTTATTTGCTTGTGTGTAGAGTTGACACAAAGAGCCAAATTTAGCAAAACGTGTGTAAGCAATAGGCAAAAACTGTAATCATTCTTGGGGATTTTACAGTTTTTTACGATTGTTTACACACTAAAATTAAAATTTCCACACAATTAGCAAAACTTTACTCCAATGAGCAAAACACCTCCACAGATTTGCACAACATTACACACAATGTCTGCTTCACCCTTTTTGCAAAACATTACACTCAGTGATTTGTAAAACTCTACACACATTTTCACACCTTACGCCGCATTCACACGGGGCGTCGGCGTCAACGCTTTTCGTTTACTTTGAATGGGTGACGTCATGCGTTGCCGAACTGAATTGTGGGTTCCGTCACGGCGCTTCACTCGCGTTGCAAGCGGCAAAAGTTGAAGATTTCTCAACTTTTCAAGCGCCAACGCAGGCGTCATCCAATCAGATCACCCTATGCAAATATCCTAGAGCAGACGCTAGCCAATCGCGTTCGTTTAAAACACCGGTGAATGAAGAGCGAATGAAGAGTAAAGAACGATCTAAAATGGAGTAAAAGCTAATAATTGCGGTGGATAATCACCCGGTCCTTTACTACCAATCATTATTTACATACCGGGACACAAACTGGAGAGACCAGGCCTGGAAGGAGGTGGCAGAGACGGTTGGAGAATCTGGAATGTATCATGCTTGTATTCCGTCCGTGTACTCTGTTTATCATTGAATGACAGCAGCATATCATATCATGTGTGGTTCAAATAGGCGCTATCCCCCAGCCAAATGAGGAATCAAATATTAAAGTGATCAGTTTTCATACACAAAATAGTCTCACAGACTAGCTGTCAAAAAAGGCGCTTTTTTTTGTTGGGTTGTGGTCCAAGCGGCAGATTAGCTGTTGTCACTATGACGGTCGCGTCAGGCACCAAGCTTCAGCCACGCCCTCCATCAAGCATTGACGCCGAAGCCCCGTGTGAATGCGGCGTTAGACACAGATAAGGATTGTAAGGTTACTTCCTTGTAATTACAAAGCACCGGATTGCCAATTACCACACTAATGATTGGAATTGGAAAAACACGAATTGGAAAAACACATCTACCAGGTGTGGAAGCACACATGTGCTAATTTGAAAACGCAGCACTCAGGTGTGCTATAAAAGGCAGCAGGTGAGTTCACCTGTCTTCAACAAAAATGGAAGGAGTTAGAAGAAGAAGAAGAGTGAGAATGAGAGGGGGAGCTCAAAGAGGAGATGAAGGAGGTAGAGGTAGAGGTAGAGGATAAGGAGAAGGAGGTAGAGGAAGAGGCATAGGTAGAGGAGAAGGTAGAGGGAGAGGAGAAGGAGGACGAGGAAGAGGAAGAGGAGAAGGAGGTAGAGGAGGACACCTAGGTAGAAGAAGAGGTAGAGAAGGACTTGAAGAGGTGATAGAACCTGAACAAAGAAGACGAGGACCAAATTTGACTCGAGAAATCCGTGCAACACTTATTGACCATGTTATCAACCATGGACTGACACTGATGGAAGCTGGACAAAGAGTTCAACCAAATCTCAGCAGAAATACTGTTGCGTCAGTAATTCGGACATTTCATTGACAAAACAGGTAAGCTAACCACACAGTATACATTGAAACTGAAGCTTGTATAATCAATATTGTTTACTGTGACATTTGACAGTATATTTGATTATATATCTCTCTCTATATATATATATATATATATATATATATATATATATATATATATATATATATATATATATATATATATATATATATATATATATATATATATATATATATATATATATATATATATATATATATATATATATATATATCTTTTTTTTTTTACATAGGATTGAGGGTCGAGGACACCAAGGTGGAAGGGGCCCTATGTTTAGTCGTGCACAAGAGGCCGCCATTGTGAACATGGTTTTGGCCAATAATTGTATCAGGCTACGAGAAATCCAAGCCAATATCATCAATGATGACAATATTTTCAATAACATCCGACGAGTCTCTCTGTCAACATTAGGTCGAATCCTAAAGAAAAATCAAATAAACATGAAGCAACTGTATCGGGTACCATTTGACAGAAATTCAGAGAGAGTGAAACATCTGCGCAATGAGTATGTGGAGGTATGCATTGTTCATCTGACTATGGTGTGGTATCATGCACTGCTCATAATGTTCTGTCACAAAAAAATACTGTGCTATAGATATTGAATAGCATCCTATTTTCTTTAATGTGTTTCAGAGAGTCTTGCAAATGGATGCTGCTGAAATTCAACATGAATTTATATATGTGGATGAGGCTGGATTTAACCTTGCAAAAACAAGAAGAAGAAATGTAATTGGGCACAGGGCAATCACCAATGTGCCAGGGCAGCGAGGGGGTAACATCACCCTTTGCGCTGCTATCACACAAAATGGGGTCCTCCACCACCATGCAAATCTGGGACCCTATAATGCAAATCTGATACTTGCATTTCTTGACCGATTGCATGAGATTGTCACAGCATTACCCCAAGTGGACCAGATGTGGTACATTGTCGTTTGGGACAATGTCTCATTTCATCAGGCTGCTCTGGTCCAGAACTGGTTCCATGATCACCCTGATTTTGAAGTTTTATACCTTCCCCCATACTCCCACTTCCTGAATCCTATAGAATAATTTTTTTCAGCGTGGCGGTGGAAGGTATATGACCTGCGGCCTTATGACCGTTTGCCCCTCATTCAGGCCATGGAACAGGCATGTGATCTTATTGAAGCAGCTTCAGTGCAGGGGTGGATTCGTCACACAAGACGATTCTTCCAACGGTGCCTTGCCAATGAAGACATAGCCTGTGATGTTGATGAAATCTTATGGCCTGATCCAGCCAGACGGAGAGATGGATAGTTGCAGTATTCTTGTTGCTTTGAGTTTTCTTTCATTTCTGTTTACTTTTACTTTACTTTTCTTCAGAATCAAAGTGTATGTACTGTAATTCATGCAGTAATTTTTATTTGTCTATAGATTTTATTTGTTTACAGTAATTGATATCATTGTTGGTTGATTACTGTAACTTACAATACTGTAAGTATTGAAATAAATACTTGAAATATTCAGTCTGCAGCATCAAGTGTTGTGCAGTGCAGTAAGGTTATAGTAGGCCTACAGTATTTGTCTACATTCTCATATCTCAAAACAAATCATGAATAATGTTGTGAGTTTCTCACTATTTTTTGTCACCTAAATTATCTCTTACATACAGTAAGAATGTCTGGCTAAAAATCTATTTTTTTTTTTTTGTTACAAATGTGTTTTTTATTTATCACAGCAGTGTGAAACTGGCTGCAATAGTGTATGATCATTGATGACTGTGTTGGTTAAATGAAAACAAATAGCATTTTCACAAATATGTGTATATGTTTTGACTGAAGTGTGTATGTTTTGACTGAAGTGTGTCATTCTGCAAACAATCTAGGAATTTTGCTAATTGAGTGTGGTGTTTGGATAATTGTGATAATATTTTGACAAAAAGAACTCTGTTTTCAAAATTGCGTGTAAACAATTGAGAAAAACTGTAAAGGGATCCCCTGGTGTTAAGACTTGTATGGCTTAATTTAACATAAATTATGTCTCTTACTGAAATATGTAGTGGAAAACCCATGAAAGATCCAAGTTTAAAAAAAAACCCATTATATATTTGGACAATGGGTGGCAACATTTTGTTTGCGTTCTAGGTTGATGACGTAGAATGGTTGCACTCGGCAATCAACTGGCGCTACCCGTAGCTATTTTTAGAACAACACACCTCGAAAAATGTTTCAGAGTTAAACAAAACCAATCAATTGCTTTGTAATTGCATTTAAAACACACGTGCACACAAACTCTCTCTCTCTCTCTCTCTCTCTCTCTCTCTCTCTCTCTCTCACACACACACACACACACACACACACCAATAGATTGGCGCGCACACTCACACACGCACTGTGTGCGCGCACACACACTCAGCTGTAATGTTACATAAGGTTGACTTGCCTAGTTTGTCACCTGGTTCCGATTCGGCAGGCCAGCACTCTCCCTGGCTGAATCCGAAATCCCCCTATACCCTCAAGGGCATTATTTGAGGGGACGGCCATTTGTAGTGGTGTCCAAAACCATAGTGGACGTTATTGAGTGCACTCATTCAATACCACACTGCACCGCAATAATGAGTGTACAGCTGATGTACACACAATAGCTTTCCAAATTCACTCACTAGTTTTCATTCACTCATCAAGTGAACTCTAGTGGATAACGTAGGGAATAGTGATTGAGGTTTTAGGCGGCGATTTCAGTTTCATCCCGTCGTGGAGACTGATAAGGGCAACCCATAACACATTTCGATTGAGACAGAACAGTCTGTCAGATGTGTGTGTTTGTGGGCGCCGGTCTGTGTGTATGTGTGTGTGAGAGAGAGTGTTTGTGTGCACATGTGTGTTTGAGTGTGTTTTAAATGCAATTACAAAGCAATTGATTGGTTTAGTTTAACTCTGAAACATTTTTCGAGTTGTGTTGTGGTAAAAATAGCTACGGGTAGCGCCAGTCGATTGCGGAGTGCAACCATTTTACGGTTGCACTCGGCATGTCATCCACCTAGAACTCAAACAAAATGGTGCTGCCCATTGTCCAAATATATAATGGATTTTTTAAATAACGTGGATCTTTCATGGGTTTTCTACTACATATTTCAGTAAGAGACATAATTTATGTTATATTAAGCCATACAAGTCTTAACACCAGGGGATCCCTTTAACAAAGACATGACAGCATGTTACATGTCCCACCAGTAATATACTGGACCACTGTTACACAGCAACAAGGAATGCATATCACTCTGTCCCATGGGCAGCTTTGGGACTCTCTGATCACTGTCTGGTTCATCTTATACCAACCTATAGGTAAAAACTTAAATCTGCTAAACCTGTAGCAAAGACTGTAAAGAGATAGACCACCGAAACAGAGTGGGTTTTACAGGCCTGTTTTGAATGGACTGATTGGAGTGTTTTTGAAGCTGATGCCACCGACCTGGATGAGCTTACATATACTGTAACTTCATATATCAGTTTTATGTGTAGATATGTGCATTCCTACTAGGACTCATCTAACTTACAACAATGACAAACCGTGGTTTGCTGCAAAACCCAGACAGCTCTGTCAGGCCAAAGAAGATTCCTACAAGAATGGGGACATAGTCTTGTATAAACACGCCAAATACACACTAAAAAAGGAGATCAAATTGACAAAGAGGAATTATTCCGAAATATTAAGGAACCAGTTCTATTCCAATGACTCCTCATCAGTGTGGAAAGGTCTGAAAGACATCACCACCTACAAGACACCATCCCCCAGCACTGTGGTGAATCAACAACTGGCAGACGAACTGAATGAGTTCTGTTGCAGGTTTGAAAAAACACCATTAACAACTCCAACAACCCACCTCTTCCCCACTCCTCCACTTCAGATCAGTGAAGATGACGTGCGCCATGTCTTCAGAAAGAACAAAAGAAAAAAGCACCAGGCCCAGATGGTGTAACACCAGCCTGTCTGAAAAGCTGTGCTGATCAGCTGGCCCCCACCTTTTCACAGATCTTCAGGAGATCTCTGGAGTTGTGTGATGTTCCCTCCTGCTTCAAATCCAAGATAACAGGACCTAACGACTACAGACCTGTGTCACTAACATCTTATCTGAAGGACATCACCGGACCCTTACTGGACCCCCTGCAGTTTGCTTAACGAGCAAACAGGTCTGCGGATGATGCAGTAAACATGGGTCTGCACTTCATCCTGCAACATCTGGATAAATCAGCACTCTTATGTAAGGATCCTGTTTGTGGACTTCAGCTCGGCTTTTAACACTATCATCTCAAACCTCCTCCTTCCCAATCTAACTCAGCTCTCCGTGCCCACCTCTGTCTGTCAGTGGTTCACCAGCTTCCTGACAGACCGGCAGCAGCTTGTGAGGCTGGGTAAATTCTCATCCAGCACACACACCATCAGCACTGGAGCTCCTTAAGGCTGTGTTCTATCCCCACCGCTCTTCTCCTTCTACACCAACGACTGCACCTCTAAAGACCACTCTGTCCTGAAGCTTGCGGATGACACCACAGTCATCAGCCTCATCCGGGATGGAGAGACGAGTCTTCTTACAGACAGGAGGTTAAAGAACTGGCTGTCTGATGCAGTCATAACAACTTGGAGCTTAATACACTTAAAACAATGGAGATGATTGTAGACTTCAGGAGAAACCCCCCTGCTGTCCCACTCGCCATCATGGACAGCACAGTAAATACAGTGGAGTCATTCAGGGTTCTGGGCACCACCATCTCTCAGGACCTGAAGTGGGACATTCACATTGCCTCCATTGGGAAAAAGGCCTAACACAGATTGTACTTCCTCCGCCATCTGAGAAAGTTCAACCTGCCACAGGAACTACTGAAACAGTTCTACTCTGCCATCATTGAATCCATCCTATGCACTTAAATTACCGTCTGGTACAGCTCAGCTACCAAATCTGACCTCAGAAGACTACAGAGGGTAGTCCAGTCTGCTCAGCGCATCATTGGTACAACCTTCCTCACTCTCCAAGATCTGTACTTATCCAGAGTGCACAAAAGGGCTGGCAAAATCACTCTGGACCCCTCTCATCCAGCACACTCCCTCTTCGAATTGTTGCCATCTGGTCGATGCTACAAAGCCCTGAGCACCAGAACGACCAGGCACAGGAACAGTTTCTTCCCTCGGGCAATCCATCTCATGAACACTTGACAATAAATGAGAAACACACACACACACACACACACACACACACACACACACACACACACACACACACACACACACACACACACACACACACACACACACACACACACACTATTGTACATTCCTTTATTCACTTATTTATTTAACACATACTTATTTACATTTCTAATTTACAGCTAATATACGTGTACATAGTAAATTGCTTATCTAATTTATTTTAATTTGTATATTGTCTTTGCTGTTTTGCACATTGTATGTATATATTTGTCTATTGTTATTTTTATTATCTGTCTTGTCTTGTCACTGTCATTCTGTTTCACTGTGGAGCTTCTGTCACTACAACAAATTCCTAGTATGTGTAAACATACCTGGCAATAAAGCTCACTCTGATTCTGATTCTGAAAATGGCAGCACCTGACCAATTAAGACTAGCACTTACCTCCCAGCCAACATGTCCATGTGGGCCCCACGTGGTTTTTATCTGGGCTATATGGGCGTCATCTGGGCATGGGCTCAGAGTGGGCACTTTGATGGGCTGAATGTGGGCCCCATCTTGGATAAAGTTGTGGGGCCCAGTTAGGTTGCCCATTATTGTTTATTTGAGGGTCCCATGTGGGCCACATTTGGGCTATATTTAGAATTGTAAAGTTTTATTGTTTGCAGTTGGTTTTGTTTTTTATACAATTATGGGTAACAGCCTAACCCTATTATATATATATATATATATATATATATATATATATATATATATATATATACACACACACACACACACACACACACACACATACACACATATATATACATACAAACACACTTCATTAAAATTCTTTTTTTAAATGATCTAAAATCACTTGCCTCGTGCAGGCATGGCTTTATCATAATCATGTATGCTTTTTAAGAGAGTGTTCTTGTTAATGTTTTGATAGTATTTTAAACTAATTGTGTCAGGGTTCTGCCCTGGCAGCCTTGTCTGTGTTGTCCTTGTTTAATGTTTCTATGTTTGTGTTGTGTCTGCCTTGTGTTCCTCTTGTCCCACCTCTTTGTTTCCTGTTACCACGCCCCCTTGTTTAGTCCTTGTCTAGTCCTCGTTTCACTAATTGTGCTCACCTGATCCTCATGTGCTTTTCCCTTTTATATTGAGTTCCTTTCCCTCTTGTCTTTGCTGATTCGTTGTATGTATGTATTCAGTGTTTGCTCGTTCATCTTGCCAAGTCAGTTAGAGATTTAGTGTCTCCTATATTTTTGGCTTTGAGTTTATTTATTTTCAGTTTTTTCCCTTTGTTCCTGAATTTTTAGTCAAGGTTCTATCTTTATTTTGCTCTAGTTTTCTCCAGGCTTTATTTTGGTTTCTCTTTTGTTTTCCCCTTTTTCTAGCTCCAGTTATATCTAGTTTATCGTTTGTTTTTAGTGTTCTAGTTTCGCCAGTTTTTATTTGCTTGGTTTTCTTTTGTTGTCTTGAGTGTTGTCTTGTGTTAGTTCCTGCCTCCTCCCTGGGATTCCCTGCCTGCTGGTTCCCTCTGCCTGGTAACTTGACTGGCTCTGAATGTGTGAGCAGTAAGTACGGATCCCTGCTTCACTGTGTCCTGCCCTGTCTTCTCCACTACCATCTACCTGGCCTGGTCAGTCCTCAGAGGTTCTTCAACCAGCTGTATCTTGGAGCTGGTTCCAGCAGTCACACTCATCCGTTGTGTCATTGTTCTGCGTTGGCCCTGCTGTTTGGACTCACTCGTCCACTACCCTCTTGTGCCTTGTTGAACTGTCCTGTCAATAAATTATCTTTGTTCACTCTGCATCTGGGTCCTCCATTTCAGAAGTCCTGACAAATTGCCTTTTCTTTCATTACTGTTCTTTAGATATGAAACTGATGGGTCTGCCCAATCCCAGGAGTGATGGACTGAAGAATTTTCAATGCTCATGTCCTGTGTGATTTAACTTTTATTTTGTTTT
Organism: Gobio gobio; assembly: GCF_949357685.1. Classification (NCBI taxonomy): domain Eukaryota; kingdom Metazoa; phylum Chordata; class Actinopteri; order Cypriniformes; family Gobionidae; genus Gobio; species Gobio gobio. The sequence continues at coordinate 17,667,564 of NC_137112.1, read as the reverse complement.
TCTTATGGTCAATAAAAAGGTGATTTGCAAATTCTGAGTTGAAAGTCTTTTTTTTTTTTTCACAGTAGAAATATGTTTTGCATGTAAATTATTAAGGTCAGGTACAGGTTTAGTAAAACATAGATTAACTTAAAGTTGGCAGGGTTTGATAGTTTATTTTGCAAATCAGCACATTAATTTCACAGGAATAAAAAGAAATATAAATGGGGCCCATTTCTCACCCACTGGGGTCCCACAAAAAACCCCATAGAGGGGCCATTTGTGGGCCCAGTGGTATCACCCATTTGGGCCCCATAAGGGTTCTGTATGTGGCCCACTTTGGCCCCATTTATTAGAACCCATATGGGACCCATATTGGCCCCTATAATGAATACACAAATGGGCCCCACTTAGAGCCCACTATGGACCCATCATGTGCCCCTATGGGCTAACACACATGGGGCCCATGTGGAGCCGATGGACAAAATTCTATGGGCCCCACTTGGGTTGCCCATGTAGGGCCCAAGTGACAGCCCATCAAAAACCCACATGGGGCCCACATGGCAATGTTGGCTGGGCTATTCTATTAGTTTTTCTTTTATTTAAAAAAAAGACTAGACTTGCTACAGCACTTCAGCTGTTATCCCTTGTTGGTCTGATTGCTTCTATTGCTCTCCTCATGTGTAAGTCACTTTGGATAAAAACGTCTGCTAAATGATTAAATGTAACTGATATCTCAATGCAGTCAAATAATTAGTTCCTATTTTACTCAAAGAAACTCTCAACCCCAAATACAGAACAGAGCTTTAAAATATAACAAAAACAATTCCTTTGCCCTCCAACAATTCAGCTATCGTTTCATCAGAATTATCCATCTGTCTTATACGTATGTATGTGCACACAGGAGCACATTGGCAAGTGGAACACATCCTCTTGCGGCCTCAAAAAGTGTCTTCCTTGCTTTCAGGTTTAAAATGAGCTACACGTCACAGGAGAGCAAATGATGCATTTGTCCACACTTGCTGCCCATGAGGCATGTGCAAATTCGCAAGAAAAGTGGTTCTCAAAATGGAAATACTGCCCTTAAACTGCAGGGAATATGGATTAGTTCAGTCAACTGTGGTGAATCTCAGGCAAAGACAGGCAAGACAAATATATTTATGAGCCTTTGAGGCAGGAGGGGCAGTGCTTTATAAGGACTGGTCTTTGAGTGCTTACTCATCTTGAAACTTCAGTCCCAGAGAAAATCGCAATATACAGTTTAATTTGTTTAGCGTTTCACAACCATCAGTTTTATCCTCAAAGATGGTCCAGACTTCTCTACAGTGCCAGCAGACTATTTTTCCATGGCTGTATAATGTAGGCTCATGCACCAAAGTTAAAAGGATCTAGGTACAGCTTTATTTGTAAAGGCGAGATAGAGGACATGAACAAAGACAGCCATGAATACTGACTAACCAAACCACACTGCCATGAAGGACAAAACATTGAAATGGTTTGTTTATTTTACTCTTTTTTATGTTAAACATGTAACAAACATATTTTGGAATGGATTTTCCTGGTTTGAAGTTGCAGTTGAAAGTTGCTTTTAGTTAAAACAGTTCAAACATGAATTTTAGTCTGGGACTAGCTTAAGCCTTGTCTGTGAAACTGGGGGTCAAGGTAACATGCAAACATGTCAAATCATTGTTTTGTCAGCTGTGACAACCTGCCTGAATAAAAATGTCACAACTTGCTCCGGCCTGAATAAAGGTCTCTTAACAACATGTTTCATCCTTCTGGTAAAAATCTACATTCATTATATAGCGTGGCTTAATTGTGTTCACTTGTTACAGTTACAAAAATATGATGACACTGGAACTTTAGTTTAGAGGGGAACGTTTTTACTTGGTGTTTGGACATATGACTCAATAATTCAGGGTGTTCATATACAGTACAATACCAATACCAAGGCATTGATTTGATCAAAATACAGAACAACCATAATATTGTGAAATATTATTACAATTTAATAATAATTTTACAACTGTTTTCTACTTTAAATATTTTTAAATATAATCTATTCCTGTGATGGCAAAGCTGTATTTTCAGCAACCATTTCTGCAGCCTTTTGTGTCACACGATCCTTTAGAAATCATTCTGAAATACTGATTTGGAGCTGAAGAAATATATCATATTATTATCAATGTTGTAAAAAGCTGCTTAATATTTTTTGTGGAAACCATTCCATTTTTGTTCAGGATTTTTGAATGAATACAAATAAAAGAAAAGCATTTATTTGTAATATTTTTTTTTTTTTGCAACATTATGAATTTCCATCTTTGTGTGTGTGTGTATAAGAGAGAATAGTTTGTGTTAGGGTTAGATATGTTTTGCCACTAACAGTAAGAAAGAGCAAATTCTTGAACTGCAGGTTTTAACCCCTTTCAACAAAGTGTGTTGGCTTATACAATATTAGTCACAAGAGGGCAGTCGAGAGTGACGACTTATTCAGTGCTTACAGTAAACACCATCTCAGTACAGAGCGGAAGTGGGGGGTGGGGTCAGAAGGTCCCGTCTTATTGTTTGAAGGCAGAAGGAAAAGCCGCACCCTTGTCTTGCTGTCACGGGTCACACTGGGTTAGAAGTTACAAACAGACCCAGAACACTGTGATGGATCTGTGTTACAGTCATCTTTTTTAGTCTATCTATTTTAATAAGTGGCTAGTACTTTAAAGAACTCAACTTTCAGAACTTAAAAATCTGTAATTGTGTGATCTCTTGTGTGCAATTGTTGTCTGTCAACTGCCATAAGCAGTGTGAGGTTATTTCACATGCAAGAAATATTATTCTGAGGCAACTCATGTCCACCGAAATTCTACAATTGACCTTTTCACACGCACACTTTTTAAGTAACACATTTTCAATGAAGAAATGCCATCAAAAACATCACGTACAGTCCAGTTGGTAAAAAAATAATAATTTCAAAGCAATTGCTCTAAAATGATGTGAGAGAAAATCTCTAAAGTTATTTGTTTGCAGAAGCCATTTGGTTTGACATTTTGTTATCTAATGCAATGATATTCAGACTGTTTAAGGATCAAAATACTTTTTGAGACTGCTGGCATCTTGTGTCCAAGAAATAAAGGGACAGTATTAAGCAATCCTCAGTGTGGATGAATCTAATGTTTTGAGGACTCCGTGTGGCTGTCAGTCACTGTACTTCGGAATCACATATTCTACATCTTAGAAGTATGACCAAAAAAATTGACTGCAAAACAAACTGATTTAGACAGATCAAAACATCACCCAGCAGACCCATTAAGTGCTGCATTATGTCATTTGTAATAATATGTAAATATTATAAACATATAATTGTCCCTCCTTAAGTTCTGGCTAGAGAAGTCATCTAGTGGGTGTTGTGGTTCAACCAGTCCTCTGTGGTTTTGTTTCTTATCTTCAAACACACATTTCTGTCTACAACAAAGAGCTCTGCGGTTAAAAATATACCTCCACCCAATTCTGATACCTAGACTCTCTATTCAGTATAACGTTTTTGGCTGCAATTAAGTCTGAGCTATATTGTAACCAAATAATATAAGTAATAACACTTCAATAGGATCAAATAAGCAAATGTGTGACTGACCATGTGAACTTCTTTGTACTTGCTTTTCATTGAAGCACGCAGATTGGAACATTCTTAAATCATACTGGATAACATGAGTCTTCAGGTTTTGCACAAACTCATGGAGATTATACCAAAGCAAACCTCAAGTGGTTCAAAACATTTAGACTTCAGAAATGCTTGAATCATCAGTAAATTGTTTGTATTATTGTGTACAGTAGCATTGTGTGCGTGAGGATGAGCTGCCTTGTCCCTCTGTGTTTTTGTGCGTTGACTGAGTCGGACAGGAAGGGTCAGGATTAGAGAGACAGGAAGCTGACATAAGGAAGTATTGTGCGTCACACAGATATTCACTTACTGCTTAAAGACATTCCAGCCTCACCTCCGAAATGGAGTTTTTCCACAGCTCTCCAATGAAACTCTTGCTTTTCGCTGGTAAGTCATTTTGATCACCTTCTATTATCTAAATACACTTAAAATGTATCAATTGTAAAACTTTTTGTATATGTCCATATATATATATAAAAATATAAAAATAAAGATATCTTGAAAAACAGTATTCACTGGAGTAAAAAGTGTGAGAACTAGTGACGATATATATATATATATATATATATATATATATATATATATATATATATATATACATATATATATATATATATATATATATATATATATATATATATATATACATATATACTAGTGACGATATATATACATATATATATCATCACTAGTTCTCACACTTTTTACTCCAGTGAATACTGTTTTTCAAGATATCTTTATTTTTGACAGTAAGTTTCGTAACATACCTTAAAGTATTGTCCGATTTTTTTATATTGCTACTGGCCATAAAAATATACAGTATCTTGATCATATGTTGACGCCTGTGGTGGACCATGTCGTCACTATATAGTGTAAGTTGTCAAAATGGGGACCTGCTGTTTATTGACAGGTTTAAGAAGAAATCTTAAGACATGTTTATGTATTATATAAATGTATTATAGGTTATTTATTTGCTTTTCAGATAAATTTAAACATTAAATCAATTATGAAAAAAAAAAATCAGCATTAATATGACATCATGCCCAATGTCTTAACTTTATTTTTGACATTTATGAAAATGACCCTTGTTGAGAACACAATCGTTCAATCTTTCAGTAAAAATCCACCTTGCTTATACAGGTATTCCTTAAGATAATTTCAATGTGATTTTATTGTGTTTATTTGTTGTGTTCAATTGATTACACAACAGCTATTGCAAAAACACGACGGTAATGGAATTTTTTTTATCTAGATGGCAGAATTCTTGAAAAAAAAAATTAAGAAAGTATCAAACTTGGTGTTTGAAACCAAGATACAAAACCACATATGGGGAAAACAAGCATTGGTGTAATAGGATGTTCCCTTAGCCTCGGCTGGTGACATTATCAGCGCTCCTGCTGCACGAGGCTATAAATAGATTAGTTCCAACTACTTCACTTCAGGTCTTTTTGTTTTCAGACCACTCTGTGTTGGTGTGCATCAAGCAAAAAGCTCTCTCTTTAAAAAACTCTTGAAAACCTTTCAAACTCACCTTTGAGATCTTGGTTAGGAGTTAGTTTTCAACTGGCAGTGGGCAGATTTCTCTCTTTCTCGTCTGTTACAAACATCAGTGAAAAGAGTTGAAAGAAATATAATCAGTTGAAAATGAGTCAGCAGAGTAAACACTGTGTTCCTCCATTTTCTCTTCCAAATGCAAAAAAGAAGTAGAACTGGATACACACGATTACTGCTTTGTGTGTTTGGGGAAGAGCATGTGGTCGCTGCACAGAGTCAGGCGAGTGCAAGCACTGCGAGCTTACAGTTAAAATGCTTTGTGCTGGTCTTGGCTACTTTCAGTCTGCACCCATGTTGCAGGGCTCCCGCATGGATTTGGTTGACGAGCAAGAGACAGGTCCATCCCTTTCGCTTTTTCGTTCACCAGATCCACACGTTTCCTCGCGCGCTCTGGTGCTTCTTCGGCTCGCACAGGGAACAATGATGATGAATCTCTTGGGTCTGCGGACTTCGAGCAGCCAGCCTCTGAGCGTTCCTCGCATGATAGTAAATCCGTCGAGGAGTTAATCGAGGTGGTTGCTCGCACGGTTGCCAGGTTACAGTTTGACTGGCTCCGTGAACAAGATATCCCCAAACATAGTAATCTTGAGGATATGTTTCTGTCCGGAGGCAGGGGGGAGGGACCACAAAATCAGTCTCTCCTTTTCATTGAGGACCTCCATGACGAACTATTAAAGTCATGGAGAAAACTATATACTTCCTGTGTTTCTGTGCCCTTAACGTCGACATTTTCGAATATCGTGTGTGCGAAATCATGTGGGTATGCGAAGATGCCCCAGGTGGAAGAGATGCTCGCGAGCTATCTCTCTCCTGGGTCTGCATATTCATTAAAGAGACCTCCCCACGAAGCCATAGGGAATAACTTTGGCTCTTGTGGGTAAAAGCTTATATATATGAATTATATATTATTTTATATAGATGGAGATGGAGGTGGAAAAGCAGAGTGTGGCAAGTCGTGCTCCCCCTCGTGAAGACTGGGGGCCGGCTCGTCGCCCTCAGCAACCTCCCAGGGCGGACCTCAGGACTATCATCAATAAAAAGAAGAAGTCCTGATGGTTTGGCGCCCAGTCTGGTGCCCCCACGGGACAAGGCGTGTCAAACATTTGCTCGCCCCGCCCCATTACCCTCTCAAAACCACTCCATCCCCGCCGCCTCTGGTGATTGTTAGACGTTCTGTGTTATAAATCCTGCTATCATCCAGGACATAGAACATTTATCATCCCCTCATAAGGAAGTGTCACAGGAAGTGTCACAGAAACAGACGTTTCTGCATGGGTCTTAAGCACAGTAAAATTAGTAAACTAATTTGTTTGTCGTCCTCCGTGTTTTAACGGCGTGGTCTCCACTTTCAAGGAGTGGCGTCTTGTCATCGCAGATTGTTATCGGAGGCCTCCCTGTCGGGCTGGGGTGCGGTCTTAAGTGACCGAATAGCAAGGCAGATTCTTCTCTAGGGACAGGACAAGTTCCTATCACTCAGGGCAATATAGATTCCAGGACACTTGAATGTGGGATTAGATTTACTGTCCAGACAGAAATTACAGATTGGGGAGTGGAAACTCCACCCAAAAGTAGACAATCAGATCTGGACCAGATTTTACAGAGCAGAGGTGGACCTCTTCGCCTCTTATCAGACAGCACAATGTCCCCTTTACTTCTCTCTCAGTCACCCACAGTCACCCAGCCCCGCTGGGCTCAGATGCGCTGGTACATACATAGCCCAAAATGCCCCTGTATGCCTTCCCTCCAGTCGCTCTGCCCCCGGGAGTTCTAGCCAGAGTTCGCCAACAAGGGTCTTGCCTCTTATTGATAGCGCCGTGTTGGTCGAACAGAGTTTGGTTCTCGGAGATAATGTCTCTCCTCAACGGCTCGCTGTGGACGATCCCGGAGAGGAAGGACCTTCAGTCTCAGGCAGAGGGTACGATATTTCATCCCAGGCCCAATCTGTGGGACCTTCATGTTTGGCCCCTGATGGGCACCAACTGAGGGACACTGGGCCTGATGTTATTGAGACTATTCTAAGTGCTAGGGCTCCTTCCACTAGGAGAATTTATGCCAATAAATGGGGTGTCTTTGGAAGGTGGTGTACAACACATAATGCAGACCCAGTCAACTGCCAGGTTGCTTCAGTTCTGGATTTTCTGCAGGAAAAATTGTCAGCAGGCACATCTCTCAGTCACTCTCAGGGTTTATGTGGCCGCACTTTCAGCTTTCCATGCCTTGATTGATGGGGTGCCGCTCGGGAGACATCCTCTGCTCGCTCGCTTCATTCGTGGGGCCAGTTGACTGAGGCCCCTTATAAGAACCAAGATCCCTTCATGGGACATATCTCTTCATATAGTCCTCGAGGGTCTGGTTGAGACCCCATTTGAACCTCTTGAGTCAGCGTCTGATAAACTTCTGACCCTGAAGATGGTTTTTCTTATGGCTATAACGTCTTTAAAAAGAATTGGGGATATGCAGGCTCTGTCAATATCGCCATCCTGCTTAGACTTTGCCCCAGGTTTGGTGAAAGTGATTTTACATCCTCACCCTGACTACCTGCCTAAAGTTCCTTTCTCGACTGTACTTCCTGTCATTCTTGAAACCTTCTGCCCTCCACCGTTCGAAACGCTGGATCAGGAGAAACTTCACAGACTGTCCAGTCCGTAATCTTCAGGCCTAAGTCCACCGCACAAGCCAGTGGCGTAAGTCAGAGCAACTGTTTGTTTGTCATGGGGGCCAAAACAGAGGTTTTGCCACCACCAAACAAACCATGTCACATTGGGTCAGGGATGCTATTGTTCTTGCCTATGAGGCGCGCGGTCAAGCTTTCCCAATAGGGTTAAGGGCTCACTCCCCCAGGGTGGTCGCCTCCTCTACTGCATTAGCAAGGGGTGCCTGTGATGGATACTAAGAGACAGGATTCAATAGCAAATAAAACACAGTCTTTATTGACCAGAAGATCGCAGGTAAAGACAGAGTCTGGAATACTCAGAACGAGATCGCAGGCAAAGACAGAGTCTGGAATATCTCAGGACGTGAGGACCCTTGGCAGCACGGGCAGGCTGTGGACAGCCAGGACTCAGAAGAGCAGCGTGGAAGGTCCGGGAAGGGATCCACAAAAAACCAAGGACTCAGGCACACAGCAGACGACGGAGAGACACACGAGGGAACATCCAACAACGCTCTGACAAAGACAAGGGAGAAACAGAGAGACTAAATAGAGTGAGATGATGAACTGCAGCTGGTGCGCTAACGACCAGCCACAGGTGCGTGATGAGCCACCAATCCAAGGCTCCGCCCATGACAACACACAACACACACACACACACACAAGAATGAGACAGGGAATCCATGAACCGTGACAGTACCCCTCCCCCTAGGAGCGTCCCTTGACGCTCCCAGCAGACCTTCCCTGTTGATTGTAATCATCAATAAGGGAGTGGTCCAGAATGTCCCTAGCAGGAACCCAACTTCTCTCCTCCGGACCGTAACCTTCCCAGTCCACCAAGTACTGGAAACCGCGTCCCCTCCGTCTTGAATCCAGAATACGATTTACTGAATAAGTAGGTTCCCCATCTACGAGTCGTGGCGGTGGGGGAAGCGGGACTGGCGGATTAAGGTGGGAACGAAAAACAGGCTTTATTTTGGATACATGGCCACACTTGGCCACACTTTTTGACGACGTATACGGGAGGCTTAGACCGGTGGCGATCGGCTTTAGCCTTGGAGAGCGCTCCCACCTGGAGCAGAGTCTCACGGGCTCTGGTCCATGTGCGATGACACCTCTGGATAAAGGCGTGAGCAGAGGGGACCGCGACTTCGGAATCCAGACTAGGAAAAATGGGTTGCTGGTAACCTAGACTACACTCAAACGGAGAAAGGCCCGTGGATGACACTGGTAATGAGTTATGAGCGTACTCAACCATAGAAAGTTGTTGGCTCCAGGATGAAAGATTTTTGGACACCAAAGATCGCAACACTCTTTCCAGATCCTGGTTGGCTCTCTCGGTCTGACTGTTGCTTTGGGGATGATAACCCGAAGACAGACTAACTGTCGCTCCTAGTAATTTACAAAACTCCTGCCAGAATTTGGACACAAATTGGGAACCTCTGTCGGAGACCACGTCCATCGGGAGGCCATGTAACCGAAAGGCCGAAAGATCTAGCGCTATGTGGGACCAGTGGTCTCAACTCAACTCGGTGGGCCGCCGGGCGGAGCCGTTACCTCTTCTAAGGCACCTTGACCTTCGATTCGATCTCCCATGTGAGTGTAGAGATAACTATCTTCTCTGGCAAAATACACTCGGGAGTAACCGGGCGTTCGGAGGAATCAAAAATACGAGATAAAAGAGTCAGGTTTGATGTTTTTGGACCCGGGGCGGTACGAGAGAACAAAATCAAAACGTCCGATAAAAAGTGCCCACCGAGCCTGCCTGGAGTTGAGTCTTTTAGCAGATCTAATATATTCAAGGTTCTTATGATCCGTCCATACAATAAAAGGTACCCCCAACCCTTCAAGCCAATGACGCCACTCCACCAACGCTAACTTGACGGCCAACCACTCTTTGTTACCAATGTCATAATTACGTTCGGCAGGTGTAAGACGATGAGACAAAAACGCGCACGGATGCATCTTGTCATCTGAGGAAGAGCGGTGTGAAAGAACTGCTCCTACCCCCACCTCTGATGCGTCGACCTCTACCACGAACTGACGTGTGGGATCAGGGGCGACTAAGATGGGAGCCGAAACGAAGCGACTTTTCAGTTTGGCGAATACAGCCTCAGCTGTATCGTACCACCTGAACGTCGTTCTGGGAGAGATCAAGGCAGTCAGAGGCGCGGCTAGTTGGCTAAAGTTGAGAATAAATCACAGATAGATATTGGCAAACCCCAGAAACCTCTGTAGGGCCTTACGGGAATCTGGACTTGGCCAATCCATCACAGCCTTAACCTTGTCAGGATCCATGCGCATTCCCTCAGACGACACTATGTACCCTAAAAAAGGAACAGACTGTGCATGAAATGCGCACTTCTCCGCCTTGACAAAAAGCCCATTCTCTAGCAACCTCTGAAGCACTCGTCTGACATGTTGAACATGTTCCTGGAGAGACAAAGAAAAAATCTAAATGTCATCCAGGTAGACATATATGAATTGGTCAACCATGTCTCTCAACACATCATTGACGAGTGCCTGGAAAACCGCTGGGGAGTTGGACAGCCCGAATGGCATTACCAAATATTCAAAATGCCCCCTGGGGATGTTAAATGGAGTTTTCCATTCATCCCCCTCCCTAATGCGAACCAAATGATAAGCGTTACGCAAGTCCAACTTTGTGAAAATGGATGCTCCCTGCAACCTCTCAAAAGCTGAAGACATCAACGGCAAAGGATAGGTATTCTTTACCGTGATGTTATTCAGCCCTCTGTAATCTATACAAGATCGCAGAGAACCATCCTTCTTCCCCACAAAGAAGAACCCCGCCCCCGCTGGAGAAGAGGAAGGGCGGATGAATTTGGAAGCTAGAGAATCAGAAATATATTTCTCCATGGCCTCCCTCTCTGGAACAGAAAGAGAGTAAAGCTTGCCCTTAGGCGGAGACTTACCTGGGAGTAAATCTATGGCACAGTCATAGGGACGATGCAGAGGAAGAGAAGCAGCACGGGACTTACTGAACACTTCCTTCAGGTCGAAGTACTCAGGGGGCACGTTAGACAGATTCACTGCCTCACTCTGAAAAACAGAACGAGACACAGACGAACAAGCAGATACAAGACAAGACTCATAACACTTATTACTCCACAAAGAAACTTTTTTATGCAAAAAATTTCCAGGGGTGACCGAGGACAACGGGAGCCAGAGGAGAGTCCAAGATAAAAAAAGAAATAAGTTCGGTGTGGTTGCCAGAAGTGATGAGTGTAAGTGACTCGGTGGTGAACGTGATGTCAGGGAGTATTTGTCCGTTGAGTGCATTAACAGAAATGGTGTTATTGAGTGGAATGGTGGGTATGCCAAGCTTGAGCGCAAGAGCAGAGTCTAAAAAGTTACCTTCCGCTCCCGAGTCCAAAACCGCTTGACCGGAGAAGTTCTGGGCTTCCCACAGCAGTCTCAACGGAAGGAGAGTGGAGGATGAGGTCTTTTCCACGGAGATCCCGCCCGACAGTAGCCTTCTCCTTACCGCCGGGCGTGGTCTTTTACCGGGCAGGAGTTTAGCAGGTGTCCAGCTCCGCCGCAGTAAAGACAAAGACCACGGGATCTCAATATCTCTCTCTCCTCCCGGGAGAGCCGAGCTCGACCCACCTGCATGGGCTCCGGATTTAAAGTGTAACTGACCGCATCCGAAGCGCTGGCCTGAGGGCATTCGACATTCCGTACTGCAGTCCCATCCTGGATCGATCTCCAAAGCCGACTCAGATGAGTGTCCACCCTTAATGCGAGTTCGATGAGACCATCAATCTCCTCTGGTAGATCGACTGTGAAGATCTCCTTCTGGATGCGGTCAGCCAGCCCATGCAGGAACATGTCCCACTGTGCCTCCTCGTTCCATTTGCACTCGGCGGCCAGTGTACGGAACTCGATGGAATAGTCAGAGACCGAGCGGTTACCCTGACGGAGGTCGGCGAGTTGACGTGCCACCTCTCTTCCTGCCACCGCTCGGTCAAACACATGCTTCATCTCCACCGATAGCATCTGGAACAAGGAACAGCAAGGATGTTGGTTCTCCCACACCGCCATCCCCCACAACGCTGCTCGTCCGGACGCCACCTTGGAAGTCTCCGTGTTGAAAGTCTGAGGTTGTAGAGCAAAGAACAGAGAACATTTTGTCAAGAATGCTCTACAATAATTCTTCTCACCGGCATAACACTCAGGCATGGGTAGACGTGGTTCCGGTTGTCGTGGTGTGGGTGGCGTGGGGGGACTCTGCGGTGGGTTGGGCACAGCGGGACTGGCGAGCTGTTGCCTCTGTTGAGTCAGCTCGGACACCCGTGCCACCAAGGTCTGAACTGCCTGTCCTGTAGCAGTCATATTCGCCTCCTGCTGGTTCATTCTGGCATTGCTGCTGGCCAGGAAGGCGTTGATATCGGAAGCACTGGCTGAATCCATTTTGGGTCAGAGCGTTCTGTGATGGATACTAAGAGACAGGATTCAATAGCAAGTAAAATACAGTCTTTATTGACCAGAAGATCGCAGGTAAAGACAGAGTCTGGAATACTCAGAACGAGACGCAGGCAAAGACAGAGTCTGGAATATCTCAGGACGCGAGGACCCTTGGCAGCACGGGCAGGCTGTGGACAGCCAGGACTCGGGAGAGCAGCGTGGATGGTCCGGGAAGGGATCCACAAAAAACCAAGGACTCAGGCACACAGCAGACAACGGGGAGACACACGAGGGAACATCCAACAACGCTCTGACAAAGACAAGGGAGAAACAGAGAGACTAAATAGAGTGAGATGATGAACTGCAGCTGGTGCGCTAACGACCAGCCACAGGTGCGTGATGAGCCACCAATCCAAGGCTCCGCCCATGACAACACACACACACACAAGAATGAGACAGGGAATCCATTAACCGTGACAGTGCCCCCTTACAAGTGTTTGTGATACGGTAGGTTGGTCCTCTCCGCACACATTCATAAGGTTTTATAGTTTGGATGATCATGCCACTCCGGGCTCTCACGTCCTTGAGTCAACATCACAAGCTAATGCCTGAGGCTTATTGCATTCTTGTGCACACCTACACAACCGTAAGGGGTCCAGACACTATCATGCATGGCGGGGTGGGTATTCTCGTTCCCAAAACACTAAAAGCTAGAGCAGCATTGATTGTAGCTTTTGAAAGGGAACGGTTTGGGTTACTTGACTGTAACCCTGTTCCCTGATAAAGCGGAACAAGATGCTGCGCTATGTTGCCGTCCCGATGATGCCCCAGGACTGCTCTTCAAATCAAAAGACCTGAAGTGAAACAGCTGGAGCTCATCTATTTATAGCCTCGTGCAGCAGGTGCACTGATGACGTCACCAGCCGAGGCTATAAATACCTCCGGGTCAATTTCATTGACGTGTTAGACACACTATTCAACAGCTGGTCAAGATAAGATGTTCCCAAAAACGCTAAAAGCTAGCTCAGCATCTCGTTCTGCTTTATTAGGGAACAGGGTTATAGGCAAGTAACCCGAACCGTTTTATGCCAAATTCTATGGTTCCATGTGACAAATAACATGTGTCAAACATGTAATGTATGTAATTCATGTGCATCTATCTTTGAAAATAATTGTATTTCCATTATATTTGTATCTCTTTTTTTATAGCTTGGTTTTCAAGTGTGCTGGATCCATGCAGATTTGATGACATTTGCCAGTCTTGTCACCATAATGCCACCTGCAAGACCATTGATTCCAAAAATGCCTGCTACTGCAATCAAGGGTTCACTGGTGATGGACGCAAAAATTGCCAGGGTTTGCCATTTTTTTATTACATTAAAACAAAATGGTAAACACAGTTTGGAGCTTTTGTTGTTAGTGTAAGAGCAGCAAAGTAACACATTTAAAAAAGAAAAGAATGTAGTCTGACTGTACTGTATGAGTAGTAATCTTGTAACATTATGTGGTTCCCATTGTATATCAGGTGTCTTTAACGACTATGTACTAACTGTCACGGTTCTGGTTACACAAAGTACAAGCACTACGAGGACAATGAAGATAAATCCAAATAGTCTGTATTTAATCCACAAGATAATTGACAAAATGAGAGGAATGCTGACAACCAAAGTGTAGACACAATTATACCCGACAACTAAGGAGTGAAAGGCATGAACTTAAATATTGATGGTAATGAGTTGAATCAAATTAACAAATATAACAACAAACTAACTCATGGAAACTAGGCAAACTGAAAACAAAGTCCAACCAGTGTGAGTGTAAGTAACATTTAAACAACATTTTTTGATACAATGCACTTAATCTGTAATAACATCTTTTAATTACAGCATTGATCCTTCTCTTAAATCTTAGTAGATTTGTATGTGTTCGCTCCATTGAGAAACTCTTCAAATATGATTTTGACAGGAAAGCTGATATTTAGCTGATAATTAGGTAACACTTTATTTCAAGGTGGCATACATTACTACTAACCTTACAACTAACCAGTGGTGGGCCGTCAGGGCCAGCAAGGCCTTCTCTGCTGGCCTAATCACTATCAGAATCACAGACTTAAATTTTTTATATTTTTTTCCAGGAATGTGTGTTAAATTATTACCAAATGTCTATTTTCTTAACTTCATAGCTTTTCTCTTGGTTGCGCTGCTTCCAGTAGTGTTTGTTTATGTTAGAGCTTTTATCCAATCATATTTCAGCCATCATGTGTTGCCAGGTCAAATAAATCTGCCTTGAAGCCTTAACAATCAATATTGCGAACGCTGCTAGCTTAAAATTAATGCCAATGAAACTTTGCGCTTTAACCAATCAGAGAATCACTCCGATTTAATCAGCCAATCAGATTTCGAGTTGGCAACAGCGGGGCCATCTAGCTGGCATACAATTACGTCTGCATTTTCACGTCCTTTGATTGGATGGTCAGAGACCGTACTAGCCTAGTCAGAATAACCAGCAAACCGCACAAGATAAAACATCTGTAGTTTTAATAGCGTTTTTTCAAACCTCAATGGCTGACAGAGGAGAAGAAATTAATGTATTAATTAACATACTTACAAAGCCATTTTCAAAATTCCTGCATACTGCCTTCTCCACCTTAATGCACAGTCACGTAACGCTATTTGATCTGTCTATGGCTATTTTCATTTTTGGGTGAACTATCCCTTCAAGACACGTTGATCCTTCATTTGGACTATTTTTGTTGGCAGGGAAAAAATTGTCTACCATAGTAACTTCTTGTTTATTTAGCAGCTGTTAACAAGCAATATCACTCCAACAATCTTTTTTTTTTTTCCAAAATTGCTAACCCCTTTCTAGTCAAAGATCGCAGACGACCCCAAATTATTATTGTTAAACATTTGCCTCACATTAAAACATGACACTCTAACTTGATCTGGACAAACTGTGTATCATTAGAAAGATTAAAGACTCCAGCTTCGATATTTGACCACTGTTAATGATAAAACTAGGTTTCAGATTTTCACAATATGATAATCATCTCAGAAAACATCAGAGTTCCACAGCACCACAGTATTAAACAATTTTTTAATGAATAAACTGCATTATTAAATTATGGTTATTATTATCACCAGTTAAAATGACCATTAAATGAGTGAAAACAGGGCGAATGCTTTATTATAAAAAACTTGAAACCATTTCTTTGTTTTGTTTATTAAAATTTAAATAAAACATGTCTAATCAACTATATTCAATTAATGATTATGAATTAGATTAACTTATTTTGATCATTAAATTATTAAAACATTTAAGAATAATAGAGTGCTATGAAATGTATATATTTATATATACTAACAAATGATCAAGAACGGTGGTAATCAAATAAAACAACAACAAACTTTTATTCTTTTATTTTTTTTGGCAAAGTGCTGCAAAACAGAGATTCCCTTTCAGTCGGTCACTACGACGTACGTCGTAATACCGACGAATTGGGATCACTTTAGAGAGCCCCTATCAGCTTCGAGATTTAGAAAACAGGCCAATGGGCCATTGGCGTGCGAGATTTGCATCTCGCGCTCCGCCCCACGCCGCGGGTATAAATAGGAAGCGAGAGCAACGCACTGACGTCATTCACTTCGGAGCCGAACGGCGTAGATGAAGAGTCAAAGATTTCCTGTTTACCTATCAGAGAAGACTCAACAGAGAACTTTGAGGACACTGTGCTGGTGTGACGGCATTTCTCCAGTGCAACCGCGAGAACTCAGCTGCAGTGAAACATTTGCTGTTTAAACAGCACCGTTGGTATCGGTGGGCGTTTCCTTGAGTGCAAACACAGACTGCACTATCTCCTATGTGTTGCCGCGGTCTGTCCTGGTTGCTTCAGCACTTCTGAAAAGAGCGTTTCCTCACAAAAAGAGCAACACGGGTGTGACACTGCGTCTTTTTCAAGACGTCATTCCACCCGTGCGTTTCCTCGATCCCTCTCGCATAAACATGTTGAGACCGTGTTCGTGGGTGATCCCTGTTCTCTCAGGGGAACGGGATCACGTCGACGCTGGTTGATCACGCTGGTCATCTCAACTTCCGCGTGAGGGTTTGCGTGTTCAGCGCGCCGTGTGCTGTCTAGCTGCCGGGTGACAGCGCTGGTTGCCACGGCAGCTCAGCGCGCGTCACTCGGCGCCTCCGCATGTTGAGACTGTGTTTGTGGGTGGTCTATGCTCTCTCATGAGAGCATAGCCACGTTGGCGCGTTGTTCGTCTTGCCTTTTTCATAAGGGCTTGAGTGTTCAGCGCGCCGTGTGCCGTCTCACGGCCAAGCCCACTGTCTCACATGTCTGCTGGTAGCGTACAGATGGGATTGCTGGTCCTTAAAAAGGGGACCTAGCGTTTCATTTGGGGCTCTAGCAGAGGACAGATGTCAATCGCTACATCAGAGAGAGGGCTGCTATGTGTTGAAAATGAAGATGATGCTGAGATTCCCACTATAATAGTGGGCGCTCGTGCTGAATCCGATTCATACTTGACAACCATGCTTTCCCGGGTGGCTGAGGCATAGTGCAACTCATAAATCGCCTTGCCTGCCCCTTACCTTTCCCAGATGTGCGTTGGAAGGCTTTTGCATTGTGGAACTTTTGGTGCCAAAATACGGAACACCAATAAGGCCATAATCTGTATAAAGTTTTCCTCTCTCTCACTACCCTCATCGGTGGGGTGGCAGTGCCACTGGGAGGCCACCTCCACCCTGCTTAGTGCACGAGGGTAGTTCTGAGCCGAGTTTGAGCTGCGCACTGCGCTAACCCTTGGCTAGACGATGTCCACCCTGGTCCAGAAACACCATTGACCCGGATTTGGTTCGGAACTGTTCTTCCCCCGGAGGAGGGCCGGGTGGAAAACCATTAGTAATTCTGTTCCGCCACTGGGGTTAAAAACAGCCAGTGGTACCCAAAAAAAAAAAAATTATAATAATAAAAAAAAATATATATATATAGCAGTTCCAATATCTCTGGGTCTCGGGAGTTCAGGAATGGCAGCATGTGATGCTACAAGCCTCGCCGCTCTCATTCCCCTCCCCACAAGAGGGCGAGAATGGCAGTGTGTGACGCTACAAGCCTCGCCACTCTCATTCCTCTCTTCTCAGCGGTGCGTGGACGACAGTGCGCGACGCTATGCCTCGCCGCTCTTGTTCCCCGCTGAGGAAGGAGGTGAGGCAGACCGTGTGCAACGCCACAAAGCCTTGCCACGCTCAGCCCCTCGTTCATTTGGAGAGCGCACTTGGCGGTGCCTCTCCAAATCACCAGCAGGGGGTGCTGGCTGTGGGAACGCACTCAAGCGGCCTTCCCACACTCGCACACCCCCTCAGCGGATGCAGGTCGTGTGTCAGACCCAGACCCCTACACGGACACTCCCATGTCGTCCTGGGGTCCCTGCGTTCCGCCTCGCTGCCCTGCTGCGGGTACGTCTGTGGTACCGATGACCCCACTTGTTCGGTCTGTGGGGGCCTGGCTAGCGCTCCCCAGCCCGTCTCGCTGGGTCATCCGTACCATCAGACTCGGCTTGCGATTCAGTTCGCCCGGCGTCCGCCCAAGTTCGGGGGCGTTCACTTCACGTCTGTTGCATAGGTGGATGCCCCCGTGCTTCAAGCGGAGATCCGGGTTCTACAGCCCGTACTTCATTGTACCCAAGAAAGGCGGCGGGCTACGGCCAATCTTGGATCTGCGTTACCTGAACCGTTCCCTCCACAGGATGCCGTTCCGTATTTTAATGCAGAAACGCATCTTCGGGTGCGTCCGTCCCCGAGATTGGTTTGCAGCGATCGACCTGAAGGACGCGTACTTTCATGTCTCGATTCTCCCTCGACACAGACCGTTTCTACGCTTTGCATTCGACGGACGAGCATATCAGTACAAAGTCCTGCCCTTCGGGCTGTCCCTGTCGCCCCGTGTCTTCAAGAAAGTCGTGGAGGCGACCATTGCTCCCATGAGAGAGAGCGTGGTGTTCGCATTCTCAACTATCTCGACGACTGGCTGATTCTTGCCCAGTCGCGGGAGCAGTTGTGCGAACACAGGGACATGGTGCTTCGGCACCTCAGCCGGTTGGGTCTTCGGGTCAACTGGGAGAAGAGCAAACTCTGTCCCTTACAGAGGATCTCTTTTCTCGGGATGGAGATCGACTCGGTCGCCATGACAGCGCGCCTCACAGAGGAGCGCGTCCAGTCGGTGTTGAGCTGCTTGAATACGTTCAAACGCAGTACAGCGGTACCACTGAAACAATTTCAGAGGCTCCTGGGGCATATGGCAGCAGCAGCCGCAGTAACGCCGCTAGGGCTGCTCCATATGAGACCGCTTCAACACTGGCTACACGACCGAGTCGCGAGATGGGCGTGGCACAGCGGATTCCTCCGTGTCCAAGTGACGCCGAGATGCCGCCAAACCTTCAGCCCATCTGTTCTACCAGTGAGGTCACTACGGAAGGTCAAGTGGTGACGCATGCTTCCCCAACGGGTCACATTTGTCGCTTCACCACATCACGGACATGCTGGCCACTAAAAAGACCAGTCCCCGTTTTGAGGCTCTTTACCCCTTCCACTCACAACAGGGCCCCAATGTTCTTCTTTTCTCAAAACTCCTGATCCACATACTGATAACGTGCTTTCTCTCATTGAGAGGGGAACAGACAATATAGTACAATAATATTCATACAATTCTTTATGGTTTCAGTAAATTAAAGTAAAAATTTAATTAAATTAAATGAACGACAAATCCATATTTAATCTCTGGAAGCCGGGCTAAATGAGCAATCCCTGTTGCTGCATTCCCATCAAGTTAGAGGTGTGTGATGCCCCCAAAATCTGAACACATGACTGAAATTTGCAAGGTTAAAGTGACCAGAATGATCTCAGCTGACCCTTGAATGCCAATCTTTAAGGTGTTTCCTGGCTCTCAATTATGCGGTATTTGGTGAGCGGTATAGAGGGGCCAATATTAGGGCAGGGGCTGCTGTGTCCAGTCTTGACCTTGGCCCCTGAGAAACACAGCTTCCCCTCCCAACAGTGATGTTGCTGGCCTCACAGACATCTGCCTCACCTCTCATACACACCTCACTTAAAAACACCCCACTTCTTGGAGGTGCCCCAATGGCGGTGACCCCCATTGGCTTAGGTTGTCCTCCACTGGCCAAAAGAAGAGCTTACCCGTCATCGGGGAATCACCTCATGCTCATTGGTCATCGCTTAAGATCTTTGACCCTCAACAGGATCCAATATTTTTTCTGGAGCCTTTTGGAAAGTGCATTCAAGAGTCAGCAGAGCCATGGGTCTGCTTTCAAATTAGTAAAAACATGGAGACAGGTTAATTATAGTTCCTGATCACACAGTTTTCCTGATATGAGTGTTCTCGTGAGACATCACACACGTCTAGGATGGACCCTCAGCACTCGGAGACCAAATACAAACTTTAGAAAATATAAAGAAAGAAACAAAATCATACCTAGAGAGGATCATTAAATGTGTGATGATAATATAGAAAGATAAATATTGACAAATATTAAATAAATATAAATATTAAGATAAATATTAAATATAAGTATTTGATTATAAATTCAATTAAGATATATACAATTATATTGGAGAGGCAGTGGATTTTAGAACCCACCCTTTAAGTTTCTCCTGAGGCCAATTTCGGGGTATTAATGGTCTACCAATTTAGGCTGGTTCCTAATTTCCAATACCCCATTTGTCAAATGATACTTTTGAAAAACAGAAAAAGCTCTTTTTCCTTCAAGAATTTAATTGGGATAATTTGCCTTTATCATTGGCTTGATTGATTACCAACAAGCACATACTCATCCTCACAAGGACATACTAAATTAACACCCCATGTCATCATTATCACCAAGATATATCTCCCAAAAATAGGGATTGTAATTACTTTTTTTTTTCTTCTTCAAAACAGACCTTTTTCAGGTACAAAATTCAATAGTGGCCTGAAATAAAAAATAAAAAGTAAATAAATAAAAATAAACAACAGAATAGTCCATCCAATTGCATTCAGTCTCATATAACACATCCTTCAGTTTACAGTCTACATATGTGTACCATCTAAATTACCTCACATCCTATATCTTCCTTCTTCAAACAGAACCAAACTAGAGCATTCATCTCATTCATCTCCATCCATCTTATTTTCCACATACTCAAGAACCTTCTTGTTAAACTTGCTATTTCCATCAAACCCATTTTTACCCATCATAGCCCACATAATTTTTAACCATAAATGAACATAACCAAAAAATACAAAAAATAAAATAGTTAATGTTAAAACCTTTTCATCAAAATGACTTGATTATCAATTCGTATTTCATTCAATAAGCTTGTTCACTCATCTTTATCTTGTTGACATTATGCTTAATCATACTAAATACCCAATTATTAATCACCATGTTATTAGTAAAACATTCAAAATCATTCATCAGGGTTTTCCTTAAAGTACCTTTTTTTTATTTTATTTTATTCTCAATGTCTTGTCTATTAAAACTCTTCAGGTGTAAGCTCCAAATGACCAAAATCTTAAACCTCTTAATTCATGCCACTTGGCAGTGATACTTCATCAAATCCTCACTAGCCTTATCTTGCCACTTACCCCAAAAGTGTCATAGCTTTACCAAGAACTTACAAATTTCATAATCTCCCATATTACTTTAAATTTGGACTATAAGTCATCATCAATTTCTTTAAAGCCGTTTTAAAATGATTTGTTCATCCATATCCATTTAACTTTACAGGTGGTCCTAAATTCTGTCAGAAAATAATTTTTTCACACACACAAAAAAAAAATCTATCTTTTGGGGCTATTTCTCTCTTGTTTTAACTTGTCACATTATTCCTCTATGGAAAATATGGTCTGCAGATGCCACACAATATGATCATTATTGTTTCTTATCTCTCCTGCTCTGCAGAAACCAAAATATTATATTCCTCTTATCTCAATCAGTCACACAGAAAGACTTAAAGTAACTTGCTTCTTTAACATTAATTGTGGTTCTCTCTAAGTCAAAATATCATAAAAAATTAAAATAAAGTAAAAAAATAAAACTTTTCATTATCTCTTTGGTTGCCATCTGGCCTTTCAGAACTTTGAGGGAGTCTCTGGATAATTTAGATAGTGACTTCAGCCAATTTGTCACTTTGTCTCTGCCGTCAAGTCTATAACATTTACGCCTACCATTTTTAATCAATTGACATTATTTAAATTTAAGCCCTCAGTTGAATTTAGACAATGGTTTTAACCCATGATGGACGGCAATCTTTAACTTTACAATTCCACTTTAACTAATCCAGAGAGTAATTCAAATCAACATCATAAATTACAAAAGTCGTCATAACAGACTAGCTGGATAACAATCCATTTAAAGCTCGTCCCGTGTTCTGGATCATCTTTTCACCAGATTCCTTCAAAATTATCAGTTTCTCTAAAGGTTGTCGTTTACCTTAACCCATCTGTAATGGTCAAATACTCATTCCAGAGGTTAATGACACCCCATCAGAACAGAACAGTTCTAGGAACAAACTTACAAAACATAAAGTGCAGTCACACCCACACACACATTAAACATGAATTGCTCATTCATTCTTTTACTCATGCTCATTATTAATTTGTCTCTACAAAACAGCTTTAGCAGGACGATAACAAATTGTACCATCCCTGCTCCCACAAGCAGTCTCTCTCTCTCTCTCTCTCTCTCTCTCTCTCTCTCTCTCTCTCTCTCTCTCTCTCTCTCTCTCTCTCTCTCTCTCTCTCTCTCTCTCTCTATAACCTTTTTAACAGTCTTCTAAGACTTTAACTTTAATGTTAAATTCATTCATCTTTTAAGGTCTGTGTGTAAAAACATCTCATACCTTTTTAAACACTATCTTTTCCCTAAAACATGTCTCATTATTTTTCAAGTGATGCCATGTGCTTTTACTCATCAATATCTTCTATCATCTGTGGCACAGGCTCAGATATCAGCCTTGAGCTGGTTTCGAAAGAGAGACAGACTTCTATGCATTCAGGACTGGTCCTGCATTTTCATAAACTTTTAACTTGTCCCTCTAGCACAGCATAAGACTTGGCTAGAGATTACATTTGTTTTCCAATAAACATCAGACTTCACACTAGCTCAGCGTAAGACCTGGCTAGAAATTAAAATTGTTTTCAAATAAGCATCAGACATTTTCCTTTTAACTCTATCCTTTGCCAGAATTGACAGTTCCAAATAACCGTAATTTTATATTTGCCTTTTGCCCAAACAATAAATTTAAACTTCAAACATCTAAATTGAGTCTGAGTTACTCTTCCAATTTTAGCCACAGCACCAGAAATGACATGGTGGGGCCAGATTCAGATAAGCGAATTGTTTTATTACAGCTCAGCAGGAGCTTACCTTTTGAAACCAAAACATCAGCTTCTAGGGTTTTCAACATTTTTAACACCAATTCTCCTACAGTGTTTTTACCAACATCCAGTCAAATAGACTTTATCAGAACTTTTCACGAGTCAGAGGAACAGGAAAATGTATTATACATTTTTATCATTTAAACCCTCTATGTCTCTAATTATATAGTTACTTCCATTCACATTTTATAGTTATGTTGTTATTCTTTTAACCATAGTTTATTTTAAAATTATCATAGATCTTTCCTTTTAAAAGGAATTCCTTAAGACTGCAATTTATTGAACTTACTATTACTATTTCGTTATTTTCAATCTGTGCACCTCTGTTTAAATTCCCTCAATCTAATTCTCAGTCTGTGTGTCAGTGCCTATCTGCAGCTGCTCTGAGAGGGGGCAGATAAGAAAGAGTGTAAATCTCTTCTTCCTTTCTTTCTTTTTACTTTGTTTCGTTTACAGAATTTAGCCAGGTGCCCTGATTTGCCACAATTTTGACACCTTATGGGTTCACTGTTAGAGTTACGTGCAAAATGGCCCTGCTGACCACAATTGAAACACACTCTGTCATTCAGTAACCTGCATGCATCAGTCTGGTCCCCAGTCTCAGGGGCGGTGCCTAAGGTGGCAACCACTTGAACAGACTGGGAAGAGAGCTCGTGATCCAATAAAACATACAATGGCTTGCAATTCATGGCGCTGTCGGCTTTTTCAACAACCTCATTTTTAGTTACCCAATTGCATATCTCAGTTACTTCTGGGATTTGTCCATCGGGGGTTAATGGTACCCCACCCATTTTACAAATCCACGAATAAGTACAAACAGCTAGAAATTTGAATTTTTCTGGTTCTCTCTTTGTTTGTAGCCAGTCAAGTTGCTGATTAACTTTCCAATTGGAATTAAAAACCTTTGCTGCCCATTTCCTTAATAATTCCTTCAAATTTCTTTGACGTCAGGGCTTCAGAGCAGAGCTGCTTACAGCGTTTGCTATCTTTCGTCTCAAAATCTTTATCTGGACTGATCAAGTTACTGATCATGTCACTCAAATTGTTAGCCATCATTTCAGTCAAAGTTCATACTCACCTGAAAA
This sequence comes from Gobio gobio, assembly GCF_949357685.1. Classification (NCBI taxonomy): domain Eukaryota; kingdom Metazoa; phylum Chordata; class Actinopteri; order Cypriniformes; family Gobionidae; genus Gobio; species Gobio gobio. The sequence goes on along the minus strand of NC_137112.1, from coordinate 17,643,778 downwards.
TATACCAGCAGAGATGGAGGTGGCGATCTTTAACCAACACCGCTGTGGCTTCTGTTTGGGTATTTTGGGTATCTATCCTCCACCATAAAACTGTTGGGGACACAGTTTTAGACCCAGAGACCAGATATGTTGAATGAAGACCAGGAGTCAAGAGTTAGATTAATTAAAGAAATTTACTGAAGAATAGTTTGCAGTTTCATCAGCAGAAGCCAGCTTCAAGAGGAGTTTGTAGGCCGCGCTCCCTCTAACAGTCTCCCCGCCTCCGTCTAACGTACATACAATTTCTGAACAGTTATACTGTTTTCAAGGTCTAGCCACGTCATAACTGCCATGTGGAATGATTCTGATTGGCAGAGAAAATGCCCAGTCACAGTAAATTTCCACACAAGGATAGATAGCAGAGCATATCACTAAAATGGGTAGAATAGTTGTCGCCCCATGACTAGATTTTTAGATCACAATGACCTCGGAGGTCATAGAAAGGCGTCTATAGGTCTGGCATCGCCTGCAGGAAGGCCCATCTCCAATATTGGATCTGCACAAATAATACAACGCACATACATACAAGCACTAGGGCATCACACTCTAGTTAATGTCAGGGGGTTATGACCGTTTATCAAGAGAACACTCAATACCCAAACAGCGACTCTGCCACAGCTATCCTTCACGAGAGTGAGCCATGCATGGCTGGAGGTCAACCCAGAGCAGCTGGGGAGACTAGATTTAATACTACAAAATCATCCTCAAACTAAATATATAAAGGTATGAAATCACACAGAATTACAATCATCTCTAGATTACATATGAAAGCAGAGAAAGAGATATTTATTTTGATTATCTTTGATTATTCAGGTTATGGATATAATAAAAGAATCATTGAAAAGGATATGTGTATAAAAGAAGAGACAATCCGTTTCACTGCAATGGCACATCAATTGCCTGGAGTTGCTGGCAGTTCGTCTTGCTCTCAACCGCCTCAAGGGGCCGCTCAAAGACAAGCACGTTCTGGTCCGGACGGACAGCACTGCGGCCGTTGTGTACATCAACAAACAGGGTGGTCTACGCTCCCGCCACATGTCCCAACTCGCTTTGGGGCCGCACAGATCGATCTGTTTGCCGCCCCGACACGACCCACTGCCAGTGGTACTATTCCCTGACCAAGGGAACCCTCTATGCCCTGGCACACAGCTGGCCCCGGGGCCTACGCAAATATGCGTTCCCCCCAGTGAGCCTTCTTGCACAGACACTGTGCAAGGTCAGGGAGGACGAGGAGCAGCTCTTCTTGGTAGCTCCGTACTGGCCCAACAGGACTTAGTTCCCGGAACTAGTGCTCCTTGCGACAGCACCTCCTTTGCCCATTCCTCTGAGGAAGGACCTCCTAACTCAGAGACGCGGCACCCTTTGGCACCCGCGTCCGGACCTCTGGAAATTCCATGTCTGGTCCCTGGACGGGATGCGGAGGTTTTAGGTGACCTACCGCAAGCGGTAGTTGACACCATCACTTCTGCCAGAGCCCCCTCTACGAGACGGCTATATGCGTTGAAGTGGAACCTGTTCGTCGACTGGTGCTCTTCTCACCGAGAAGACCCCCGAAAGTGTTCGGTCAGATCTGTGCTCTCTTTTCTTCAAGACGGGTTGGAGCAAAAGCTGTCTCCCTCCACCCTCAAGGTGTATGTTGCCGCTATAGCTGTAAATCATGACCTGGTTAATGGTGAGTCCTTAGGCAAGCACGATCTGATCGTCAGGTTCCTGAGGGGGGCGAGGAGATTAAATCCGCCTCGTCCTCCCTTTATACCCTCTTGGGACTTGACTCTGGTGCTGACCGCACTGCAGAGGGCCCCTTTGAGCCTTTACAGTCAGCGGAGCTTAAGATCTTGTCTCTAAAGACAATACTCCTGATTGCATTGGCCTCAGTTAAGAGGGTAGGGGACCTGCAGGCATTTTCGGTCGACGAATCGTGCCTGGGATTCGGGCCAGGTGACTCTCAGGTCACCCTGAGACCCCGGCCTGGATATGTGCCCAAGGTTCCCACTACTCCCTTCCGGGACCAAGTGGTGAGCCTGCAAGCGCTGCCTTCGGAGGAGGCAGACCCAGCACTGGCTTTTCTCAGTCCAGATCGCGCCCTGCGTGTCTATGTTGAGAGAACACAAAGCTTTAGGACCTCAGAGCAGCTCTTCATCTGTTACAGAGGACAGCAGAAGGGAAAGGCTGTCTCCAAGCAGAGGATGGCCCACTGTATAGTGGATGCCATCGTCTTGGCTTATGAAGCCCAAGACGTGCCCTGCCCGCTCGGGTTAAGAGCCCACTCCACTAGGGGTGTTGCTTCTTCCTGGGCGCTGGCTCGTGGCGCCTCGCTGACAGATATTTGTAGAGCTGCGGGCTGGGCGACACCAAACACGTTCGCTAGGTTTTATAGCCTACGTGTGGAACCGTTTACTTCTCGCGTGTGCTCGCTTCCCAAAGTCAGCAATACTGAAGCTCTTGTTCTAGTGTCGGCTTGCTGCACCTCTCCCTTCCCCATGGAATGGATACGTGCGCTATATTCTCCAGTCGAGTTCCCAGGATTGGTGAACCCTGTTGAGTCCTCCGCACCCCTTGGCAGTCGGATGTGGCGAAGCGCCCGACGCCAGGTCTGGCATTTGTATGCATTGGTGGAACTTGTGTCAGACTGGGTTCCGTATGTCGTGACCCCTATGGCGGTCCCATATGTTTATTCTCCACGGTACAGCTCCCTACAGCGAGCTCGTGTCTTTCCCTTGGCAGAGTTCCTCTGCCGTCTCAGTACGGTGTCGTTCCCCCGCCTGTAATAGGCCACCTCTGGGACTTCCGTATGTTGTGCTGCCCATGGTCAGCCCATACGTGTACACTGGGTCCACATGGTAACTCCCTCCGGGCATGATGTGGCTTCCTCAGCGTCCCTCCGGGCACGCTTCCCAGCGTTATCCAATAAGTCTGCTGAATGGGTCTTGCGGAACAGCAGTGTGACTCTCCCTGTGTGAATCTCCCCGCCCGCATCAGAACGGGGTCTGAGGGGCTCTCGCTGGGCGCTGGAAGTGGTAGTAACTGTGGCGTTTTCCATAGGGATCCCAATTCGTCGGTATTACCGACGTACGTCGTAGTGACCGACTGAAAGGGAACGTCTCGGTTACGTATGGTAACCCTCGTTCCCTAAAGGAGGGAACGGAGACGTACGTCCCGTTGCCACAGTTCCTTCCATCACTGCAGGGCCGAGCCGCTAGTTCGGCTCCTCAGTGAAAAACATTAGTGCGTTGCTCTCGCTTCCTATTTATACCCGCGGCGCGGGGCGGAGCGTGAGATGCAAATCTCGCACGCCAATGGCCCATTGGCCTGTTCTCTAAATCTCGAAGCTGATAGGGGCTCTCTAAAGTGATCCCAATTCGTCGGTATTACAGGGATTACATTACTTCAGGGAACGAGGGTTACCATATGTAACCGAGACGTTTACTCAATTAAACCATGCATAAAAAAATATTCTTAAATAATGTTTAAATTATGTATTATTATTATTATTATTATTATTATTAATTATTATTATTATTATTATTATTATTGACAAGTACATTCTATTGTAGGCCTACACTAGTAATATAAATTTCGTCATAATTTATTCTAGTTAAATTAAGCTTTTATTTTGACTGGTTGTAGTGAAGACCTATTTCAGAGTGTATTTGACACTGGTTTTGATTCAAATAAAATGATGAAATGCTCATTAGGGGTTCTCTCACATCAGCTCTGGAAATGTTCATGTGTTCATGTCCAAATATGTGAAGATGTTAAAAAATTGTGAGATGTTAAAAACATCCCCGAGCATCATGCGTGCTTGCGTATGTAGTAGATGAAACGGCACTGCTCATTCACACAGAGACAGAACAAGCAGATCATATATTTATATAGCAGTGTTTTGCGCTTTAATATTCACAGACCATGTCACGATTTGATTTATTGTACAGCGCTACTTTCGACTTATTAATTCATCCATCAGTTTGCATGTTACGTGACATCTGCGTTATAGCCTACTGTAAATAACATTTTCATGACTGGATTCCGGGATTCCCTGTGCATTACAGAAATCATTCGGCCTTAAGTTATAAACATACCTTTATCTGCACAGAGGGATTGCTGTTCTTGAACATTTTCTATGTGTTTCCCTCATTTTGCAACCACTTTGCATCCACAAATTGGATATCCTCCAGGACAACCACATGTTATTATTATATTTTTTTCTATATCCAAAGTATTTCCATTCTTCCAGACTAGCCAGGGGTTCACGACGGGGTTTCACTTTCAGCTGGGTCTGCATCACTGACGTCTGCCTTGTCCGTCTTCATCTTTTTGTGATTTTTGCATATTTGTTCTCCCGCCCTTCAATTCAATGCAGTAGTTTCCAGAGCACGCATATTTTTATTTATTTATTTTTACTCAGTAACGGATATGGTTTAAAATGTAGCGAAGTACAATACTACAAACAAAAGCTACTTAAGTAAAAGTAAAATTACAGATTTTTAAAACGACTTAAAAAAAAGTAGAAGCACACAGAAAAACTACTCAGTTACAGTAACGCGAGTAAATATAATTTGTTGCTTTCCACCTCTGAATGTATATATTTAGATGTGGAGATAATATGTGGCTTAGTGTAGCGTGGGATGAAAGTGGTGTTTTGGCAAGCCATAATGCCAGAATAAAGGTGATAATGGCTGCATGCAAACAAAAGAATAACAATAAAATAATAATTTTAGTCTTAAAATAAGTCTAAGATTTAGTCTTTAAGAATAAGATTAAGTCTCACACCGACAGAGGTGTAAAACATTTGTCGATTAGGAACATTAGAGCATGAATTGAGCAGTTCTCCTCACCAGACATTAGACAAAAGACTGCAAATGGATGTATACAGGGCAATAACATATTTGATTAGCATTTTTCAGCCTTCTCTAAAAACTCCCCTGACATGGAGAGATATCCTCAGATTTGAAATAAAGCATGACCACACTTGTGGCTTCACTTTTGTTGTGGTTATAAGTTGTTATACTACAGTCACATAAAATATTCTTAAAAAAAATTTTATTTTTGTTTTTATATTTGAGCCTATATATCTCCATATTAATAACAGTAATTCTGAGTCTTGAGCTGTAAACTCTCAAGTGTTGACTTTCTAAATATATGTTGGTTGTGTGTCTATTAAGAATGACTTGTGAGCAGCAGCCTTTTTATTTTGGGTATGCCATTTATGCCTCACTTGCCAAAATGAGGGGTCTCTGGTAAGGGGATTGCTAACCTGTCTTCCAAGACAAAATCTAGCATATAGCAGCTGCCTTTCAAGCTTAAAATTCCCAAGTTTACAAACTACATAAGACACTTGCAGAAAAGGCTTTGTGAAGTTGACATTCAAAATGTCCTGAATGCCAAATCTTTCAAAATGTTTGAAAAGTTTGAAAATGTTTGAAATCATTGACATTCAAAATGTCCAAATCTTTCATTCTTTCATTTACTCTGAATATTGCCATGTCTTGCTGAAACTCTCAGGTAAAACATTTGGTTTATTAGATACATATAACTGCTGCTTCTTGGTTTAATGAATCTGTTTATCTGACCACTCACAGATGACAATGAGTGTGAGAATGTAACTGGAATATGTGGCCCACATTCCAACTGCACCAACACCATTGGAAATTACTACTGTACCTGCTTGTCTGGATTCAAATCAAACGGAAAGCCGAAGTTTCAAACTAATGATGGGACCAACTGCACAGGTATGAATGGCTCCAAAAGGTTGACACACTTTGGACACTACCTAGAAATGTATGAATGCTGAGAAGAATATATATATATATATATATATATATATATATATATATATATATATATATATATATATATATATATATATATATATATATATATATATATATATATATATATACATACAGTATATAATGAATATGAGCATGGCTCTTCTTTGAATTGAAGATATTGATGAGTGTGAGGATAATGCTGATAGATGTGGACCCTCTGCTAAATGCCACAACACAAACGGCTCATTCTTCTGCTCATGCCTGAGAGGTTATACGTCCCCAGCAGGGCCCTGGTTCAAGCCTAACAGTGGGATGGACTGCACAGGTGAGAAAAGTTACACTCTGCTCTCAGTATAAAGTGGAAAATATTGCAGTGAACACATTTTATTTTCTCCCACATGCTTGTTTCTACATTTTGACATATTTAAAAACTTTTAACTCTGAATAAAATGTAAAAGGAAAACTTTTGTCTTTGTTTGTATCAGAAAATACAAAGAAGCACTGCCATCAGGACCACAAATGTATTAAAGAGGCTGTTAATAACACACTGCAAAAAGTGAGTTACATTATTTACATTAAGTGTTGGTTTCACAAAACAATACCATATTATAAACAAATTGTTGTTATTATTATTATAAATTTTTTTATTTTATTAATTTTTTCCAATATTATTATTATTATATTGCTAGCTTTTTGCAATTATACAGCAAATTATAGAGATCAATAATATAAAGAAAATGGTTTCTATTTTATATTAAGTGTCTTTAACTACTAAATATAAACATTTAAATTAATTATTTGATACAGTGCACGTATTGTGTATATACACTACCATTAAAAAGATTTAGATTGCTAAGATGTTTTTATGTTTTTAAAAGAAGTATCTTCTGCTCACCAAGGCTGCATTTATTTGATCCAAAATACAGCAAAAACAGAAATATTTTGAAATATTTTTGTAAAATATTAATTTTATTATTATTACCAATGTTGAAAACCGTTAAAAAGAAACAGAAATAGAAACCTTTTGTAACATTATAAATGTATGTACTGTCACTTTTAATCAATTTAATGCATCCTTGCTGAATAAAAGTATTTATTTCTTTAAAAAAATAAAAAAATCGTACTTACCCCAAACTTGTGTATAATGTTACCTTATACAGCTTTCTATTTTTAGATAAATGCTGTTCTTTTAAACTTTCTATTCATCAAAGCTTTGCCAACACAAAGTTTTCAAATAGAAAACAGTTATTTTAAATTGTTAAATATTTTACAATATTACTGTTTTTTCTGTATTTTGGATCAGCCTTGGTGAGCAGATGAGACTTCTTTTAAAAACATTTTTAAAATTTTACTAATCTAAAACGTTTCAATGTATTATAACTTTGGTTACAAAAATGTATACAAAGTATAATGTAAAATGGGAACATTAAGAAAACGTTTGATTAATTTTGTACATATACAGATTTAATAGAAATTTTTAAATATAACAATGTCCAAAATGTGACGGCTCTGCTTTCTGTCTTGATCTTTAAAGTCATATGTGTGTAATAGGTCAGTGCTTGTACACTCAGTGATAACTGGAAATCATATGACTAGAATTCAGTCACATCTCTCTCAGATGTTTTTCCTCTTACCTTGCTGAGAACAGCTCTTGCTCAGGAAACAGCTGTTCTGAAGGTTTTGTCATTATATTTTTGTCATATAACAATCATGATGGACATAGTATTTTAGGAAATGTCATCAATATTTCAGGAATAAGTTGAGACAGAAACATTTTATTTTATTTTAAAGGGCTAAATTTTAAATACATTTTTACATTGTGCTTCACGTTCAGGAAATGTATGAAAATATTAAAAATAACAACTATTATACTATAAGACATTATAATACTAAGTTATATACAATACCATAAATACCAAAAAATACTATAATGCTAAGCAATTTTTTTTTATATATATTTTTAATATATTAGCTTAGAATCCTTTTTATTATGGCTCACTCGCTTTGTGTCAGTAACTGACACTTATGGGGAAAACGTCTCATTGCGTATGTAACCTTAGTTCCCTGAATAGGGAACGTGACGCTGCGTCAAAACGCTTCGGGAATGCCCCTGCATGATTGCATCGTGAAGCACCTATGGAATCCATCCAATGGTGTGACAGAACGGGTGACCAGGAAACTATAAAGCATACCCGAACCAAACAGCGTTAGCTTCTGAAAGGCCTGAATCAAGTTGATCACGGGCAAGCAGGGAGTATGGCGAAACGCTGCGGGAATGCTATACCCACATTGCCATATGAGCAAGTGCCCGTCTGTGTGAAATCTTTGTGCACACAAAGACGGTACCACCTGCGCCCCTGGAATGGAGCTGAAGTCACGTTCGTAGAACCTCTCGAATGTGTGCGGCGAGGACCAGCCTCCCATCACAAACATCCCGGAAGGAGTAATGCTTTGGAAGCAGCCATACTCCTAGTAGAGTGGGCCCGTACAGCCATGGGTGAAGGCTGACCGGCTGACTCATAAGGAAGTGAGATGGCCTCGACCACCTACTTGCTCATCCTCTGCTTAGATGCAGGGTACCCTTTCCTAGGTGACCCAAAGTAAATGAACAGTTGTTCAGATTTTCTCCACAGAGCTGTGAGGACATAAGCATCTAAGGCCCTTACAGGACAGAACAGATTCAGTTTCTCCTGGTCTGACATCCGGAAAGGAAGAGGACAGAAGGCCTTCAGTATAATCAGTCTTACAGAATTAGTGGGACCTTGGGAATATAGCATGGCCTAGGGTGAAGGAAGGCCTTAATCATGCCGGGCGCAAATTCCAAGCATGAAGGTAAAACCCAGAGAGCTTGAATGTCTCCAATTGTAAGAGAAACAAAATAGCAAGCAAAAATCTAAGGCCGCCACAAACACCTTTATTGATAACCCTGCGGATAATCTTTCCTGCAGGAAGTACAGCACAGCACAGCAGTTAACTGTATCCCACTGGTGATTCATGAAGTGAATAATCTCCACTTCAAGGCATAAAGTTTCCTCGTGGAGGGAGTTCTGGTGTGGAGGATGGTCTCAACAACCTCGGTTGAGAGACTTAAACTTATGAGCGGGAAGGAGAGCAATCGGGGGAAAGGCATAGAGGGGTAGCCTCGGCCACTCCTGTACCATGGCGTCCAGTCCCAGAGGCACTGGATAACCACAGGCGTTCCGCTACCTCGGTGTGGAGTCTCATTCCCCGGGTCTTGGCACCTACCTAGACAGGCTGTCTGCTTCCTGATCCAGGTGCACAGGGATGTAAACTGCCCTGATTGAAAGCAGTTTCACTTGGGCCCACAGGAGACTTTCTGGTGAGCCAGCTTGTATAAGGGAAGCAACCTCAGAACCCCCCCTGATGATTTATATATGAGACCACCGATGTGTTTTCTGAACAAACAAGTACATGATGCCCCTGAGGTCTCGAAGGAAGTGTTTTAGGGCCTGAAACACCGCCATCATTTCTAGGCGATTATGTGCTATGATAGATGATGGTCCTGCCACAGACCTCATCACTCATGATCGCCCCCCAGCCCGTGAGGGATGCATCTGTCGTTAGCAGACGCGTCTGCTGTGTTATCTAATCCAATATCACAACCAGATAAGTGGTTCTCTGTGCTGGAGAAAGAACTCCTTCGTGTTCAGCCTCAGCTCCAACTACCTCACGTGAGCGAGAATGACATCTCAATGCCAAACCGCCATCTGTTCTGAGTGAGCTAGAATCAACCAATCGTCGATGAAATTAAGAATGCGCATGCTCTGCATTTGCAGGGGTACCAGAGCCACATCCACACACTTTGTGAAAGTTTGAGGTGACAAAGCTAGGCCGAAAGGAAGAACACGATATTGGTAAGCTTCACCCCGGAAAGCATACCTCAGGAACTTCCTGTGTTGTGGAAGGATGGATAGATGGAAGTATGCGTCGTTTAGATCTATGGTGACAAACCAGTCCTCGGATCTGATTTGTGACACAATCTGTTTGAGAGTCAGCATTTTGAATGTGAGCTTCAGTGATGCGCGGGTTGATCCAAAATGAGCGGGTGCCCGCGGCCACCCGCGGTTACCCGGGGTTACGAGTCATCCAAAAATATTTTTAATGATATTCGGGTCACGGTCGGTCGGATCGTCAATAAATCCTTATTTACCTTTTGAATGTTGAGCGTTATTAACTTTTGAATAAATGCTGACGCGGGACAAAATGCCCGATTTCCCAAAACGTTGAACTGAGCAATGCCATTGTACCATTTTAATAGGCTACTTTTAAACGCATTTAAAGTCAGTTTTATGTATTTTCTGAGAGGGGGCGGGATTTTTGTTGGGAAAGTCGGGGGAGAGACGCACACTTCGATTAGACTGGATAAACACATGCAGCATCTTAATTGTTAAGAAAATTAAACGAAATAAATGAATAAATCAAGCCTGTATTACATAACACTAGGCTATATCATACAGCATTCAGAAAAATAACAGTTTGCGCTCCTAAGGGCTTTCACACTTTTCCAAATGTTTTCCAAATGTGGGCTGATGAATTCTTCAAGCCGGGTCGAAACATAAACATCGCGTTCATCAATAATATGCATCTGGAGCTGAAATGGAAAATGATGGGCCGCCTCAAGAACTTCCTGCTCTCGCTGCTGCACCTCTGAGCGCACCACGCCAGGGCCTGAAACATTTTCTCAATGGCCCAATGAGCTACGATGAGCATTTACTAGCCTACTTTTAAAAAATGCGGGTCAGGAAGCGGGTCGGGTACAATATTTTCTTCTTTTTTTTTGCGGTCCGAGTTGCGGGCGGGTTAGTTGAAAACGTCGGTCGGGTGCGGGTTGTTTATACATTGACCCGCGCATCACTGGTGAGCTTCCCTATAGAGCGATTAATCGCAGATCTAAAAACGGACGCAACCCTCTATCCTTCTTTGGCACAATTAAGTATCGGCTGTAAAACCCTGACTCCCTGCTGAGAGGAGGAACCTTGAGGATGAGGGCTGCTGCCCAGGTTAGAGCCCCAGCTTGGGACATAGCTGTAACATTATAAGGGTTGTCCTTGGCACCCTTCGAGCCCTTGGACTCTGCATCAGATAAATGCATTGCTTTAAAGCTGGCATTTCTGCTGGAGATCAAATCACTTAAGAGAGCAGGAGATTTGCAAGCCCTGTCAGTTGCCTCCTGCTTAGAGTTTGCTCCAGGAAGGGTGAAAGTTATTCTCCACCCGAGGCTATGTACCTAAGGTACCCACTAATGTGGCCTGGTCTACAGTCCTTCATGCCTTTCATCCTCCTCGTCATGTGTCGGCATAACAAGAGATGCAACATTTACTTTGCCCTGTCAGAGCTCTTGAAATCTATATGTGTAAGACTTATCAAAGATGAAAACAATGTAGGTATGCCTTGGGCCCCCCAAGAACTGCTGCCCAGCCACCAAAAACACAATCAGCAGATGGATTGTGGAAGCAATTGCTAAGGCTTATGAGGCACACAGTGTTCCTTCACCTCTTCTAGTCAAAGCACATTCAACACAAAGTATGGCATCCTCCAAAGTGTTACTGTCGGGGACATTCTTTCAGGAAGTTTGTGATGCGGCTGTTGAAGGTGCTGTGTTTGTTGTCGGTACTGGATCTGCCCCGCCAGTGGCATGTGCATCCAGACTTCCTTCAACTGTTATAGTAAATTTTTTTTTTTAAACACACTCACAAAAAGAGCATTTCTCCTCCTAAGAACTCCCACAGCCCGATGTTTTTCAAAAAGGAAAAATATGCATTAGCCCACAAGTTACCCCCTTTGTGTGTTTCTGTCTTCCCTCCTGTAGCTCTGCTCTCTCAGGTCATCAGCCGAGTCAGGGAGGACAGATTGGCCCCAACCCGAGTTGTGGAGCCTCCATCTGTGGCCGCTTGACAGGAGCTTTCACATCTTTCCCAGGAGGTCATTAACATGTTCTCTGAGGCAAGGTCTCCTACTAGGCATCTATATGCCAAGAAATGGTCTATTTATTTTCCGACTGGTGTTCAGCCCAGAATATAGACTCTCTATTTTGCAAGATTGCCTCGATACTCTCATTCCTGCAGGAGCTACTGGGCAGCTGATGCACCCCGTCCATGCTCAAGGTATATAAGGCAGCTATTGCAGCGTACCATGCTCCTATAGCTGGCCAAATGATTGGAAAAAACACATTTGAGCTGCTCGCAATAGCCGACATTTGGCCTCTTTTGCTAAAGACTGCCCTTCTGCTAACTTTGGCATCAAACAAGCAAGTTGGCGATTTACAGGTTCTTTCAGTGGACGCACCTTGCCTTGAGTTTGGGCCTAATGACAGGTCGTCCTTAGACAAAGAAGGGGCTATGTACATAAAGTGCTTTTCATGCCCTTCAGAGCAATTCATAACCCCCTCTGCTATCCCTCCCACTAAGGATGAACAGGCGCCAAACACTAGCCCTTTCTGTTGGATACACACATACTACGCAGATGCAGGTGAACGCCGGTGAAGTAGGTGAGATTTTTGTGGATAAAATATAACCCACCACGCTCTAAGAAGAGTCTGTAAAAACAGGGCCCAGACACTCTGTCTGGTTCGGGCCCTTATGGTGTACATTGAGCCCTCTAGCCAGTTCAGGCAGTCAGAGAAGCTATTTGTTCCCCTTTGAGGGAACTCGCACTGCGTCGTCGAGTGACAACACTCTGGGAACGCTCACAGCGTTACGCATCTGAAGTATGAATGAAATCAAGCCAATCTGATTGGTGGTGCGTCGTGACGTAGTAGATGACGGCATACCCGGAAGATACAAAAGGGAAGCTGATGCAAACACACACTAGCTTTTTTGCTCTTCAGCGAAGCGCTCTATGTTGAATTGTCTTTCTATTTGGTGTTGTTTTGTCTATATCTATAGAAAAAAAGATGGCTAGTGGGCAACATTTTAAAAGGTGTGTGCACCCGTGTCCGCGATTCCTTTCGGGCACGGACACACACCTGTTTTGTGTGCAATGTCTGGGCGTGCAGCACGCTAGGGCGGCTCTCGAGGGAGCCGCCTGTAGCGAATGTGATAAGCTGCCGCTCAGGGTATTGCGCTCACGGCTGGCTGTGTTCGATGAGACCGGCCAAGCCCGCGAGCCCCAGGGATCTGGGCCCGCTGTTGCTGAGGCACAGCGGCGCCGTAGATCATGGGTCTCGCAGCGGGACCTCGCGACAGGATATGGGACTGCTGAGGCACTTTCCCTATCCTCGTCCGAGGATTCCGATGTTCTCCCGCCCCGTGCCCCTCCTGAGGGAGCCTGGCAAAAGAGGCGGCGCTCTCGTGGTAAGCCTTCCGAGCCTAAGGTCGATCTGAGGACCGTCCTTCAGGCAAAGAAGGCTTCCACCAAGCGGTCCTAGCTGCGGTGGAAGCCTTCCGAGGTCGTTTTTCCCCCGGAGCTCTCGGGAGATCAGTGCTGTGTTCCCGCCGTCACAGACGCTTCGGGCCTCACTGATTTCCCGCACACGCATGCTGTCTTTGTCGCCTCCGGTGGGACTTGCGACTGGACAGCAAATGTGTGCACCCACCGAAAATCGTTCTCGACTTCTCCCTGCCGGTCAGCCGCTTCAGGGGGTCGGGAACGAATCTCGGTTAACACCCGAGGCCAGCCTAGATTATCTTGGCGCATGGTTATGCCTTCCGAGTGTGTCTACATGGGTCCTGCAGACTATAGAGCTGGGTTACAGACTTCAGTTCGGTTCTCCTCCCCCGAAGTTCAACGGGGTGGTCCGGACTGTGGTCGGCCCAGAGCAGGTTCGGGTTATGGAACAAGAAGTACAAGCCCTGTTAGCCAAGGAAGCCATAGAACGGGTTCCTTTGGCAGACAGGTACTCCGGGTTCTACAGCCGGTACTTCATAGTTCCCAAGAAGGATGGTGGGTTGCGTCCGATGATAGATCTCAGGCTCCTGAATCGGTCTCTGAGGAGATTCAGGTTCAGGATGCTCACAATTCCAGCCATCGTGAGTCAGATCCAGTCCGAGGACTGGTTCGTCACGATAGATCTAAAGGACGCATACTTCCATATTTCCATCCTTCCAGCTCACAGGAAGTTCCTGAGGTTCGCTTTCGGGGGCGAAGCGTACCAATATCGGGTTCTTTCCTTCGGCCTGGCACTCTCCCCTCGCACCTTCACCAAGTGTATGGATGCAGCACTGGCTCCGCTGAGACTCCAGGGCATCCGTATACTAAATTACATCGATGACTGGCTCATTCTGGCCAGGTCGCGCGAGATGGAGGTTCCGCATCGAGATGTCGTTCTGGCCCACATAAGGTGCTTGGGGCTGAGACTCAACACGAAGAAGAGCGTGTTGACGTCCTCCCAGCAGACTACGTTCCTGGGAGTCGTATGGGACTCCACGTCAATGCGGGCACATATGTCCCCCGCGCGCGTGGAGTCCAAACTGACGATGGTCTCCAGAGTGAAGCCAGGCCGCAGCCTCACTGTGAAGCAGTTTCAGAGACTGCTGGGGCTCATGGCAGCAGCGTCCAACGTGATACCTTTTGGCCTGCTGCACATGTGACCCCTATAGTGGTGGCTGAGGGCCAAGGGGTGTTCCCCGCGGGGAAATCCGTTTCGTATGATCAGGGTAACACGCAAATGCCTTCGTTCCCTCGTCATATGGCGGAAACCTTGGTTCCTGTCCCAAGGACCTGTGCTGGGAGCATCATGTTGCCGGAGAGCCGTTTCAACAGATGCTTCCCTCACTGGCTGGGGCGCGGTCATGGAAGGCCGCTTTGCGAGAGGTCTGTGGGAGACCCGGCATTCTTCATGGCACATCAACTGCCTGGAGATGCTGGCAGTCTACAAAGCTCTGAGGAGCTTTTTCCCGGACCTCCGCGGCCACCATGTCCTGATACGCTCAGACAACACCTCGGTTGTCGCGGATCTCAATCACCAGGGGGGTTTGAGGTCGCGCCCTCTGTGCAGACTGGCGCATCAAATCCTCCTGTGGTCCCAGGGGAAGTTATCGTCTCTCTGGGCGATGTACATTCCCGGGGACCAAAATCAGGGAGCAGACGTCCTGTCGAGGCAGGGGCTGAGGCCTGGGGAGTGGCGACTCCACCCAGAGGTGGTGGAGGCCATGTGCGAGAGAATCGGCCCAGTGGAAGTGGACCTGTTCGCGTCCCACTGTCCACTGTGGTTTTCTCTCAGGCATCCAGCTCCGTTAGGGCTGGACGCCATGATGCAGACGTGGCCGAGGCTTCGTCTGTACGCATTTCCCCCGATCGCTCTGCTCCCGGGAGTTCTGGAGCGGGTCCGCCGGGAGGGCATCAGCCTGCTCTTAGTAGCACCCCGGTGGCCCACTCGAGTATGGTTCTCGGACATCATAGCTCTGCTAGACGGCTCTCTGTGGCGGATCCCTCTGAGGAGGGATCTGCTCTCTCAGGCAGGGGGCACAATATTTCACCCCCGGCCAGAGTTATGGAGCCTCTGGGTCTGGCCCCTGAGGGGGCTCGGTACCTAGAGGCGGGCCTGTCAGCAGAGGTGGTCGAGACCTTACTCAGCTCCAGGGCTCCTTCTACCAGGAGACTGTACAGCCTCAAGTGGAACGTATTCTCCACTTGGTGTAGAGAGCGTGAGGTGGATCCAGTTAACTGCCCAGTGCCTTCAGTGCTGGAGTTCCTCCAAGATCGCTTCTCCTCTGGTCTTACCCCGTCCACCCTGAAGGTGTACGTGGCTGCCCTTGGGGCTTTCCACGCACCTCTAGGTGATGGACCCTTGGGGAAGCACCATCTGGTTGTAAAGTTCCTCCGTGGGGCTCGGAGGATGAGGCCTGCGGCTCGCTCCAGAGTCCCAACCTGGGACAAGGCGGTGGTTCTTGAAGGGCTGGCTGAGGCCCCCTTCGAGCCACTGGAGCTGGCTGAGCCGAAGAACCTGACCCTGAAGGTGGCCTTTCTCCTTGCCATTACCTCTCTGAGGAGAGTGGGAGATCTCCAGGCCTTGGCGGTCACGCCAACCTGCCTGGAGTTTGCCCCCGGCAGAGTGAGGGCCATCCTTCACCCTAGACCGGGCTACATACCCAAGGTTCCATCTCAGGGAGCCCGGTCTCTGGTTCTTCAGGCTTTCCATCCCCCTCCCCACCTGACGGCGGAAGAGGGGAGACTTCATCTGCTCTGCCCGGTCAGAGCTCTGAGTATTTATTTGGAGAAGTCTTCCCATTGGAGAAGGTCAGACCAATTGTTGGTGTGCTTTGGCTCACCCAAGAAGGGGCTGCCTGCGTCAACGTAGACGATCAGTAATTGGATTGTCCAGGCTATAGCCACGGCTTATAGGGTGCACAATTTGCCCCCACCCATGGCCGTGAGGGCCCATTCCACCAGGAGCATGGCTTCCTCAGTGGCCCTCCTTTCTGGCGTCTCGCTTCAAGAGGTATGCGAGGCAGCCGGGTGGGCCACCCCGCACACCTTCATACGATTTTACAGTCTGCACCTCCCGGTGACGCCTGGTGCTCGAGTACTTGCGTCCTAAGTGTGCCTGGGTTTCCAGCTTCACACTGGGACGTGGGGTGATTTCGGTGTGGCCTAGTGGGTATTAACGTTCCCAGAGTGTTGTCACTCGATGACGCAGTGCGAGTTCCCTCGAAGGGGAACGTCTCGGGTTATGACTACTATGCCCTTGTTCCCCGAGAAGGGAACGAGACACTGCGTCTCGTCGCCACACCTGTCACGGCTAGAGCACTCGCTTCATCGCAAAAGCTAGTGTGTGTTTGCATCAGCTTCCCTTTTGTATCTTCCGGGTATGCCGTCATCTACTACGTCACGACGCACCACCAATCAGATTGGCTTGATTTCATTCATACTTCAGATGCGTAACGCTGTGGGCGTTCCCAGAGTGTTGTCACTCGACGACGCAGTGTCTCGTTCCCTTCTCGGGAACAAGGGTTATAGTCATAACCCGAGACGTTTGCTTTGGAGGCCACTCAATGGGGCTGCCAGTTACGAAGCAGACACACTCTCATTGTATATGCTCTCATTGTGAAAGCTCTCATTGTATATACTCTGACCTGAGCCTGTCTTGCTTGACAAAACCTTTAAGTCGTATTTGTACCAAGTGTACTGTATTGAAAGGGAACGTTTCAGTTCCCTGAGATAATGGGAATGTGCATTGCATAGCTTGCCATGCTACTACGCTTACAGACGAGTCAACGCTTCTGCTCCTCAGCCAAAACCTTTCTGACGAAAATGGCAATCCGTGCAACTTAAATAGGCAGTCAGCCATTTGTCTGTGCAGATGCAGGAGTTTTTTAAGTCAGTTACTGACGCAATACTGTAATCTCAGGCAACCAAGGTTACATTAGTAAACATAACGTTTTATATTTTAGTATTATGCTTGTTACTTTTATTATTTTCATACATTTCCTGAATGTGAAATACAAAGTTCTGTCATGAAACTCTAGATAGCGCAGGCCAATTGGGCCTTAACTCAACCTGCTTGCAATTACATAATTATCTATAGGACACAGCTGATTGGTTCCTGCTGTATCAGTAGCCAATGAGCTTGTATGCTCAACCTATAATACTTGGTCAGCATTTACCTTATCAGTGCAGCGCGCCTTCAGAAACCCTCCACCTTCCCTAGCACCACCTGTATAGATCTGCTACGAGTAATTCTTGCATGCTATATTGTACAGCAGCACCATGTCTTCCTTTCTCACAGCAGCGTTGTGTATATATTGGCAGTTGCAAGTCCCGTACTTGCTTTGCAGCAGTAGCTGCAGCCGCAATAACCTACAGCAGCAATAGTAATAAAAGCCGCAGCAGCAGCATTGCATATCTATTCCGCCAAGACCAAACATTGTCATAACATTACCATGCCAGACACTCCGAGAGTTGTCATGACAGAAATGCATGATGTAAAAATGAGTTTTCCCTTTAAAAATAAAAAAATAATAATACAAAATATTAATTCATCTCCCAAGTGTTCCTGTGTGGCCTCTCTCACACCATTCCTGATATATTGATGACATTTCCTAGCCTGGATGCCAGCCGAACTTAGCCCCGCCCACAACATTTGAGGTCGGGAAGTTTGGTCTGGACTTGATCTGTTGTGGAGCACCTAAGCTCAAACCAGAGCTGTTTGGACGAATCAAATTGTCAGGGCTTTATATGATGATGGACAGATGATCAACAGTAACGTAATCATCCACGTTACCAAAGAGCGCCTGGGTTGAATTTGTTTACAACAAAGATGTTCGTATATGCATTCACCTTTACTATTTTTCTCAAAAATGATGATCGTGTTGGTAAGTACTCTGTGTATTCTTAAATTCTTTTTACAACACCGGCAAAGTTTGTTGACACTCATTTTCTTCTTCTACTTTTTCCAACTTGCGTGCAGTCAAGTTCTGTTGACAACATATGTCACTTACTCCGTTGCTCTGATTGGTTGTAGGTCTATCCAATTGAGTGCAGAGGCATTTTCTTTCCTGGTTCAGTTGAAACATGCCCCATAATCACAGCCCAATGGAGCAGTATCAGACTTATATTCTGACTAGAATCTAAATATTACGCCGTCAGGCTACACATTTCCTAAAATCCATCCTGATTATTATATGGCAAAAATCGCATGACAAAACACAGCTGCTCTATAGGTTCTTACAGTTCAGTCATTAATTGTAATGTATGCCAAAAAAAATGGTATCCTCTGCTGGCAAAGTTGCAGATCTGCAGTTCCTCTCCTAGCAAATATAAAAAAAATATGTATTTAATTTCAGCACCCTTTAAACTGATTCCATCTGCTTATTCTCTGA
This sequence comes from Gobio gobio, assembly GCF_949357685.1. Taxonomy (NCBI): domain Eukaryota; kingdom Metazoa; phylum Chordata; class Actinopteri; order Cypriniformes; family Gobionidae; genus Gobio; species Gobio gobio. The sequence goes on along the minus strand of NC_137112.1, from coordinate 17,625,189 downwards.
TAGGTAGGCTACCAGCCTTGTTATTTTTTTTTAGAACTTTATAAAATACAAATCATGCTATAAACAAATTTGTCTGAGGAAGTTTATACAATCAAACCAAAAATGATTCAGACACCAGATATAATTTTTTACTAGTGGGTGCAGGACACTATAGTTAATTTATGTAAGTCAGGATAGCAAAATAAAGAAAACTGTGACATTTTATACCCAAACATTCTTCATACAGTGGACTACCAATAAAATATATCAAAATTTGGGACCAAAATTATTCAGATACTTTGACCTGACCATGTTTTACTTAAGTGTTTATTCTTTAATTGCTAATGTGACCTTTTACAACACAGACTGAACAAAAGTAAGCATTGCATGGTAATTGGTTGACCTAAATTGGTATTATCTAATTGTGTATTTAAATTTAACAGCTGACAGCTGATTGGTTGATTGTAATCCATTACATATACCTTTCTATCAACGTTATTTGACATTGTCAATATGAATTTGTTCTGAAACTTGAGTTATTGTCATATTTTATTACTAAATTACAGAGACTAAACTGTGATAATGTGTGAAATGTTGAAATAAATTTTGGGTCGACTGTACATGAGCAAAAATGTTTGAATGTGCTTGTTGATTAAGGTCTATTATATAAGCATGTTATCTTTGTATTGTCTGCATTTTCCCTGTAATGTATTATTTAATGTATGATCTTTCATCATATACCTCGTTTGAGTAAATATTAAAACTATTTTCTTCTCTCTGGGTTGTAGATGATTAATATGTCAACTCCAGAGCGTCTGAAAGAGATAAGATATCAAACATCAGCTGAACTCTCCCCTCTTCTCCTCATATCATACATTGAGGCCATAGCCAGCCATAAACTAGGCGCTGGAGATGAGACTGAACATCCTGAGGAACACATCAATGAAACCATCAGGGTAATTTATGTACCAATCCACATACGGGACATGATGTAAGAGAGAAACACACCTGTCAGTTTTAATAAGACTGAATGGTTGAGAGACTGATTCCCTTGAAAGACCATTTAGGAGCATGGAAACTTCTGCCAAATGTGTCTCAATGGGTCCTGTGTTAATAGAAAGGGGGTACAGAACCCATTTCAGTTCTCGTCCACCAAGATTCAACGGGGTGTTATCTACAGTAGTGGGCCCCATGCATGCTCAAGTGCTGGAACAGGAAGTTCAGTCACTCTTGGCAACCAAGGGAGATGGTCCTCACTGCAGAACACGAGATCCAGGATCCAGATCCAACTCCTCCCACTTTCCTCCCATGCAACAATGGACCAGCAAACTTCACATACTTTTGAAAATCCAGTGTTTAGTTCCAATATCCAATAAGAACTCATTGTCACAGTTGTAAACAGGGATTTTGGTCTCACAGCATTTGTTTTCAGGCAGAATGTTAAAGAATGCGACACACACATCTCCTGGACATCCTGTAGAATTAAAACAATCAGATGACAACTTAAAAAATCCTGAAGTATTTCCAGTTAAGTGTGCCATATGCATCAGTCGTTCAGCCAACAGTCCATGGGCGTGACATCTGAGGCTGAGACTACACCTACCCCAACCTCCATCTGGATCCAACCCCAATCCCTGGATCTAATGTTCTGCAGTGATGAGCTACTGAAAGAGGCCATAGAGCGTGTTCCTCCACCCGAGAGGGAGGTACTTCATAGTTCCAAAGAGGGATGGGGGGTTGCATCCCATTATAGATCTGTGTCAGTTAAACCGTAATACAGGTTCAAAATGTTGATGACTCCACCTTATCATGACCCAAATCAGATCCAAGGACTGGTTTGTCATGATAGATCTAAAGGACGCATACTTCCATAATTCCATCCTTCTTCAACAAAGTCCCTCAGGTTTTCTTTTGGGGGTGAAGATGCATGCATAAATCATCAGGGGGTCTGAGGTCACACCCTCTTTGCAAACTGGTGAAATCCTCCTGTGGGCTCAGGGCAAGTTCTCCTTGAGAGCAGCCTAAATCCCTGGGTACCTGAATCAGGGAGCAGACATCCTGTCGAGGCAGGGACTGAGACCCGGGAATGTACAGTCCACCCAAAGATGGTGGAGTTGATTTTGGAAGGCTTGGGCAGAAGTGGACCTGTTTGCTTCTCAGGAAACATCACACTGTCCACTCTGGTTCTCCCTCATTCATCCCTGGTTAACCCTAACATATCCAGCTCCTCTGAGGCTACGTCTTAACGATTTTCTAGAGAGAGTTTGCCAGGATGGGGTCAGCCTACTCTTAGCAGCCCCATTATGGCTGTCCTGAGTTTGGTTTTCGTACCTAATATCTCTCTTGGATGGCTCCTTGGGAGATTCCTGACAGGAGGGGGCACAATCTACAACACCTGGCTGGAGATGCGGAAACTCCCTGGGGGTCTCTCAGCTGAGGTTGTTGAGACCATACTAAACTCTAGAGCTCCCTCCACGAGGAAACTTTACACCTTAAAGGGTTACTTCAGCGATTAGCATTAAGCTTTGTATCAGTAGAAACCCAGCAGTATATTCAAATTATGGTACTTTTCCCCCCTCATATCCCCCTGAGACGAGAGAATTATGCATTTTATTTCTGGAAAAAATCCTCAGATGACGAAAATATCGTCATCTTTCTCCACAGGGGAGGGATTTCACTCACAGAATGTAAATACGCACAGCCGCTCGGCTCGGGCATTAATAACAGAGTGGTGCGGAGTAAAGTGAGTGTTCAACTTTTCAATGAATTCCTATGAAAGTTAAGCTTCCATAGGCATGATCTGAAAACGCGCCAGACTGGACACACGCCGTGAATGACTGCCGCACTGCTCAGCTCTTCGCTCTCATGATGAATGAAATGTGACTCCTGCTGCATCTCTGCCGTGCCTTTTGCTCGTGTAGTGTCTATTCTCTAACTGAACGAAATGATTGTATTAGTATGAAAATCAAAACGACAGTGGGGGCTGTGTCATGGAGGGCAAGTGATAAACCAGTAGCCGTGGCTTTGGGAGTGGCCTCGTAGGGCAGCGAAGCAAGTGCATTCTGGGAGTTGTTGTCTTTCATCCACATGAGACAAAAATACATTTTCTGTCTTTTCGTGGCACTTTGAGGTTGAGGCCTGTGGCAAATGTAAGACTTCCAGTCTGGGATTTGGCCATGGTTGTGGAAGGTTTGTCTCTGGCACCCTTCAAGCCTCTGGACTCGATTTCAGAGAAGTTACTAACTTTATGGCTTTTCTGTTGGCTATTACATCCTTTAAGAGGGTAGGAGATCCTGTCATTTGCTCATTCTGCCTGTTACAGTCATATGTTTTCTGTATTTTTCTCGTAGAATTTGGTTTTTAGTGTGAATAACTTAGTCGAGAAAGATGAAAAGGTGGAATGGGACAACTTAAATGAGGATTTGAGGAAGTATTACATCACCACACTACTTCACACAGCAGAGATGGAAACACTAGCCCTTTCTGTTGGATACACACATACTACGCAGATGCAGGTGAACGCCGGTGAAGTAGGTGAGATTTTTGTGGATAAAATATAACCCACCACGCTCTAAGAAGAGTCTGTAAAAACAGAGCCCAGTGTTAATATGAGTTTCCATATAGATTTTTCATAAGTGTTTAAGCCGTAGTTCAAATTCTGTAAAATGTACTGAAAATCTTAATAAATCCTAACTATAGGATACACAATTAAAAAAATTAACTGACAAATTAGTTAACCGAAATAGTTAGCATTTGGAAATAAAAAGTATGAATACTGATTGAATAAAGTTGAATATTTTATTCAACAATAAAAATCAATGTACATTATTGTAAAATGTTTTTATTGTCATTGTTTACCATAACAAATAAGCTTTGAGTCATTTTTTAGAAGTCCCTGCATGATTAATCATATTGTATTGTTTGTTGTTGTTGTTGTTGTTTTAATACCTTTTGTATTTTGTTCCACAATACCTGAAATGTTGTCACCATATTTTTACAGTGGGTTTTTGACATACTTTACATTGAATTTACAAGTGTTTTTTTTTAGTTGAACCTGCTTTTGATGAAAAGGTGCTAATCATTGTGTTTAATGGTTTCTAGAAATGAAACTTTACACATTTGAACCCCACCAAGCACATACGCGTCCAGTTTCAACCAACATTCAAGGGAACTCCATTTCACTGAGCCCTCAGAATGCAAAAAACAAAAGCAATAACGGTTTGTAAATGTTCTTTCTTAAAACTTCATAGAAAATTGAATACTGTATAAATGCACCAAATTATTTAAATGTATGTCTTTAATCTGTCTCTGCTGTAGGCAGCACCTCCATTGTATTTATAATCTATAACAGTATTGGGGATCTTTTAAAGCCAACTGGTGACCCTGGTGTGACCGATTACTCTCGCTATGCTGCAGCTGGTGAAATTACAGTTAATTCACCAGTAATAGCAGCAGCCATCAACAACCCAAAGACATTTGCACTGAACAACGTGACCTTCACTCTCAAACACACACAGGTGAAGTTTGACTGATTGATTAATTGACTTGAAATAGTTATGGCTTTTAATGTAATTTTAATATGCATTGAACAAGTTTTGCTTTTTCATAAAGGAGATAGATCCTGCCCATGATGAGACTAAGTGTGCATTCTGGGAGTATTCCCAGAGCATGATGGGACATTGGAGTTTGGATGGCTGTATACGCACTCGTGTGAATTCCACTCATACTTCGTGTTCCTGTAATCACCTGACACACTTTGCTATTCTCATGTCCTCTGCTCAAGCCAATGTAAGTGAACTACTGCTGCCCCCTACTGGTATCCTCACAAAATACAGTGGCCCAACAAACAGTTCTTTCTATCTGATCTGAACCTTTAAAACAATTTTACATTACCATTCAACGGTTTGGGGTCAGTAGCCTATAATATATATATATTTTTTTTTACTTACTTACTTTTATCAAGCAAAGAAGCAATACATTTATCAAAAGGGACACTATTTCAGTCATGACAACTCGGAGTGGATAAATTCAACCAGCATTATTGGCATGGGGCATGAAATATACTGTACATAGGCTTGATTTTGGAGGACTTATGCTCCAACTGCTGCTGCTGAGCAAATACAATAATTTTCTGTATTTGTTCTGACATATTTGACAAAAGCTTGACAGTAAAGTAGCCTGAGATAGGACACAGATGTACATTTATAGATATTTCACAATATCTGTGAAACTTTCATCAACCAAAAAGTTTTAATGTGTGAAATTTAAATATTATTAGTGAGTTAGAACTCTATTCTTATTTAAATTAACGAGTACTCTATTTAGATCACCACAGGTAAAACCACACTGCCAATAAATGCTTTTCTTGCTTAGTACATCTGTCTTTTTCCTAGTCCAAATATCTAAGAATCTTAAATCAAGATGCAAGATACCTGCATTTCTGACAAATTACCACGGTTACAGTTAGTGTTACCACAGTAAACCCATGATAAATGTTGGTGAATTGTTTTTTGAAAAGTAAACTTTAAACGAAATTAAATCACATACAGATTTGCAGCTTTTACCGGAGACCTCTGTGCCAAACTCGAACACTTCTCACAGGCTGTTTAGTGGTCGCATGATCGAGACACTCAGCAAGTAAACACATTTGTTCAGAGTCAGCGCTCGCGAGTTGCACTGCGCACAAGTGGCGCTGTTTCGTTTGACTTTTGGTGCTGTTTCCCTGGCCTAAAATCTAGTACTGCCACCTTGCGTTGACATTGTGAAAATGCACGATTTGTAAATTATGCATGGCGGGCCACATATAATATATTTTAATAGACAAGCTGCGGGCCATTTGAAATTCATCCCCGGGCCGCATTTGGCCCGCGGGCCGGACATTGGACACCCCTGGGTTAGAGTTTCAAGCTTGAACTATATATTAAGCTACAAAAATAATAAATGTTTCTTGAGCACCAAAGCAGCAAATTATTTTTGAATGTGTGACACAGACGACTGCCGTAATGGCAAATGGCGAAACTATTTATTTTAAATTGCAATAATATTTCACAATAGTACTGTTGTACTCTATTTTAATAAAATAAACGTAGCCTTGATTTCTTTCAAAAACATTATAAACTCTTCCCAACCCCAAACTTTTGAACGGGAGTGTATATATTTTTTATGCTTATGGTTAATTAAGTCATATTAAATAATAATGAAACCTGACAAAAAAGTTATTCATCAGTAATTAGACTGATGTTATCTTTAAATTACACTTTTACCCCCAGTTTCACAGACAATGTTTAAACTAGTCCTAGACTAAAATGGATGTTTGAGCTGTTTTAACAGAAAGCAGCTAGCACTGACGTATCTTAAAATATATCAGTGCCATTGTTTTGTCTCAAGATGCATACCAGTAAGGACACGTTTATAAAAGCTACTTAAATGCCCTAATTAAACTAAGGACTAATCCTGGCTTAATCTAAGCCCTGTCTGTGAAATCAAGTCATGTAATGCATCACATATTGTTTGTGCTACAGTGATTTATGATACCTTTAATAATGTGGTTTGTTGAGAATAAAACATTGAAGCAGGAACCCAAACTATATATAGGAATCTAAAATATCATAGTCACATAGTCACACATAAAAATATGCTATAAAACCACCCAGAACACTTTAGCAACATGGCACTGGCGATCGTCACTTACCTTTTCTTCAATATATGCTATTATTATACATTGTAAACCCAACTGACTCAGTTGTCCATGAATTTGTAATTCAATTAGAGCAGAATTAAAAATTTGGTTTTAAACGATTCTAAATGCTTTTTCCTGCTCTGTTTAGTTGCTTGCGCATTATAATGTTCTGACGAGGATAACGCAGCTGGGAATGGTGATCTCCATAATATGCCTGTCCCTGTGTATCTTCACATTCTGGTTCTTTCGAGACATTCAGAACACCAGAACCACGATCCACAAGAACCTGTGCTGCAGCCTTTTCATGGCCCAGTTCATCTTCCTCATCGGGATTAACAAGATTGCACACAAGGTTTACTCCTCAGACTTTATTAATCTGTCAGATGGCAACATAAACCCTGTACGAAAGTAGCCTCTATCAAGTAATGTAGTGTAATGTAATGTTGATTCATGTTTGTTCACTGTGTGTTTCAGTGGTTCTGTTCTCTTATTGCTGGCCTGCTGCATTATTTCTTCTTGGCTGCATTTGCCTGGATGTGTATAGAGGGGATCCATTTGTATCTCATCGTTGTTGGTGTCATCTACAACAAAGGTTTCCTCCACCGGAACTTCTACATATTTGGTTATGGGAGCCCCGCAGTGGTCGTCACAATTTCTGCAACACTTGGCTATAAATATTATGGCACCAGTACTGTGTAAGTTATTATAATTAAAATGTAGTGGCCTTTGTTAAATAAAAATAAAATAAAAAAATCACTATTACTTTGAGCAATCCACCTTTTTTCAAATTATATGTTTTACTTTTTATGTAATCATTAACACACAAGTTTGTAGTTCAAATAATTACCATTAATTGAATACTTTAATATTCTTCTAGTTATTTAATGTACCTCTAGATCCACGTTGCAAAATAAGGTGGATAGCACCTATCACAATTTCTTCAAACAATATAAATCTAGTTTTACAAAAAAAATATTATTTGTATACTATATTTTATTATTTGTTTATATTACTATATATTTTTATTTTTTTATTAATATCTTGTTAAGGTGTTGGCTGAGCACTGAACATAACTTCATCTGGAGTTTCATAGGACCAGCCTGTCTGATTATTCTGGTGAGCATCCCTTCTTGTTTTAGTGTAACATCCAGTAACAACACTGTAAAATAAACCCATGAACACTCGTCTGGACCCACATACACTCAGCAACAAATCTAGTTACACTAACTGAACCCTTTTCATTAGAACTATGATGTATTTTTAATAAATCTAAATACATTTTAAATCTAGATAAATTGATATCGAAAATGTAATTTCTTTAGAGCTCTCAATAAATGTAAAAAAAGTATCAAATTAATAACATGATATGCTGTTTAATTAATCAAAGGAATTGCTGCATATAATCCATACTATACTTTGTGTTGTACATACTCTGTATACATACTTTGTGTAAGTATTACATTGAAGCCAATTATTCCCTCCCAGGTTAATCTGCTGGCATTTGCTGTGATCATCTGTAAGGTTTATCGTCACACTGCAGTAAAGAAACCTGAATTCAGTCACTATGAAAATATCAGGTAAAGAAATCTTTCATCATTTGCTTTTAGTGTAAATATATGAAAATGATGAAAATGAAAATTAAACAATCTCATCTCATCCTCTTTAATGTTATGACACTTTGTGTTTGCAAGTAACTTGGACTCCATCCTTTATATCCCAATTTCCAGGTTCTGAGTAAAATTGAATTTTCTTCTCAGGGCATGTCAGGGTTCCTAAATACTAAAGTTACTAATCAAACGGCAGCCTGCAAATATTACAAACACATTTTTACATTTGCTATTCAATAATAATTCCACAGGTCTTGTGCAAGAGGAGCAATTGCTCTTCTATTTGTTCTGGGAGTTACCTGGACATTTGGTGTCATGCACATCTTATATGAGACCACCCTGACAGCCTATCTCTTTACCTTCGCCAATGTGTTCCAAGGGATGTTCATTTTCATATTCCTTTGCGTTCTGTCCAGAAGGGTAAGGTGCACACAATTCTACAGTTCATTTTCAAGGGAACTCAGCGCTGCATCATGACATCGACACTATGGGAATGCCCCTGCATGAGGAGGTGTCTGAAGCACATGTGGAAATGTCAATTTTATTGGCCAAAGGTGAGGTTAGGTGACGTAGTGTAAGCATGTCATCAAGACCATAAACAGGTTCCTGGAATAAAGATCATCAGCTTCTATGTCTTTAGGAAGCCAGGATCGTGTTTGAGCGACCCATTGCGAGTCATAAGGGTTATGCACAGGTGCTTTGTACCCTTTCTCTTTGGAATACCCTGGCATTGCCTAAGGTCCTACTCTTGTGGCATGTTTCCATCACAAGACTATTGCCTATTGGACGCCTCTCTCACAGACTGGAGTGCAGTCTTGCGTGGCCATCCAGCTCACAGTCTCTAGGGCAGAGGCCCAGGGAATGGAGACTCCACCAAAAAGGTGGTGGAGTTGATTTGGCAGAGGTACAACAGAGCGGAAGTGGACCTGTTCACCTCAGCAGAGTCAACCCACTGTCCCCTCTGGTTCGCCCTTATACCTCCAGCTGGGCAACCCTTATTATCTTGTTTTCTGTGCCATGCCAGAGAGCATCTTGTTTTCTGTGCGCTGCCAGAAAGCTGAGGCCTATCGCAGACTGTGAGTTCCTTCCTGAGATCTTTCTATAGTACTGGAAGGTTTGTCAGAGGCTCTGTTTGAGCCATTGGAGTCAGCCTTGGAGTGGTGTTAACATAGCTTAAAAGAGTAGGAAAAATGCGGGCCCTCTCAGTAGCCTCGCCCTGCTTAGATATTGTTCCTGGACAGGTCAGAGTTATACTGCACCCGAGGCTGGTTTATGTTCCAAAGGTGCCTTTCTCAACATCATTCTTCATGCCTTTTCCCCTCCACTGTTTGACTTGCTGGAACAGGAGAAGAGGAGAGTCTTCACCTCTTATGTCCAGTCAGGGCATTAAGGATTTATGTTGACCACTCAGGTTTGTGGCATTAATGTGATCAACTGTTGGTCTGCTTAGGGGGGCGCAACAAAAGTTCCCATGCCACCAAGCAGCATTTGCCGCATTAAATTCTTTATGAGATTTATTTTGCCTATGAGTGCATGGAATGGCTTCGCCTCTAGGCATGAAGGCCCACTCAACTAAGAATGTGGCCTCTTCTATGGAATTATCTAAGGGTGTGCCTTTACAAGATATTTGTGCTGTGGTAGGCTGGTCCTCTCTGCACACATTTATAAGGTTTTACAGTTTGGATTCATGGCTCTCAAGTATTTTGGGTTAATCCTCTCAGTGGTTTTGCACAGTGTACTTCACAACTTTGCTGGTCAGGCATTTTTCAGTATGGTGATGTGAGTGTTAACATTCCCATAGCACCAACATCAGCGTTGACTTTCTGGTTACGAATATAACCCAGTTCCCTTAGAAGGGAACAAGACACTCCGTCGCTTTGCCATACTTTATGCATGCCTGAGCGTCTTCTTTCAGACAATTAGAATCTGATTACTCTTATTTCAGGTGCCTATTTATAGTCTTGATGATGTGATTATGCTATGTCACCTGACCTCGCCTTTGTCTGATAAAATTGCCGTTTCCACACATGCTTTTAGACTTTCCCATACTGGCAACGTCATAACACAGCGTCTCATCTCCCTTATCAGTGAACTGGGTAACATAAGTACCAGAGATGTATATTATTTTCTTATTATTCTTATTCAGTATTAATGTTTACCATTTTACACCTTTAATTGCAAATGTTTTCACTTTTATCACCAGATTCAAGAGGAGTACTACAGATTATTCAAGAATGTTCCATGCTGTTTTGAGTGTCTGCGATAAACTTTATCAAGAGAGATTAACTTCAGCGCCAGTCTACAAATGCTTTTAAATCTAAGCACTATAAAGATGTACTTATGAAAATGTGTGTTTTAAAGATTCCATAATATTTATTTTTTGAGAGAAATGTATTAAAATGTAATAAAAACTTAAATGTTACTGAAAGCTATTATATAGATGTTTTATAACCAATTGCAGACAGAAGCTTAAAGTTTTACAGTCAATAGCAAAATATTTCGTTCTTTCTGACAATTGATTGTCTAAGGTGATTTTCTATGTACTGTATTCCGGACTAATAAAAACATTTTCCCTCTTTTGATGTTTTCATGTTGACCCAAGTGCAGAGTTAATAAAACTGAAACTATATTTAATATACAGTAATGGCAAAGCTAATAGCTAGGGCAAAACACAGAACAGAACAGGACTAGAAAAACACTTAAAAAGAGCAACACAAGCACTAGAGCAAAGGGCACAATCCACTCCTGGCATATGGCACAAAACAATCCTGTGGATTGGAGGAAACAAAATAAAATAGAGAGGGAAAAACATGAGGAACAGGTGTTGGCAATTAACAGAATGTGAACTAGACTAATTGGGCAGGCAAAGGGGAGCACATGTCAGACACAAAAAAGGCAGGATTCGAAAGCTTAGGCAGCTGGCTTTTTGCCCGACTGCCCTATCAGGCAATGACTTTGCAGGCAATGTTTGCTCATGAAACTGATTTTGGACAGACTTCTGAAGAGCATAATGGCTTAAGCATCTACAACAAAATAGAGGGAGAATCGGTGATAACCAAGCGGATATGTAATTACGATAATACCAATTTCTTGCTAGACATAACATTAAAAGTGGAAAAATTTGGTCAAAATGTATAACATTTACACAAAGAAACTGATACATTTTTTTTGTCACAGAATCAAATGCACATGATAGTCTGATATCATATAGCGGAGAGAAGAATACATTTATGCCGTCTTCAAAAATCGATCAGATTAAGTTATCTCTCAGGATGACACGATCATTGGATTCAGACATGCCTCTCTACTTCCATACTTTAATTTTCAGCTTTCAGGCACAGCCAAAGACAAAGCCATGAGCACAATTTGAACACAGAAACAAGAAAATGACACAATCAGCCAAAGCAGCCAAAACCGAATCCTTAAAGGCCCACTGAAATCAAAATAAAGTTTTCTGGCTTTTAGTATGATTATCTTAGCCTTAAGGTTATGAATAAGCTGGTGTGTTCCAAAACAATGAAAACATTTGCATTTAGGAGATATAAGCATTCGAAACTTGCAGTCTCTCACTTCCGTTCAAATGAATTACAGATTTTGATGACATCATCGCAGACTTCACCTTCTCATCAAACCTTCTGTCCAATCAAATGCGCTCTAGAATCTGAAGTCCCGCCCCCTGCATTATAAATGGACCCTGAAAACGGTCAGTTGTTCACGCATTTACTATTTTCGACAGGGTGAACGGCACATAGCACACTATACATGCGATAGGAAACGATTCAGAGAGTGTAAATATGCTTTCAGTTGAGGCGAATGAAGTCTGGGTTCACGATAGTTTCATGCGCACCGCAGCAGTGCACACACATAGTCTAGACCAGAGCCGTTGACTACAGACACGAGAGCGGATCATATGCGCGAGTCGGCGCAGACAACAAAACATATCGGACCAATTTTAATTCTGCACAGAATGCTGTATTTCAAAGAGATTTGAAAGAGATTATGATGATAAACGGTTAGAGATTAGGAGGAAACTCTGGCTTTACCAAACAGAAACAGAAAGGCTCTAGTCAAAACTGTGGTAATAACTAAACGGTATTGGCTGTTTTAAAAAAGGGGAGGAGCTACCAACAGCTTGAGCCGTTTCAGGGGAAATTACGTCAACACATTGAATTGAATTGTCACACTGAAGTGAATTGTTCCAAGGCACTTCAGTGGGCCTTTAAAGGGTTGCAGGATTTTCAAAGAATTACATTCTTATATTAATTTAGAAACCAAATGTTTTTGACCTCAGAGATTTTGAAGATTATGTCATAATATACTCTCATGTACATTAAATAAAAATATATATTGAAATCTCTTTATTAGTGTTGTCTGAAGATGAACAAAAGTATTATGCATTTGGAATGCATGAAGATAAATACATGGGTGGTGATCGTTTGGCCTCTGTGTATTTATGTTACAGGAAATCAAGAAATATTTTCTAAAATGTTTTATTGCAATTATTTAGATTTTAGAATGGGAAATTACCCCTAATTATGTTTAGATAATTGCATGTATGTGTGTTTATTTGTATTTAAACAGCCTACCCAAAATTTTGAGGTGAAAATAGGATTACATTTATGCATTTTGGCAGATGATTTATGTTGATTTAATGTTAATAAAATTCCCAGTTATTCATTTTGTCTCAGAAGGTGTATTTCTACCATTAAGACTCAGAAGGCAGGTGAACGTTTACATGGTATTTATTCCACAAAGTATAAACAGATGGTTGTGAGCTACAATGATTCATGTTTAGTTGTATAGAAAAGTTATTTGGCATAGGCCCCGTCCTTGGCATGTCAGTCGAGGCGGTGGTAGGAAGGTTCAGAGTGGCGAAGGTGCGCTTGGCAGTGTTTAGTGCATGCATATTGCTGAGGTCCGAATCCGCACCCAGACATGCAGGAGGTCCAGGCCCGTCCCGGTTCAAGGATCGGAGAAAGGGCCAGAAGCCAGTGATCGCCTCTCGTGCGCCTCCTCCACCCAGGAGTAAGGCACAGAGAAGGTGGGACTCTCCCTCTGAGGTTACCTTCTCCACTCTTTTTCCTCCTCCTGCAATTTCCCCCAGGCACGTCTTACATCAGGCCTGAAGCTGGGCCTGTGATAAGCTGTTCCCAAAATTTTGGAACCCGTTGATGGCCTTGGCTTGGTAGTGAGTACGCCGTTTCAGGCTTGAAAGGGTGGTAGGCCCCATGTTATCAATGGTGAGAGGCCTCATCTTGCAGTTGATGGAGATTTGAGAGATACACATCCAGGGCACGAAGCTCCCGTTCCACCACATCCCAAAGATGCTCTATTGGGTTGAGATCTGGTGACTGTGGGGGCCATTTTAGTACAGTGAACTCATGGTCATGTTCAAGAAACCAATTTGAAATGATTAGAGCTTTGGGACATGGTGCATTATCCTCCTGGAAGTAGCCATCAGAGAATGGGTACATGGTGGTCATAAAAGGATAGACATGGTCAGAAACAATGCTCAGGTAGGCCGTGGCATTTAAAGTGTGCCAAGAAAACATACATCCCCCACACCATTACACCACCACCAGCAGCTTGCACAGTGGTAACAAGGTATGATGGATCCATGTTCTCATTCTGTTTATGCCAAATTCTGACTCTACCATCTGAATGTCTCAACAGAAATCGAGACTCATCAGACCAGGCAACATTTTTCCAGTCTTCAACTGTCCAATTTTGGTGAGCTTGTGCAAATTGTAGCCTCTTTTTCCTATTTGTAGTGGAGATGAGTGGTACCCTGCTGGTGGGGTCTTCTGCTGTTGTAGCCCATCCGCTTCACAAATGCTTTGCTGCATACCTCGGTTGTAACGAGTGGTTATTTTAGTCAAAGTTGCTCTTCTATCAGCTTGAATCAGTCGGCCCATTCTCCTCTGACCTCTAGCATCAAAGGCATTGTCGCCCACAGGACTGCCGCATACTGGATGTTTTTCCCTTTTCACACCATTCTTTGTAAACCCTAGAAATAGTTGTGCGTGAAAATCCCAGTAACTGAGCAGATTGTGAAATACTCAGACCGGCCCGTCTGGCACCAACAACCATGCCACGCTCAAAATTGCTTAAATCACCTTTCTTTCCCATTCTGACATTCAGTTTGGAGTTCAGGAGATTGTCTTGACCAGGACCACACCCCTAAATGCATTGAAGCAACTGCCATGCGATTGGTTGATTAGATAATCAACCAATCCGATAATTGCATTAATGAGAAATTGAACAGGTGTTCCTAATAATCCTTTAGGTGAGTGTATATATATATATATATATATATATATATATATATATATATATATATATATATATATATATATATATATACAGTGAGGAGAACAAGTATTTGATACACTGCCGATTTTGCAGGTTTGCCCACTTACAAAGCATGTAGAAGTCTGTAATTTTTGCCATTGGTAGGCTACTCTTCAACGGTGAGTGACGGAATCTAAAACAAAAATCCAGAAAATCACATTGTATGATTTTTAAGTAATTAATTTACATTTTATTGCATGACGTAAGTATTTGATACATCAGAAAAGCAGAACTTAATATTTGGTACAGAAACTTTTGTTTGCAATTACAGAGATCATACGTTTCCTGTAGTTCTTGACCAGGTTTGCACACACTGCAGCAGGGATTTTGGCCCACTCTTCCATACAGACCTTCTCCAGATCCTTCAGGTTTCGGGGCTGTCGCTGGGCAATATGGACTTTCAGCTCCCTCCAAAGATTTTCTATTGGGTTCAGGTCATGTCCTTGAGATGCTTCTTATGGAGGCACTCCTTAGTTGCCCTGGCTGTGTGTTTCGGGTCGTTGTCATGCTGGAAGACCCAGCCACGACCCATCTTCAATGCTCTTGCTGAGGGAAGGAGGTTGTTGGCCAAGATCTCGCGATGCATGGCCCCATCCATCCTCCCCTCAATACGGTGCAGTCGTCCTGTCCCCTTTTCAGAAAAGCATCCCCAAAGAATGATGTTTCCACCTCCATGCTTCACGGTTGGGATGGTGTTCTTGGGGTTGTACTAATCCTTCTTCTTCCTCCAAACACGGCGAGTGGAGTTTAGACCAAAAAGCTCTATTTTTGTCTCTTCAGACCACATGACCTTCTCCCATTCCTCCTCTGGATCATCCAGATGGTCATTGGCAAACTTCAGACCGGCCTGGACATGCGCTTGCTTGAGCAGGGGGACCTTGCGTGCGCTGCAGGATTTTAATCCATTACGGTGTAGTGTGTTACTAATGGTTTTCTTTGAGACTGTGGTCCCAGCTCTCTTGATCATTGACCAGGTCCTGCCGTGTAGTTCTGGGCTGATCCCTCACCTTCCTAATGATCATTGATGCCCCACGAGGTGAGATCTTACATGGTGCCCCAGACCGAGGGAGATTGACCGTCATCTTGAACTTCTTCCATTTTCTAATAATTGCGCCAACAGTTGTTGCCTTCTCACCAAGCTGCTTAACTATTTTCCTGTAGCCCATCCCAGCCTTGTGCAGGTCTACAATAATTTTATCCCTGATTTCCTTACACAGCTCTCTGGTCTTGGCCATTGTGGAGAGGTTGGAGTCTGTTTGATTGAGTGTGGACAAGTGTCTTTTATACAGGTAATGAGTTCAAACAGGTGCAGTTAATACAGGTAATGAGTGGAGAACAGGAGGGCTTCTTAAAGAAAAACTAACAGGTCTGTGAGAGACAGAATTCTTATTGGTTGGTAGGTGAACAAATACTTATGTCATGCAATAAAATGCAAATTAATTATTTAAAAATCATACAATGTGATTTTCTGGATTTTTGTTTTATTTTATTTTATTTATTAGTTTATTTGACAGGGACAATGCAGAAAAGACATTGCTACAATTTCAAGCAGCCGATGCTCCACATATAGGCTTCTAGCCAAAGGCTAATTTGCAGCCCCAGTCCCTGGTTAGGCTTTTTTAACAACAATAAAACAAATCGCACAAGCAACAAAAAATGTATGTATAAAAAACAATGATAAAATAAAAGACTGAGTATAACCATCAATGTTCACAAACCTGCTTTTGTTTGAACCACTTTTTTATATTTGTTTGAAAGATGTTTAACTCAGTTTGCATTTTTAGTTCACCAAAGCAGTGTACCTTGAACCGAAAATGTGGATTGTGCAAATTTAGTTTTCCTCTTTGGTACTTTGCAATTCCGATTGGATGCACCTCTTGTGGTCATCCCCTTACTATGTTGTTTTGTTACTAATTGGCATATGATATCTGGAGCAAGATTGTTTATACATTTAAAAAACATTTTAATAAGAGACAAACTTATACAATTTTCAAAGCTAAGCAGATTATACTTTTGTAAAATATTACAATGATGCCATCTAACTGGTTTCTTGTCCAAGATTTTTAGCGTTTGTTTATATAGAGATGTAACCGGTTTGATAGTCGATTGAGAAACCTGACTCCAGACAGTCACACAATAAGATAAATGTGAGAAGATCATTGCATGCATGTATAACTTAGCTGCCTTTAGGGGTATATACGGCTTAATCAAATAAAAACAATTCAAGTTTGTTCTGATCGTCCTACACAACCTTTTTACATGCAGATCAAATTTTAATTGAGAATCTAAAATAACACCTAAATATTTAAAATCATTAACTGTCTCTATTGCCTTTTGATTGATATTAATTGTGTTCATGCGACGAACAACCGTATTAGTCCAACCAAAAATTTAGATAACCATGTGACTTGAATGTATGTGTGCCACTTTGTATACAGAATCACTCTGGGGGGTGTTCGCGCGACCAAAACTCTGTATTTTAAAATTTAAAATAGTCTCACGCGGAAAAACCGTTTATGTCCACTAACGAAAAATGGAGACGCCGGTTGCTTTCATGTCCGCTGCGGACATTAATAGGCAAAACCTCAGCAAAAAAAGGAGAGCGAACGTGAATGAATGGAAGGACAGAGCAAGGATGTATTTGAGGAATGCTGGAAAACCCTATGTGAACCGGAGAGGAGAGCAAAAACAAGGAAAAAGTCCACCAAAAGAGGTGAGTGAAAACCCGTATACAAAGTATCTACCTAAAGTTAGCGGTTACAGTCAGAGGGGCGTGTAGGCTCTGTCTACTACAGTTCATATAGCTCACTCTGTTTAAAGGATCATTTCATGAATGGGTCGAAATGAAAGCTGAGAAAATTAGGATTCAGGGGACGTTTTAAACATGTCTGTACACCACGGAGAAATGAATCGAAACGCTTTAGGTGCGTCTCTAACACCAGCTCAGCTGCGTCATTCATAGATTGTGTTATACGTAACGTTACTGCTGGCAGAATTGTATACATAAACAAACATAATATGTAAATATTATTAAGTAAATTCATCCCCAATCTTTAAGATGTTTAGAGTAGAATTTGATGGCTTTATGTCTTCACTGAAATTGGTAAAAAAAATAAAATAAAAAGTCATTGACGTGTTTAAAATATTTTGATATAATTTTTGTATCCCGTTACCATTTAATGCAACACGTTGTTTTGTAATATTGTATGCTATGTTATGTTTGTTACTTGTCATTAAATAAATAATAAAAATAAATTAAAAAAAGGTAATAATAAAAAAAAAAATGCATTGATTGTGTAAGCTGATATTCTAGCAAGTAACCTTAATAGCTGCTAATAGCTCTAGTTTTTATAGCTAAAAAAAAAAAAAAACGCTAATGTGACTTTGTTTCTGTTAAGGGCAAGGTGTGCAAGGAGACGTGTCCCAGGCAGTGTTCAAGCCTAACAGATGAAAGAAAACTCCAGCTCTTCACAGAGTTTTATGCTGTCTCTTATGAGAGGCAGCAGGCTATCATTCTCTCTGGTTTGGAGCAGGTAGGCTAACTTAAGCAATTCATGACCATATCATGTCAACAGTATGCAATGCATTACAATGTAGGCCCATGAAATAACCAGTGAATTGAATACTACTGTATGCCTTCAATTCACTAAGACTGCACATGTGCTTGATCACTGTAAATGTTAAATTTTGTGAGGATGGATGAAGGATGACCAGCATCAAGTAGGCCACCAAGTGCATTAAAGACCACAGCGCTTTGATGCCCTAATAGGCACACACATGGCTTATTCATTCTCCTAACCAAAGCCTACTCACATACTTAATGACCTTAACTTGACAGCATACGACGGCTAGCCTGCTACGCTATGGTAAATGTATTTTTTTTCTTTTTACTTCTAGCACAAGGTGAGTCGCAGACGACCACGTGGGCCTGACACTGAGAATACTAAGAGAAAGTACACCTTCAAGTACAATGTGCAACAAGGAGGCCAAAGACTTGCTGTTTGTAAGCTTACATTTATGTCCGTCTTTCAACTGACCAACAGTCGCCTACAGGCAAGTTTTCTATAGCCTAGCGTTTTCCGTTTAACTTTTCATTACATGCATGATTTTAATTAGATACATTGTCCATAACATATTTATTTAAAGTTACATATCTTTGAAAGGGTTATTCAAGAAAAGTTAGGCAGTCAGTCTGAGGGAACAGAGCAGGTAGCTAAAGTCAGGTCTCCATTAGAGGACTTCAGAGGAAAACATAAGAACAGGTAAGTAAAAAAAAAAAAAAAAACTTCACCTCAGGAAAGATTAATGTGTATTTAAAATGGGTCATTTATGTAGTAGAAATGTAAAATTATTTTTTAATTTGGAGCCTTCTAGACTGAGAAAAGTCAGAAAATTAATTTTTGATTTATGGGGATGAAAGACAACAACTCCCAGAATGCACTGGGACACAGAGACGAACTGGTCTCGTAGGCTATCTCTCACGGAGGAGAATGCACATCAACTGATCACTTGGTTAGCGTTCATGTAAACACTACATTCAGATTCACAAATCGTAATAAATTCAGTTAGATTTAAACAAAAGATGTGCATGTAAACAATGACGATTTTTGCGTCATCGCAGGATTTTTTCCAGACAAAAAATACATAAATCTCTCGTCTCAGGGGGACATGAGGGAGGAAAGCACGGTAATTCGAAAATACTACAGGTTTTCTACTGATACAAAGCTTAATGCTAAATCCTGAAGTATCCCTTTAATGACTGTATGTAAAAAACAAAATCCTATCATTTAATGTCAAAGAAACAATGCAATTTTGCAAAACAGACCAGCATAGTTTATTATATTTCCCGTGTTCACGAGTTGTGTTGTTTATTTTTTAGGCCTCATAGCATTCATCCTGCAGTGAGAGAGGGGATAAGAGAGCATATCCTGAGCTTGACCACGCCAACCGAACCACTACTCACGGTTGAAGGGAGATGTGGAGAGGGAGTACCTGAGCCCTGATTTAAACCTGCTCCGCATGTTCCGCCTGTACAAGGAAAACAATCCAGCATCCACTGCAAAGTTCTGGCTCTATAGGGACATCTTCAAGCAGCAGAACCTCAGTTTTGGGCAGCCAAGAAGTGACACTTGTGCGAAATGTGACGCCCTGTTCTCAAAATTAACAGCTGCTACAACAGATGGAGAAAGGTTGAAGATCGCAGCCGAGAGTGAGCTTCACCACCGGAAAGCAGAAAAAGCGTACACCCAGTTGCAGGCTGACACAGATTGGGCCAAAGCCAATGATGACTGCCATGTCATTTGTATCGACATGCAGGGGGTAGTGTTCACGCCAAACCTGACACACTCCAACGTGTACTATCAACGGCAGCTGGCCAACTACAACCTCTGTATCCAGGAGATGGGCACTGACGATCCTCCTACAATGTGCCTCTGGCATGAGGGCATCGCTCACAGAGGTTCCATCGAGGTGGCAAGCTGTCTTTTGAAGTGGGCAGAAACATCTTTCGCTCCCCTAGTCCAGGCAAAGGAACGGAAGCTCATCATCTATAGTGACCGATGCTGTGGGCAGAACAACAACTGGCGAGTCCTAAACCTCATGGCCCTGCTCGTATCTAGAAGGTACTTCAGTCAGATAGAGCAGAAGTTCATGGTGTCTGGTCACTCCTTCCTTCCCTGTGACCGTTCATTTGCCACGCTGGACATGAGGCGTAAGGTGTCCACACTCCACACCCCCAGCGATGTTGCCGAGATGATCCGTGGAGCCAGGCAGCAGCATCCATTTAAAGTAACTGAGATGAAATGTGCGGACTTCAGGCAGCTTCCTGATGCAACATTAAAGCGTCCACCTGGCCTCCTAATCACATCCATGATGTGGTTGAAAGTGACAGGTAAAAAAAACGAAGAACTAAACTAAAACTAAACTGGTTTTCTGAGATTAACAGTGTTAGGGATATGTGCGTGAAGGAAGAATCTTTATTGAATTTCTTGTTGAATCATGATTTCAGCTGCTGATCCATGGTGTGTCCACACAAAAGGGAGCCACAGCCTTTACGAGGGATGGAAGACCTGGCTGATCACCAAACAGAGGAAGAATCAACCACCTCCAGCTCCCTTGTTCTCCACCACGTATGCTCGTGCTTACGAGGACCCTCTGCCCGTCAAGAAGGAGAAGCACCGTGACCTTATGAAAATGCTAGCCTACATGCCAGCGGAGGCCCAAGCATTTTATGGGACATTAGAATGTGAAGAGTAGCCTGGTATGTGTAGGTCATGTGCAGGGTAAGGTGGGGTATATTGTGTATATTGTATAAAAGTAATCATAAAAGTAGTTGTAGCTTATCTTGTATGCCTTATCTTATGTTGTATAATAGGAATATATAGGTATTTATTTATTTAGTAAATGAATGAATGGGGTGATTATTTATGAAATGTATTATAAAAGTTAAAGGAACAAAAAAGGAAGATGTATATGTAAACTAGCATATGGAACTATAGCATGGAATGATGATGATGTATGTATTGTAAATATGTATTGTTTACTGTTATTACTGTTGTTTATTGTTTGTATGTATTGTTTATTGTATGTACGGTTTATTGTTTGTACTGATGTTTATTTTTTGTACTATAAGTAGGCCTATGTATTGTTCATTGTTCGTACCGTATTGTCCGTGTTTTTGTTCTGTGATTTACGTTGGCAAAAAATAAAAGAAACTGAAAGAAAGAAATGCTTAATATTTTCTTTAAGGTTCTGTTACTGTATTAAAACTAAGATAAAGCAATCAAATCTCCAGTGGCTTAAAATGATTGGATGAATTGGACTTATACTGTTATTCCACATTAACTGGACATATACTGTTCTTCCACATTCCAGAAATGTAAATTACTCTAACTTTTTATTTTTAAGATTGATACTAAAAAATCTTATCTCATTAGAATTGGGAAGCTTTTGTTGTCTATCTTCAAGTAAAAAAAAAAAAAAATACATATAATATTCAGAATCCAAATAAAAAAAAATTTATTATTCAAAATTTGCAAATATGGACTTATATGGTTCTTCGTCTCAAGCCCTCAATTATAAAACCATTCATTTCCTTCCTTCTAATTGAAAAACACATTGAGACAATTCAAGGTCAAAAAGTTGTTTTTCAGCCACTGTGACACACCAGTCATTTCATGTGTTAATATATCTGCAGCCAAGCATGGAGTCTTTGCTGATGCATAAATCACTGTGTCATCTGCATATAACTGACATCTAGTTTCTGTACAACAATTTGGTAAATCATTGACATACAAGGAAAACAACAGTGGACCTAAGATTGACCCTTGAGGGAGACCCGTCTCATTGTTTTGTAAAGATGATCTTGAATTCTTTGTCTTAACACACTGATCTCGAGATTCTAAATATGATCTGAACCAATTGATTGCCTGCTGAGAAAAACCAAACATATTTAATTTATGCAGGAGTATTTCATGATTCACAGTATCAAATGCCTTTTTAAGGTCTAAAAATACTGCACCTACCACATTACCGTTATCTAGAGCTCCCTTAATAAATCTGTAAGATAGCAGTTTGCCATTTCTGTTGAGTACTTAGGCCTAAAACCAAACTGATTAGAGTGAAGTAGACCATTTTTTTCTAGATAGTTGATAAGTTGTTCAGCTACCAACTTTTCTAGAATTTTTGAAATTGCAGGGAGTATAGAAATTGGTCTATAATTCTGAACCTCATCAACCGGTTTAGATTCTGTCTCTCACAGTTGAAGTGTTCCTATGATAAAAATTACAGACCTCTACATGCTTTGTAAGTAGGAAAACCTGCAAATTCGGCAGTATATCAAATACTTATTCTCTCTACTGTATATATATGTTTTTTTTTTATATATATAATAATCAACACTAATAAGCTTCACATAAGGCATAATAAAAAAAAAAATTCTCCAATTCGTTATTGAAATATAACCATTTATACACAGTGGCTGTCATTTTCATGACAGATTTATTTAAACATAGGCCTACATTAAATAAACAAGACATCAGTAACAGGTTAAGTAGAATATACTGGATATATAAGCCAATATAGTGCATATATTTAGTGAAAGAGTTTCTCAAGTAAACTAATAGCTGTGGACACTGACTGACTTCTGAGGTAAATGTGATGCTACGTGACATGTTTACAAGCTGTTTTATTGTCTTTACATTTACATTTATGCATTTAGCAGACGCTTTTATCCAAAGCGACTTACATCTTGGGGGTACATGAAGCGATTGGTCATGAAGAGTCGAGTAAGCGCAACAAGTGCCAGAAATACTGAGACCGTGTACATTGCTCCGAGAAGCACAGGCTAGAGTAGGGAGGGAAAAAGGAGGGGAAAGAGGAAAGGATTTTATTAAAAAAAAAAATTATGAGGTTAAGTAGTCACGGAAGAGCTGAGTTTTTAGTTGACTTTTGAATGATGTCAATGATTCTGCGTTTCTGATGGCGTTGGGAAGATCGTTCCAGAAAATGTTCTGGAAAGGGATTTTTTGCCTCTCTGTGATGGTACCACAAGCCGTCACTCCTTAGCTGAGCGAAGGCTTCTGGTAGGGGTGTGGATTTGTAGAATGGAGTCAAAGTATGCAGGAGCTGAGCGCGTGGTGGCTCTGTAGGCAAGCGTGTGCGCCTTAAACTTGATGTTTAAGCGCTCTTTCCACCGATTGAGCAATTACACGACATATGATATGTTTCAGTAAGTTTTGATGTATCCTAAACATACCTTAAGAGATATTAATTCATGTTTATTCTTTTGGAAGAGATGATCGTGTTCACTCGTGCACTAAGCCACCACTTGAACTGACACGCCTATACAGTGATTGATCTGATCAGTGAGTCGCGTCACATTAAAGAGTGTCAAAACGGCATTTATCATTTGAATTTCATGGTAAAATAGACTGAATACTTAATATGTTCGTGTGGAAACTCGGATTGAAGTGTGTTCCGCGGTATGAGTGTAGCTAATCATTCAAGTTCACACAGACTTTCTTTCTAAATCGTTTAATACTGTTGTTTATGCATCAGTGAATCAAGCCAGTGACTAAACAATCAACTTCACATCGTTTCTGTTAGTAGCATGAAACAAATGTGTTATTTAAATGGTTAAACTAGAGAGCGATTAAAGAACTCTCTTTATAATGTTTGGAGCTGTGAATCACACGTTGCGAGTGTCTGTTTGTCCAAACTGCCGTTATAATGAATGATGCTGTTATGCTGCACAAAGCTCTTACTGTATTCATGTCGATGTTGTGTTTGCTGTTAGTTGTGGTGAAAGCATTTTGTGAGAGAATACGCACTGCAATGACAAGATCACTGAATTCACGCGATCAGCAAGACTGCATGTGTACTCAATGCTCATCACTGCAGTTTTCATGTGATGGGAATAGATCATAAAATAATGCTATAGTCAACACTTTGACGATTCGTTCATCTCGACGGCTGTGGTGGTTAAAAAAAAACATAGTTTAGAGGGGTTCCACATGTTACAAAGTTCGTAGAATAAGGAGGAAGACGACAGGTTGCGTGACTGGGACTCGTGTTTATTCAGAACTCTCAGATACAAACAAAATAAACTTGCGCTCTCAACAACTCGGTACAATAAAACTTTCTCAGCAATCTTTATCCAGCTCTGCGTCTCTCTGGTCCACATGCAGCCTGTCTCTCTCTCTCTGGCAGTGTGTGCAGACAGAGCATTCAAGCCAGAGGGCTAATATCAGTATAGAAAAATGCTTTTTAAATTATGAAATGTTTTAATGTAAAAACCATGCTAACAATATAAGTACACCTCAGGAAACATTATAAAATAATAAAAAAATCCATGCCATGGGACCTTTAAAACAAGCCGACTGTTAACTGTTAAAGATTGAATTCGGAACCGTACACATGTGCACGGGCAAGGGGCAAGGGGTAGTGCCTTTGTGGGTCCCCCTTTAGTGAGTGTGTTGGCTTCGCTTTTTGTAAATTCACCAGTGAGGCCATCTCTCATTAGAGCTTCAAACTGTTTAGTTCTGTTTTGAGTGAGTTGGCTTCCTCTCAGTCTGGGAGTCCGTGTATTAGAGGCTCTGTCAAGCTCTAGGTACAAGTGCTGGCCTTTTTAGCGGGCCACCTTGTTAGCCACCTCATGGTATAGTAGCAGGTCTCCTCTCGTTTAGAGAATCAGTGTGTTGAGACTAGCACTAAATATTCAACTATGTTACTGATCTGCCCACATTGACACTATATGATAATTGAACTGAGCTGGATGACATCACTGTTTTCTCAAGAGCGGCTGTCCAGCCGAATCAAATTCTGTTGCATTATTTTCCCGTTTAACACTGTGAAGCTGCTTTGAAACAATCTGCATTGTAAAAAGTGCTATTTAAATAAAGGTGACT
Source organism: Gobio gobio (assembly GCF_949357685.1). Taxonomy (NCBI): domain Eukaryota; kingdom Metazoa; phylum Chordata; class Actinopteri; order Cypriniformes; family Gobionidae; genus Gobio; species Gobio gobio. The sequence goes on along the minus strand of NC_137112.1, from coordinate 17,600,167 downwards.
TGACTTGACTATCCCTTGTGAACTTCAGATAGACCAGATGTTGTTGTTGGTCCTCTGGGCCGCCATGACATTGTTTGCCTGGGCTGAGCCATTGATCCTTTGAGCTTCTGTTTGGCTGGCCATTATGTAGGTTAGCTAAGTTGTACATACAGAGGGAATGAGCTCCAGTCAAATTGAGAGTCGCTCTGAGCAGAGACTGCCACTCTGTAGGAGCCCCAGGTATGCTTGTGTGCTGGCCATTACAAGGGCTGCTGCAATAGCTGGCCTAGGCTAGGAATAAGGGATATTGGAGGCGGTCTGCTAAGCATTCTCACCCCAGGCCTTCATTTTTGTTGAGGCTTCTTAGTTAGAGCCATAGGTTTAATCAACCAGTTGGCATCTAGTATACCTGGTTCTTGCCTTTTTGCATTGGGTTAAATGCATTGTTTGTGTAGGTGCTGAGTATATAGCAGCTAGGGTCACAGGCTACCCCCTAGGCCCCAAGGTGAAGGCAGCAATATTGTCAATACCAGCTGGTAGGCCTCCACCCAGGTAGCATGTCTCAGGTTCATGCCTTCTTAATATGTTCATATTTTGAAATCAGGGTCACTATTGGAGTACTTAGATATAGCTCTAAATTTATTTTCCCGGCACTATCATGGCCCAGGTCGAGCAGAACAGTTAAAGGGTAACTTCAGTGATTTAGCATTAGGCTTTGTATCAGTAGAAACCCAGTAGTATATTCAAATTATGGTACTTTCCCCACTCATATCCCCCTGAGACAAGAGAATTATGCATTTTATTTCTGGAAAAATTCCTCCGATGACGCAAATATCTTCATTTTGCGTCATCAGAGGATTTTTTGGCCAGTGGCAAAGACTACAGCCACTAGATGGAGCTGTTCCGTGTTATCAACCCGCCCATAGGGGAGAGATATCACGCACAGAATGTAAAACACAGACGGCCGCACGGACAATCATAACGGAGCGCGGTGCAGTGTAAAGTGAGTGTTTCAACTTTTCAATGAATTCCTGTGATAGTTTAGCTTCCATATGCGATCTGAAAACGTGCCAGACTGGCGCTTAACGTTACCTCAGTTCTGCTCTGCTCAGCTCTTCCTGAGGAATGAAATCTGACACTGCTGCGTCTGTGCCGTGACTTTCGTTCGACTCACTCACACTTTATTGAAAAGACACGTTCAGTTTTTAATTGTAGTGTTTATTCTCTAACTGAACATTGAATGTTTTATAGCTTTCCTGTAGCTCAAACAGTTAGAGCATGGTGCTAGCATCGTCAGGGTCATGGGTTCGATTCCCAGGGAAAGCAAGAATTGACAAAATATAGAAATGTGTACCTTGAATGCAATGTAAGTCGCTTTGGATAAAAGTGTCTGTCAAAATGCATAAATGTAATCGCAGGACCGTGGTGTAGTCCGTTTATAGCCTACCTTCAGCTTTATACTTCAGACGACTGCATTTAGGCTTCAGAATGAATTAAAGTTGTGTTCATCTGATAATTATCTTGATGGACAAAACGTGTAAGTACCATAAACTTACGATGATCACAGAGCTTTTTTTTTTTTTTTGCGATAATCCAAAAGCCTATTGGGTTTTTATCAAGGGAAATGCTAACTGCCAGTTGGCCTACAAAGTGACAAATTTTTTTTGGATGAAATACCAAAAATACAAAAACAATTAAATAACAGACAGATTTTTTCATGAATGACTCAAAGGAAGCACTTACATTAGTCATTTGGAGCCAGTTGCTATCATTTTCCTACCAAGACTTAACGAATCACCCTCCATTGGGCATGATTCAAAATCTCTACAACAGAGGTGATATGAGATTAAATCATACCTACTTGGTACCAACTTTTTACAATTTCATCTTTGTACTTATCTGTAATTAGAAATAAGTTTTATAAAATAAACAAAAAGGCAGGTTGTCAAGCTACATTTTGCAAATAAAAATACATTTAATGTAATGTTGTACATGTTAAAATGACTGATTATGTTTTCTGCCGATGCATTGGACAATGTTTTGTAGTTGTATTAAGACAGAAAAATGTCACAACAAAAAAGCTTAGCTCTAATTGGTTAAATTGACGTTAGCTGAAAAAGAAAAAGAAGTGCTGTTACACTTTGTCTCAAAAATATGACTGACACAGAAAGTAAATTAAATTAAATAAATTAAATACAAATCTTACCTGGAATAATCTTACCACAAAATAATGAGAGATTAATAACCCTCTGATGAAAGACAACTCACCAAAACTTTTTTCAAAAAGATAAAAAAAAAAAAAACATTGCCAAAGTAATCCATTTGAATCACATGGTTTCCTCCAAGTCCTCTGAAGAGACACGATCGCTCTATTTAATTTATAATCGCATTCAAGCAACATTTGCACACCCAGCTTATCTGATAATTGGAATCTCTGAGGTACGAGTACAAGCACATTATCATGAGAACCAATCAGAGCCAGCTCTGGAACCAATCAGGTTGTCATGTGTGTCATGTGTTGTTTGAATTTAAACACAAGTAAAAACAGGGATTCTTTAAGTATCTTTAGAAAAAATATTTATGATGCATTTTAAATAATATGATGTTGAAATCATTGTGGGAATTTCAGTAGTAGCCTATTACAACGTATCATGCAAGCCTGCAGCACTCGTGGTAAAAACCAACGAGCCGACGAGCCTCGATCACCCTCAGGTGGTTGGTCCCAGTATAGGTCATAACCCCTGCTCCTCTGTCTGTGCTAATCATGGATGTGAGACAAACTAAACAATCAAATTACACTTCATATAATTTTTCCCAAAGTTGATTTCTGTCTTTTTAGGCAGTTTTTATCACGCCGATTTCATTTCAAGTGTTCGTTTTTTAAATAAGTTGATTTTAAGTGATTTCAGTTAGTTATTTGATGCTATAAAAACGGGGGGGGGGGGGGGGCGTCGTGACTTATGCTGCCTTCACGTTCTCTCGGAATTATCGTAAATACGAGTTTCCTAGGTAAACATTGCACATGAACGTCCTCACATTTTGAAACTTGAATGCAATGCGCTCGTAATCACGACTTCAGAAGTCGGAATCATCAAATTTCCGATAGCACATGAAGGCCGCTTTACAGCTGAGATTGACAGCTTCTCTGAGTGAAGTTGTCACTGAGGCACCAACAGTGTTTTTTCAGGATTTCCGGGAGGAGATTGGAGCTTTAGCTTTAATTTCTACATTTCCATAACTGTTTATTTCACACCGACATAATGAATTGTTCTGCATCTGTGAGAGTTTGGGCAGGCTTTTGATATCGCAGCTCTACTTCCTGCTCTCTACTGCCATGACTCTGGGCCCGAGGTCACTACTGCATTGCTGTGTGTGTAATAAGCATGTCACATGTCACCTCTTCTGTTTTGCTTGTGTTTGTCATGTTTGGTTTGAGCACATGGGTTGTCACGTGTTCCTTGTGTCACGTGCTCTCCTGTCTATTGTCTTGACCCCGCCCCTCTTGCCACCTGATTACTGATTCATTTGCCCGACCTATTTTCCTTTGTTACCTGCCTTGTTTGCTCCTTATTTATTCTCCTGGTGTTTGTGGCCCTGTGTTGGATCGTTATCATTTGTTACCCTTCGTGCTTCATGTTTCCTGGTTCCTTGTTTCTAGTATTTGTCAAGTTTCCCCCTCGTGGGTAGTTTTTGTTTGTTTTTGTTTATATGTTTATTATTAATAAAGCCCATCCAGCCAGACGAATAGTCCTCTCTCCTCGTCCTCTCTGTGTTGTGCACCCGCCTATATGCGCATATTACTAACGCGCTCTTCAAATGACAAAGAAATTTTGTGCTATTGACTTTACACCAGGTTTCAGTTGGCCAATGGCGCAGTCTATTTCAGTGGCCTCAAAATAGCTACATGCCAACAATGCACCTGAACACACCTCGTTTTCAGACCAGCACACCCATGGGCAAACAGTTGGGCACAAATGCACTTGCTATTTAAACAACGTGGCGCAGGATGTGAAAATGATAAATACTTTGGTTTGAAATTAGAAAAAACACTTGTGCCGCGCCTGACTCCAGTGCATTGATTTATTTATATTTAATTTTATGCATGCAAGTGGCCACTGCACTCATCCCCCTATTAATGTTGTGGTTGTGGAGTGCCTCCGCACTGGGGAGGAACCACTCTACCGTGACGTGTTGTTATCAGAGTAAATAGTGGGCTCAAACGGACAGCGAAGTGCGGTGGTTGGTTTCTCTGCTCTAAAGCTTATAAAAAATAATTTGCGCACAAAAATAAACTAAAACTAAGCTAATTCAGGAGCCAGAAGAGGCGATTGAAAAGTTGCGTGCGCTGTGAGAAGATTGTGTGTGTGCTCATCCGAAGGTCGCAAACCCGTGTCTCAGATAGCGCGCAAAAATTGAGTTCTCTTTCGAGTCTTGCGCTTAAACGGACAAATTCACACAAAAATTGTCAACATGACTGTCTTGAGTACTCTAGCAAACTAATATTCCTGCTGTCCGTGTTTTTAATGTTAATCAAACAACAAAAGACAAGGAAATCACTCACTGCTCTAGCTTTTGTAACTTTAATAACGATCTTTAATTTATACAGTCAAATATGCAATGCTATTTTACATTTGATTACTGATCTTCAATTTCTGTACCTGAGAACTAATGTAAGACCTACTAGAAAAACCTGAAAAGCACTGTTTATTTTATTAGTATCTTTGCTCTGATTGTATTTATTTGTGCTTTTGCAGTTAGATTATTTGTTTTTATTTTCTTTATTCTTATTTGACAGTCAAGTCAAGTCAACTTTATTTATATAGCTTTTTTTTTACAATGCAGATTGTTTCAAAGCAGCTTTACAGTGTTAAACAGGAAAATAATGCAGCATAATTTATTCAGCCGTCTAGCCATTCTGGAGAAAACGGTTATGTCATCAGTTCATTTCAATTATCATACAGTGGCAGTGTGATCAGTAATTAGATCAGTAATTTAGTTTATATGGTTAATTTAGTTTAATAATTAGATTTATTTCGATATTTAGTTAAAAAATTTAGAAAAGTTTAGTGTCCCCAACTGAGCACGCCAAGCCAGAGGCAACAGTGGCAAAGAAACCAAAACCCCATCAGGTGATATAATGGAGAAAAATAAACCTTGGGAGAAACCAGGCTCAGTCTGGGTGCCAGTTCTCCTCTGGCCAATTAACAAACAGCGTATGATTATTATTCTGGAAACTTTACAGGTCAGAGGTCATAATAGATCGGAATATTCGAAGGATCGGAGGCAACACGCCGGAGACAGGTTTATTGAGGCTGATGTGTTGTTTAAATAATTATTAAAGTGTAATATTCGAAAGATCGGAGGCAACACGCTGGAGACGGGTTTATTGAGGATGACATATCGATTTAAGTATTATTAAATTGTAATATCCGAACAATCGGTGTCATCACTCCGGAGATGGTTTTATTGAGGATGCCGTGTCGATGAGGCAGTTTCAGGGGAGTCTAATTGACACGGTCTCTGCAGACACTTCAGGGTCATGTGTTGGTCTTCTCTGGGCGCAGGTCCACCATCTGACCTGGATACGGCCCGGATCTGGCTGACTGCAGTAAACCTCGGGATAAAACAGAGAAACTAACATTAGCGTAGGTGCCATTCTTCTGATGATGTCACGAGTACATCAGGTGTTATGGGAAGTGTTCCCGGTTCCGGCTGACCTAGTTAATGCAGCCTAAAGGCCAATTTATACTTCTGCGTTGAGTGTACGCCCCGTCGTGAGCATTTATACTTCTGCGCTGTTGTCCACGTCAATGTGCAATTACACATGCAGACGCTAGTAGGCAGTGTCCTCGGGCATGTTTGTGTAATCAAGACGACAGCCGAAGAAGAAGCAGCTTGTTGTGTAGAATGTGTACATTCATGTCGGATTATCAGCAGCAGTGAGATAGCGGCTTTTCTTGCAACTTGAGTTGTTGTATCTAATACAAATTAAGCATCTCTAGTTGATTAGTAGAGTTAAATAAGGCGATCTAGCGCTGGAATGCGTTTGTGAAATCATGCAGAGCTCGTGGCCGCTGTTTTCAGTAGCGGTGGCTCGAGCAATCGATTGCTGTTGCGGAGACTTCATTCACGAAATGTACCCTAATGTGTCCCTGTTCTTGATATGCAATCACTGATTAACATCTTTGGTTTTAATGAGAAAATAAATAAACTATACTCAGCGGATCTATGTATTTATTTACTACCATAAAGAATTGCTGGACTACAAAATATTGTGTTATAGCAGATGTAAGGAACTATCATCCCATTTCTGGACACACACACACACACACACACACACACTCCTATCGCAAATTTTTTATTTATTTATTGACCTGAGGGAAGGGTTCTGGCAGACCAATCACAGCGCTTGCGGTCCGCGTAGAATTGATGCGTAGTTACATTTTTGGAGAGGTGCGCGTCAGGGTACGGCATAGGGTACGGCGTATCCAACCCGTCTATGCGTATGGTACGCCGTACCTTCTGCGTGCACTCGACGCAGAAGTATAAATTGGCCTTAACAATAATTTAATTGAAAAAGTGTTTTATGTGTATGCCATGGTAAAGAGATGTGTTTTTACTCTGTGTTTTACTTTTTACTGTGTTTTACTTTACTTTTGTTTATAGCTTTTTTGTCCAATAATTAAAAATTCTGTTTTTTCTGAATTGAGTTGCAGGAAATTACTGGTCATCCAATGTTTTATATCAGCTATGCATTCCGTTAATCTTGTGAATTGGTAAGTTTCTTCAGGGCGTGAAGAAATATAGAGCTGAGTATCGTCAGCATAACAATGAAAACGTCTCGGTTATGACTATAACCCTTGTTCCCCGAGAAGGGAACGAGACACTGCGTCGTCGAGTGACAACACTCTGGGAACGCCCACAGCGTTACGCATCTGAAGTATGAATGAAATCAAGCCAATCTGATTGGTGGTGCGTCGTGACGTAGTAGATGACAGCATACCCGGAAGATACAAAAAGGAAGCTGATGCAAACACACACTAGCTCTTTTGCAATGAAGCAAGCGCTCTAGCCGTGATAGGTGTGGCGACGAGACGCAGTGTCTCGTTCCCTTCTCTGGGAACAAGGGTTATAGTCATAACCCGAGACGTTCCCCTTCGAGGGAACTCGCACTGCATCGTCGAGTGACAACACTCTGGGAACGTTAATACCCACTAGGCCACACCGAAATCACCCCACGTCCCAGTGTGAAGCTGGAAACCCAGGCACACTTAAGACGCAAGAAATCGAGCACCAGGCGTCACCGGGAGGTGCAGACCGTAAAATCTTATGAAGGTGTGCGGGGTGGCCCATCCGGCCGCCTCGCATACCAACAATTGGTCTGACCTTCTCCACTGGGAAGACTTCTCCAAATAAATACTTAAGGCTCTGACAGGGCAGAGCAGGTGAAGTCTCCCCTCTTCCGCCGTCAGGTGGGGAGGGGGATGGAAAGCCTGAAGAACCAGAGACCGTGCTCCCTGAGATGGAACCCTGGGTATATAGCCTGGTTTAGGGTGCAAGATGGCCCTAACTCCGCCAGGGGCAAACTCCAGGCAAGTTGGCGTGACCGCCAAGGCCTGGAGATCTCCCACTCTCCTGAGAGAGGTAATGGCGAGGAGAAAGGCCACCTTCAGGGTCAGGTTCTTCGGCTCAGCCAACTCCAGTGGCTCGAAGGGGGCCTCAGCCACCCTTCAAGTACCACCGCCAGGTCCCAGGTTGGGACTCTGGAGCGAGCCGCAGGCCTCATCCTCCGAGCCCCACGGAGGAACTGTACAACCAGATGGTGCTTCCCCAAGGGTCCATCACCTAGAGGTGCATGGAAAGCCCCAAGGGCAGCCACGTACACCTTCAGGGTGGACGGGGTAAGACCAGAGGAGAAGCGATCTTGGAGGAACTCCAGCACTGAAGCCAACTGGGCAGTTAACTGGGTCCACCTCACGCTCTCTACACCAAGTGGAGAATATGTTCCACTTGAGGCTGTACAGTCTCGTGGTGGAAGGAGCCCTGGAGCTGAGTAAGGTCTCGACCACCTCTGCTGACGGGCCCGCATCTAGGTACCGAGCCCCCTCAGGGGCCAGACCCAGAGGCTCCATAACTCTGGCCGGGGGTGAAATATTGTGCCCCCTGCCTGAGAGAGCAGATCCCTCCTCAGAGGGATCCGCCACGGAGAGCCGTCTAGCAGAGCTATGATGTCCGAGAACCATACTCGAGTGGGCCACCGGGGTGCTACTAAGAGCAGGCTGATGCCCTCCCGGCGGACTCGCTCCAGAACTCCCGGGAGCAGAGCGATCGGGGGAAATGCGTACAGACGTAGCCTCGGCCACGTCTGCATCATGGCGTCCAGCCCTAACGGAGCTGGATGCCTGAGAGAAAACCACAGTGGACAGTGGGACGTCTCTCGAGACGCAAACAAGACCACTTCCACTGGGCCGAATCTCTCACACATGGCTTCCACTGCCTCTGGGTGGAGTCGCCACTCCCCGGGCCTCAGCCCCTGCCTCGACAGGACGTCTGCTCCCTGGTTCTGGTCCCCGGGGACGTACATCGCTCTGAGAGACGACCGTTTCCCCTGGGACCACAGGAGGATTTGATGCGCCAGTCTGCAAAGAGGGCGCAACCTCAAACCCCCCTGGTGATTGAGATACGCGACAACCGAGGTGTTGTCTGAGCGTATCAGGACATGGTGGCCGCGGAGGTATGGGAAAAAGCTCCTCAGACCCTTGTAGACCGCCAGCATGTCCAGGCAGTTGATGTGCCATGAAGAATGCCGGGTCTCCCAAAGACCTCTCACAAAGCGGCCGTCCATGCCCGCGCCCCAGCCAGTGAGGGAAGCATCTGTTGAAGCGGCTCTCCGGCAACATGATGCTCCCAGCACTGGTCCCTGGGACAGGTACCAAGGTTTCCGCCATATGACAAGGGAACGAAGGCATTTGCGCGTTACCCTGATCATATGAAACGGATTTCCCCTCGGGGAAAACCCCTTGGCCCTCAGCCTCCACTGTAGGGGTCTCATGTGCAGCAGGTCAAAAGGTATCACCTTGGACGCTGCTGAGCCCCAGCAGTCTCAGAAACTGCTTCACAGTGAGGCTGCGGCCTGGCTTCACTCTGGAGACCATCGCCAGTATGGACTCCATGCGTGCGGGGGACATTTGTGCCCGCATCGCTCCTGGGGGAAAACGACCTCAGTCGCTCCTACCCAGGAGAGGGGGCTGGCCAGCAGGGGCCTCATCTAAGGGAGCTGCTCGACAGGGCCGCAACACTAGGGTGGACACTGCGCTTAGCAACCGCCTGAAACTGATGTGTCCAGCAGGCCACAAGGCGGCAAGAACGACACCAACTTCAGGAGGGCTCCCTCTTAGATGAATATCCAGACAAGTCAAACACGCTTGGGTGACAGACCGATTAAAAGTATCTAACTTATCAAAGTCAGATAACATGACACTCAATTCCTCAGAATTAAATGCCATCATAATCACCCAACCTGTGCAACCTAGTCTGAATAATAGGCTGAGTAAAAAATACATCTAACTCCTCACGTTAGATAATACTTTAATTTAATTCCTCAGAATTAAATGCAGCCATAATATGGTCTGAATGATAGGCTGAATATCTAACTCCTCAAAGTCAGATCATATATTATTTAATTCCTCAGAATTAAATGCAGCCCTAATCATCAGACGATACTGTTTTATTGTATTTATATGGCTCGTAACCACACGTTGCCTCAGCAACGTGGCTCGAGCCATTATAATACAATTGGCTTTCATCCCTCGGGAAAAAAGTCAAACAGGCGCGAGGCTGAAACACCCGAAAGGCGCACGGTAGTACGCGTCGAGATATTTCTCAATGAAAACAGCCAGCACCCTCAGGCGCTGACCGCATGCCTCGCACCCAACAGTATCACACAATACAGTGAAACATGGTCCGAAATGACAGGCTGAATATCTAACTCCTCAAAGTCAGATCCCATTTAATTTAAGTCCTCAGACTTAAATGCAGCCCTAATCATCAGACGATTCTGTTTTATTGTATTTATACGGACTCGTAAACCAGACGTTGCCTCAGCAACATGGCTCGAGCCCATATAATACAATTGGCTTTCATCCCTCGGGAAAAAAAGCCAAACAGGCGCGAGGCTGAAACACCCGAAAGGCGCACGGCACTACGCGTCGAGATATTTCTCAATGAAAAACTCAAAAAGCATGCCTCGCACCCAACAGTATCACATTTCACCGTATCACATTGTATCACTTTACTAGCAGACTCGAAACTACGCGCTGCCTTTTTTTTTTTTTTTTTTTTGGCAACGCGAGATTGAATCTTGCACTAGGAAATGGCGAGCCTCGATACGGAGCCCGTCTAATTCCTCAGAATCAGACAGCTAATGCATCGGGTCCTCCACCCCGGGGGAAGAAGCCGCAGCGCGGGCTTCCACACGGGGAAGGAGAACAATGGAACTGTCACCAAGGAAGGAGAAGATGCCTTTCAGCACTCTCAAGTTCCCCTGACAGCCCATCTGCGAGTCCAATGATTGATCAACCGTGCTGTCTTTTTTTCTTTCTTTTTTTTGACAGACACGGGACCAGCCACGGGGTTCGCGAGCCCTGCTTGTGAACAACGTTGGTAGACAAACAACATCAAATAAGACTGACAAAAAACAAAGCGCTTCACTGAAGAGCAAAAAGCTAGTGTGTGTTTGCATCAGCTTCCTTTTTGTATCTTCTGGGTATGCCGTCATCTACTACGTCACAACGCACCACCAATCAGATTGGCTTGATTTCATTCATACTTCAGATGCGTAACGCTGTGGGCGTTCCCAGAGTGTTGTCACTCGACGACGCAGTGCGAGTTCCCTCGAAGGGGAACTAACGCCATGCTTCCTAATGATATCTCCCTGTGGTAGCATGAACAGGGTGAAGAGCAGCGGTCCAAGCACTGAGCCCAGCGGTACTCCATACTGAACTTGTGATCGGTGTGACATCTCTTCATTTACTGCTACAAACTGATAACGGTCACACAGGTATGATTTAAACCATGACAAAGCAATTCCACTAATACCTACAATTTTCGAGTCTATTCAAACGAATGTTGTGGTCGATAGTATCAAATGCAGCGCTAAGATTAAGTAACACTAATAGAGAGATACAGCGACGATCGGATGATAAGAGTAAATAATTTGTAACTCTGATGAGAGCAGTCTCAGTACTATGATACGGTCTAAATCCTGACTGGAAATCCTCACAGATACCATTTCTTTCTAAAAAGGAAAATAATTGTGAAGACACTGCCTTTTCAAGTATTTTTGACAGAAAGGGTTGATTTGAGATTGGTCTATAATTGACTAATTCTGTAGGATCAAGTTGCTTTTTTTTAATAAGTGGTTTAATAATAGCCAACTTAAAAGTTTTCGGTACATATCCTAATGACAAAGATGAATTAATTATATTAAGAAGAGGATCTATGACCTCTGGTAGCATCTCTTTTAATAGCCTAGTCGGTATAGGGTCGAGCATATATGTTGTTGATTTTGATGATTTAACGAGTTTAGCCAATTCTTCTTCTCCTATAGCAGTGAATGAGTGTAATTTTTCCTCAGTGATGCTACAATGCTCTGTCTGATGTGATACTGTAGTAGATGGCTGCATGGTTAAAATTTTCTCCCTAATATTATCAATCTTACATGTAAAGAATATCATAGTCATTACTGCTGTGCTGTTTACAAACATCAGAAGTTGAGGCTTTATTTTTGGTTAATTTAGCCACTGTATCGAATAAATACCTAGGGTTGTATTTGTTTTCTTCCAAGAGAGTCGAGAAATAAGCAGATCTAGCAGTTTTTACGGCCTTTCTGTATGCGATCATGTGCTTTTTCCACGAATTACGAAAGACCTCTAGTTTCATTTTCTTCCAGCTGCGCTCCATTTTTCTGGCTGCTGTTTTAAGGGCCCGAGTGTGCTCGTTGTACCATGGCATTGGACTATTTTCTTTAATCTTCTCTAAGCGCAGGGAAGCAACTGTGTCTAAAGTACTGGATAAGAGAGAGTCAATAGTTTCTGTTGCAACATCGAGTTCTTCTAAGCTATCTGGGATGCTGAGGAGATGATACTGATGAGGAAGATTATTTAAAAAGCAATCTTTAGTGGCGGCAGTGATTGTCCAGCCATTTTTTAGCCACTTAGCTAAATTAAGTATACATGATACTGGGTAATGATCTGAGATGTCATCGCTCTGCTGCAGAATTTCAACGGTATCAACATTTATTCCATGTGACAATATTATATCTAAAGTATGATTATGATGATGAGTGGGTCCTGACACGTGTTGCCTAACTCCAATAGAGTTTAGAATTTCTTTAAATGCTAATCCCAATGCGTCTTTTTCGTTGTCTACATGGATATTAAAATCACCAACAATTAGTACTTTATCTACGGCCAGTACTAACTCTGATAGAAAATAAGCAAATTATTTGATAAAGTCTGTATTACACCCAGGCCTGTATACAGTAGCTAACACAAATGTTAAACGGGGTTTATCATGTACACTTCATAACGTCACATAAAGCACCAAAACTTCGAAGGAATTATATTTGAAACTAGACTTCTGAGTAATACTGAAGATATTATTATAAATTACAGCAACCCCTCCCCCTTTACCTTTCAGACACGGCTCATGTTTATAACAATAATCTTGGGGGGGTGGACTCATTTAAAGTAATGTAGTCGTCAGGTTTTAGCCAGCTTTCTGTCAAACATAGCACATCTAGATTATTATCTGTAATGATATCATTAACAATAAGCGCTTTTGGGGAAAGGGATTGAATATTCAGCAACCCAAGCTTTATCAATTGTTCATCTGTATCATATCTGTTGTTTATTTGTTTGATTTTTACTGTTGAATGGTTTTGATGTTTTTTTGTATTTACCAATTCGGAGAACAGACACAGTCTCTATATGATAATATCTAGGTGAAAGAGTCTCTATGTGCTGGGATTTATCTGACTCCGGTGACGTGAGACAGCTAGCAGACGGTCGGTTTAGCCAGTTTGTCTGCTTCCTGACCTGGGCCCTAGTGAGTCAAGGTTTAGCTCTAAGACTATGTGCCAAATTACTAGAGAGAAGAGCGGAACCACCCCAGGAGGGATGGATGCCATCCTTCTTCAACAGGTCAGGTCTGCCCCAAAAACTTTTCCAATTGTCTATGAACCCTATGTTATTTTGCGCACACCACTTAGACAACCATCCATTGAGTGATGATAGTCTGCTAACTATCTCATCACTCCTTTTTACAGGGAGCGGCCCAGAACAATAAACAGCCTCTGACATCGTACTAGCGAGTTCACACACCTCTTTAATGTTAATTTTGGTGATCTCCGACTGGCGAAGTCAAACATCATCAGTGCCGATGTGAATAATAATCTTAGAGAATTTACGATTAGCTTTAGCCAGCACTTTTAAATTTGCTTTGATGTCAGGCGCTCTGGCTCCCGGTAAACATGTGACTATGGTGGCTGGTGTCTCTATTTTCACGTTCCGTGTAATAGAATCGCCAATGACTAGGGCACTTTCAACAGGATACTCAGAGGGTGCTTCACTGAGAGGGGAGAACCTGTTTGATGTTCTAACCGGAACCGAAAAGTGGCTTTTTGATCCGCTACTATGCCGTCTCACCGTTACTCAGTTTCCCTGCTGCGGGGGCCCTGCAGCTGGAAACCGAAGAATGTACAGAGTTCACTAAGCTATTCGCATTTAAATCAGTGTCTAAAGCTTTTACATCCTCACTACTCTCGGATAAAGTATGGATGCGTGTTTCTAATTCTGAAATCTTCTCCATCAGCCTAACTATCTCCTTACATTTATCATATGTGAAGCCCTGTTCGCCAACGGAGAAGCCTATACTAAACATACAGCATGTGGTGCAAGTAACAATGACAGGAGATGACATGACTTCCCGTGTTTGTTGATTAATCAAACTTACCACAATTGTTTGCTGGACACTATTTACTAATCCAACTAATGAACTCAGAAAACAAGAGACCTGGGTGCAGAGATGACAAGCTAACAGGCTAGCGAAATGCTAACGTGTGATGGTGATTTAGATTAAAAGCTAGCAATGTCAAATTTAACTTGATAGGCAATATTTAAACAATGTATGCTGATGAGTAAGTTATATTTAGCAGTAGAACAAAGAAGATATATCAAAATAGAGATTCAAACGCAAGCAAGGCTGTACAGAGCTACAAACAGGCAGGAGGCAAACTGGCAGACAGGAGACAGAAGCAATCGATCAGGAGCAGGAGCAGGACAGTAGTTATTTTTTCCCTAAATATAGCACATATAGGCAAGGCAAGGCAAGGCAAGTTTATTTGTATAGCACATTTCATACACAGTGGCAATTCAAAGTGCTTTACACAGAAATGAAGTTAAAATAGTCATAGGTGAATAAAATACAAATATATATAGTATAATAGTTATAATAGGAATTAAAATCAAATAAAAATAAAGATGAAATCCCCTATCTGGGGTGGAAGAAAATGGAGAGTCAGGTTTACTTTAAATATATTTGTCAGGTAACTGTGCGTTTAGACAGTACCCTTACAGACAAATCTTCTTGGCCTAACTTGAGGGCGTTCTCTAGATGTTTTACCCGCCAGAGCAGATCTAAACGGGTCTTCCTCGCATCGGAGGGAGTACTCAAAAAAATATTTGTCAGGTAACTGTGCATTTAAACATTACCCTTACAGACAAATCTTCCTGGACAGGAACACCAGGGCTATCTCTACTTTGTTCGACCGTCAGAGCGGATCTACACGGTCCTTCCTCATACCACCAAAGCTATATCTATCCGTCAGAGCAGATCTAAACGGATCGCCCTTGCACCGGAGGAATTTCGATTTATCGCTCCCCCGTCTCTCAACCTCTTCCACCCAGACAGCCTTAACAAAATAAAAAATAATAAAAAATAAAAAGTATAATTAAAATCTACAAATAAAACAGGGTTAAATTGAAACACATAATTAAAGTGCAAGCAGTTCGGACAAAGCACAGAGCTCATTGAGTAAATGCATAAGATAAGGTGCAATCAGTCGGACGTACAGTGGCATAGCTCATTCAGTAAATGCACAGCTAAACAGATGTGTTTTGAGTCTGGATTTGAAAGTGGCTACTGTTGGAGCACATCTGATCTGTTCAGGAAGCTGGTTCCAGCTACGGCTGGCATAATAGCTAAAAGCAGACTCTCCTTGCTTTGAGTGAACCCTTGGTATTTCTAATTGACTTGATCCTGATGATCTGAGTGATCTGTTGGGTTTGTATTTAATCAGCATATCTGCAATGTATTGAGGTCCTAGGTCATTGAGTGATTTATATACAAGTAATAGTACTTTAAAATCGATCCTAAATGTAACAGGAAGCCAGTGTAAAGACCTGAGGACTGGTGTGATATGGTCATATTTTCTGGTTCTGCTCAGAATCCTGGCAGCAGCATTCTGTATGAGCTGCAGCTTTCTAATGGTCTTTTTGGGGAGGCCAGTGAGAAGACCATTACAATAGTCCATCCTGCTGGTGATAAAAGCATGAACGAGTTTCTCTAAGTCTTGCCTGGAAATAAAGCTTCTAATTCTTGCAATATTTTTCAGATGATAGTAAGCTGATTTAGTTATTGCTTTGACATGACTACTGAAACTCAGGTCTGACCCCAAAATCACACCAAGATTCCTGACTTGATTTTTTTATTTTAGACCTTTAGCCTCAAGATATGCGTTCACCTTGAGAATTTCATCTTTGTTTCCTAATGTAGTGATTTCAGTTTTGTCTTTGTTTAACTGAAGAAAGTTTTGGCACATCCAACTGTTAACTTCATCAATGCATTTACATAGAGAGTCAATAGGGCTGTAGTCATTAGGTGATAGGGCTAAGTAGATCTGGGTGTCGTCAGCATAGCTGTGGTAAGCCATTTTGTTATTTTTCATAATTTGGCTCAGTGGCAGCATGTATAGGTTGAATAGGAGTGGTGCAAGAATTGACCCTTGAGGGACTCCGCATGTCATGGGTGTCCACTCAGACTTATGGTCACCTATACTCACATAATAACCTCTCCCTTCTAAGTATGACCTGAACCATTTGAGGACCATTCCAGAAAGCCCAACCCAGTTTTCCAGCCTGTCAAGAAGTATGTTGTGGTCAACAGTGTCGAATGCAGCACTGAGGTCGAGTAGTACCAGAATTGATGTTTTGCCTGTATCTGTATTGAGGCGAATATCATTTACAGTATAATCTTTACGAGCACTGTCTCTGTGCTGTGATGCGGTCGGAAACCAGATTGAAAATTGTTATAGTATCCGTTTGAGTTCAAGAATTTGTTCAGCTGACTGAAAACAACTTTTTCAATGATCTTGCCTATGAAGGGGAGATTTGAGATTGGTCTGTAGTTGCTCAGTATGGAGTTATCCAGATTTCTCTTTTTAAGGAGAGGCTTTACTACTGCAGTTTTAAGGGAGTTTGGAAAAGTCCCAGAAAGAAGTGAGGCGTTTACCACTTCTAGGAGATCTGCTTCTAAACAGTTAAACACACTTTTGAAAAAAGAAGTGGGGAGTGTGTCAAGGGCGCAGGTTGATGTTTTAAGGTGCTGTACCGTTTCTTCTAAGATTTTACCATCAATTGCTTCGAAATCAGTCATAATAACTTTCTGAGGTTGTGGTCTGATCTGACTCACCCCAGAGCAACTCAAGGATGTGCTGATCGCCTTTCTGATATTAATGATTTTCTCGGAGAAGAAGGAAGCAAACTCACTGCATTTGCTGTCTGAGAGCATTTCACTGGGAATGTGACTCGGTGGGTTTATTAGTCTCTCAGCAGTAGCAAAAAGAGTGCATGTGTTGTTTATGTTTCTATTTATAATATTTGAATTTGAATTTGAATTGAATATTTGAAGAAGGTCTGTCTAGCTTTGCCTAGTTCCACATTGAAAGCACTAAGACTGTTTTTATAGATATTGTAATGGACTACAAGTTTTGTCTTTCGCCACATGCATTCAGATTTCCTGCATTGTCTTTTCATTAATTGCACTGCTAACAATGTCTAACTTTACGAAACCTAAACGACCTCGTTATGAATCAGAAAAACGTTGTGACAGTGTCCGAAATAAAACAAGGATTTGTATAAGAGATGCCTTTGAAAGATGGAGACGGCTGAAAACGGAGAATAATTTGAAGACTGATGCCAACGGTGCTAATTTTCTCCTGGACAGGTAAGGTTCATCTATGTTTGGCTAACTTGTACTTAATGTACATGGACATTTCAAATATTCATGACAGTCAAACAAAGTTATGCATGTTCGTGCAAAGTAACGTTAGGTTAGCGCAGATGGAGGAGGTGGGTCATTGAATTGAAAAGGTAACGTTAAGGAATTGTTTGGTGAAAAAAAAGTCGTCATTGCTAACATTAGTAATGCATTATCAGAGCCCGTTTCTCTGTCATTATGCTGGGACGCTGAGGAAAACAACATTAGCACACCTATTATGGCAATGTGAAAACGTATTTGAGACAGTAGCCTAACGTTACCTCGGTAAAAAGTATTCCTCATTCGTTCTTCGCATATATAGTGGACAAAACATGCTGCAAGTTGACCTGTATGACCATTGCTAATGTTATTTAGCTTTGTTGTAATTTTACTATAGTATTTTTTCATGTGGGAATGTACTGTCACATACGAGCGTTCATATTTACGATTATATTTGGCTAATTGCCATTAGTAAATTTTTGCGATTCATAATTACTTCACAAAACATCGCTCTTGAAGCATAAACATAATTAACAGAAAGAAAAAAAACCTTGTCACTTGCCATTGAAAGCTCCTTGTAGTAGCCTACGTTCCTGCTGGATCCTGCAGCCTATCTGGCAACCTCGAGTCAGGGGGAGGGGGAGAGGGGATACACCGCTCAACAGTAATTTGAAAGTGATTGCAGTACCAGTTTTGGCCACAGTCCTACATACAGCTCCTTTAAATTTAAAATGAACAAAATTTTCTTTTGGGGAGCACCCCCTAGCCTAGAGGGACCAATGTCTACACAGCACAGTCTCATAAAATCATGTGGGGAAACAAAAATTATATATTTATAATGTAATATAAATATGAATAAACACTGCTACAGCCTCAAAAGCCTTTCTACTGTTGTCAATTATGTTGGCCCATCTTGTTTACAACTATATACAACTATGATGGAAAAAATCTTGCTTGCATTGCATTTACCACAGCCCATGTGCTTCTACTACTGTTGAGTTATTTGTTATTTCATATCACATTTGAAGTTGCTCATTTTGAATTCCTTTTCACTCATTATAATACGTTTTGTTATCAATAATATACAGTATTATTACCTCCAGTGTAGGGCTATTTATACTGGTTCACTGTTTACATGTATTTAAATGTGCCACCCCTCTCTGAGTCTGTGCCCCAGTCTGGCCCCCCCACGAAAAATTGTCTAGACCCGCCCCTGTTTGACATATATGTCTCAAATATGAAATATCCTAATATGCTCATATAGAAACATTTTAAAACATAAATGCACATATATGCACAGCTATCAGAAATTCCATATATTGACATATATCTCTGTTCCACATATTATATATGTTTAAATTATATATGTGACAAATCGCTATCACTGACAAATGTCGTAGAGTCTTAGTATAGATTTTATGTATAAAACAAATTACATTTAAAATATAAAATATTTTTAATGTTACTTATTTGTCAGGTGAGGCAAGGGATGAAGGACTCAAGGATGCAGAGGTTAATGGGCTTTTTATTAGACTTCAAAATAAAAAATAAAAACACAAAAAAAAACCTTCATGCTTGTAACTGGCTCGCCTTAGTTTTTTGTTATACAATAAGAAAGACTCATAAAAGGGAAATTCACTTTTGCCAATAGTTTGTGTTCAAAATTACTGTAAGAGTCTCAATGAGGGAGTGAAAATAAATTGTATTGTAAGACCGCTGAAATCTCGCTCCAATGAACGGTAACAAGCTGTGGTTGAAGGCCGTTGCGCATTCGTGTTTCCGCTGGGCAAAATGGATTTAATTATAATATTCTTTATCTTACTCCATGTATCATATATATATTGAATTTAGGATAGAATGCCAATTGGTTGTTTGGTCATTTATACTTAATAGATAATCATACATTTAATCCTTCCGTTGTAACCCTTTGTTGCAATTATACCATTCTGTACTTGAGATACAGAGAAAATTCAGAAAGGATCAAATGTAACAATGTTTTAACAATCAGGTAAATGTATAATGTCAATTACCTAATAGACACTTAAAATAGAGAGAGAGAGAGAGAGAGAGAGAGAGAGAGAGAGAGAGAGAGAGAGAGAGAGAGAGAGAGAGAGAGAGAGAGAGACTTTTGACTTTTACAGACCCTTTATTTTACATAATTAAAAAAACAAAACAAAAAACAACACATATTTAAATCACATTCACATTACCACCAAATAAGTAAATTATATTATATTCCTACATATCCAATGTAAAAATACTCAATAAATAAATAAATTACATTACCAATTAAAAACCAACCCTCCAAACTCACACACTGTAACCAGTGCTTCCTTAACACCCCATTTCCATTTAAAGAAAGAACATTATCAATGTGCTTATAATATGTGTATTCTATAACCACTCGTGCTTCCACTAAAGATTTAAATAAAGCCCCCATACAAATTCAATTCAATTCAATTCAAATTTATTTGTATAGCGCTTTTCACAATACACATTGTTTCAAAGCAGCTTCACAGAAAGTGCATTTCATAAATGTACATTGAAAAATGTTAGAAAAGAGAATGTTAAAGAAAAAATGTTAGGATAAGTTAATCAATCATGTATTATTTTAGGCCATAACAACGCTGGCGTTGAGTCGTCTCTTCACAGGCGTCGAGTCGTCTCATCACAGGTGTCGGGGCATCTGAAGTCTCCATCAGAGGCTGGATACAAACTGGAGCTGACGAACTAGTTACCTCGGGACTAGTGTCCCGAGATAACAACAGAAAAGCAGATGGGAAATAATTAGCATAGCTGCTGTTCAGAATATTAATGCTGTTGGTGCGATTTAACTGTAGTATAAAACTTAATTATAATGTGAATGCTTGGCTAAAGAGATGCGTCTTTAATCTAGTTTTAAACTGGGACAGCGTGTCTGAACCTCGAACAATATCCGGAAGACTATTCCAGAGTTTAGGAGCTAAATGTGAAAAAGCCCTCCCTCCTTTAGTGGACTTGGATATCCTAGGAATGACCAGAAGCCTCGAGTTTAGTGATCTTAAAGAGCGCGATGGATTGTAGGGCGATAAAAGATCAGTTAAATACACTGGAGCTAGCCCATTTAGGGCTTTATAGGTCAGTAGCAATACTTTGTAATTGATACGGAACTTAATAGGTAACCAGTGTAGGGATGATAAAATTGGTGTTATATGATCATATTTTCATATTTTCATATTTTCTTGACAAATATCTCTTCCTATATTTTTTTTCCTGATGAGATTTCAGAATTTCTAATTTAGCTTGTCCTATTACAAAATTAGCAAGAACACATTGTTCTTGTAAGGGTAACAACAGCCCAATATAAATAAGCTATTAGTATACAGAAACCCCAATTTTGTTATTATTTTTCTCAACAGTACAAAAATAGGATCAAGTCTAGGGCAATCACAAAACATATGAAAAACTGTATCCAAAACATCACAAAATGGACATTTTCATTCACTTTTGCAACAAACTTATTTGTGGCTGAAATACAATGGATCAATCTCCACTGAAGATCCCCACACTTCTTAGAAATAGGAGGTTTATACAAAAGTCTCCAAGATGGAAAAATATATTCAGATACAGAAAGTTGAGATCTCCATTTAGTATCAATTTTCCTTTCAATTGATCCAAATGACACATATGTGATATAATATTTTTTTCCTTATGCAATCAAAAACCAATTTTCCATAACCCTTTAACCCTTGTGTTATGTTGCGGGTCAATTCGACCTGTTTTGATTTTTAAGTTGTCAGAACTATCAGTTAACCTATGTTTATTGGTTATATTTTGTTATTTTAGTTTTTTACTAACCTAAGAAGCTAAAAAAAAGGCTTTTCCCCATTTTTTTCAATACAGAAATATTTTTGTATGCCACAAATGGTAAAAATTAGCTATAATTTCTTTTTTCAATCTATCTGAAATACTATCTAACCTACATTGTTTTTTCTTGAAATTGAGTGACCTTTTCTCATTTAGGGTCATTAACATGCAAAGTTTCAACATGCTGATGCGTTGTGAAATGTGAATATCAAATTGTATACACTCTTGCTGTTTGTGGGTCAATTTGACCCATATAGGACAGCTATTCAAAAGCAACTGTACAGACACAAAATACAAAACACTTTGTTGTATCTCAGAGCTCTTCAACTCTAGTCCTGAAGTGCCAGTGTCTTGCTGAGATTAACAACTTCATGAAGCAGTGTTTTGAAATCGGCCATCACTGTAGAAGTCATAAAAGTAAAGTTTAAAACAAGTTATAGAAGTTTATTAACATGTAAAATATATAACATATATATTAATTTTTTTTAAATATTTTATATAAAATATACATTTTACAAAACATGTTCAATTCTAAAACCTCAAGAAAATCAAAGCTAAATAACTGAACAAATTCTGTACCAAATTTTTGTTTGAGATCTCAAAAAAAAGATGCAAGTAATAGATGCACAGTACCAACGTTTTCCACTAGATAACATGTTGACTCTTTGATTTCCATATATGGTTTGAGTGATCTGAACGTTATATTTTCATACTTTTTAAAATATCTATGAAGTAGACATAATATTCAGAAGTAGTTTGGGCAGTAATGTTAATATTTGATTTGAATTAAATCTCTAAAATGCATATTAAAAAAAAAAACATATGGAAAGAGTCAAATTGCGTTATAGTTTGGCACCCGATCACAAATGACGAATCTATCGCTATTCATCTACTGCTCTGTCATCTCTTTTGAAAATCAGTCACCGAATATTAAAATTAAAGGCTGAAAGCTTTAAAATGCTATATAGTTGGTCAAGATTACTTTAGGTTTAGACTAAGATATTATTGTTCTAAATGTATAAAAGCAAGTGTCCTAAGGGCCAATCTTAAAAATAGTGGTTAAAAGTATTTTTATAAATCGTAAATTCAGATATTTATTCTTTGTAATGTGTGAAAAGTATTGATATTAAAAGTTAATTGTTTGTACCTGATTGTATGTGTTTTTTCATAGTGTGATTTTTGGGGAATTGTATTGAATCCAATTAGGGTCAAGTTGACCCGGACCATAAGGAGTGTAACCAGAAATCGAACAGTGCACAAGGGTTAATAAGGAGGTACAATCAGAACTTTCATCAATTTCACAATCTTTAGGAATCACCTTTAGCTGAGGAAAATTCAGCAATAGCACCATTCTTTAAAACATGATTTACAAAATTGTGGTTGAAGCATCCATTTCATTTAACTGGGAAAATCTAGTTCTCAAAGGGGTAATATAATGGTACATGAACTTTTACAAGTTGATTGTACGGAGCCTGATCGATTGCTCCTGTCTCCTGTCTCCTGTTTGCCTCCTGCCTTCCTCCTGCCTGTTTGTAGCTCTGTACAGCCTTGCTTGCGTTTGAATCTCTATTTTGATATATCTTCTTTGTTCTACTTCTACTGCTAAATATAACTTACTCATCACCATACATTGTTTAAATATTGCCTATAACGTTAAATTTGACATCGCTAGCTTTTAATCTAAATCACCATCACACGTTAGCATTTCGCTAGCCTGTTAGCTTGTCATCTCTGCACCCGGGTCTCTTGTTTTCTGAGTTCATTAGTTGAATTAGTAAATAGTGTCCAGCAAACAATTGTGGTAAGTTGGATTAATCAACAAACACGGTAAATCATGTCATCTCCTGTCATTGTCACTTGCACCGCATGCTGCATGTTCAGTATAGGCTTCTCCACTGGCGAACAGGGCTTCACATGTGATAAATGTAAGGAGATAGTTAGGCTGACGGAGAAGTTTTCAGAATTAGAAACACGCATCCATACTTTATCTGAGAGTAGTGAGGATGTAACAGCTTTAGACACTGATTTATAATAGAGTAAATTCTCTAAGATTATTATACACGTCGGCACTAATGATGTTCGACTTCGCCAGTCGGAGATCACCAAAATTAACATTAAAGAGGTGTGTGAACTCGCTAGTACGATGTCAGAGGCTGTTTATTGTTCTGGACCGCTCCCTGTAAAAAGGAGTGATGAGATAGTTAGCAGACTATCATCACTCAATGGCTGGTTGTCTAAGTGGTGTCCGCAAAATAACATAGGGTTCATAGACAATTGGAAACGTTTTTGGGGCAGACCTGACCTGTTGAAGAAGGACGGCATCCATCCCTCCTGGGGTGGTTCCGCTCTTCTCTCTAGTAATTTGGCAGATAGTCTTAGAGCTATACCTTGACTCACTAGGACCCAGGTCAGGAAGCAGACAAACTGGCTAAACCGACCGTCTGCTAGCTGTCTCACGTCACCGGAGTCAGATAAATCCCAGCACATAGAGACTCTTTCACCTAGATATTATCATATAGAGACTGTGTCTGTTCCCCGAATTAGTAAATACAAAAAAAACATCAAAACCATTCAACAGTAAAAATTTAATTGATGTCCAACAAATAAACAACAGATATAATACAGATGAACAATTGATAAAGCTTGGGTTGCTGAATATTCGATCCCTTTCCCCAAAAGCGCTTATTGTTAATGATATCATTACAGATAATAATTTAGATGTGCTGTGTTTGACAGAAACCTGGCTAAAGCCTGACAAATACATTACTTTAAATGAGTCCACCCCGCAAGATTATTGTTATAAACATGAGCCGCGTCTGAAAGGTAAAGGGGGAGGGGTTGCTGTAATTTATAATAATATCTTCAGTATTACTCAGAAGTCTAGTTTCAAATATAATTCCTTAGAAGTTTTGGTGCTTTATGTAACGTTATGTAGTGTACATGATAAAACCCATTTAACATTTGTGTTAGCTACTGTATACAGGCCACCAGGGCATAATACAGACTTGACTCTGGCTAAATTAACCAAAAATAAAGCTTCAAGTTCTGATGTTTGTAAACAGCACAGCAGTAATGACTTTATGAACTTCTTTACATGTAAGATTGATAATATTAGGAAGAAAATTTAACCATGCAGCCGTCTACTACAGTATCACATCAGACAGAGCATTGTAGCGTCACTGAGGAAAAATAACACTCATTCACTGCTATAGGAGAAGAAGAATTGGCTAAACTCTTTAAATCATCAAAATCAACAACATGTATGCTCGACCCTATACCGACTAGGCTATTAAAAGAGATGCTACCAGAGGTCATAGATCCTCTTATTAATATCACTAATTCATCTTTGTCATTAGGATATGTACCGAAAACTTTTAAGTTGGCTATTATTAAACTACTTATTAAAAACCCCAACTTGATCTTACAGAATTAGTCAAT
Source organism: Gobio gobio (assembly GCF_949357685.1). Classification (NCBI taxonomy): domain Eukaryota; kingdom Metazoa; phylum Chordata; class Actinopteri; order Cypriniformes; family Gobionidae; genus Gobio; species Gobio gobio. Next base: position 17,575,588 of record NC_137112.1, on the reverse strand, counting down.
TATAGACCAATCTCAAATCTACCCTTTCTGTCAAAAATACTTGAAAAGGCAGTGTCTTCACAATTATGTTCCTTTTTAGAAAGAAATGGTATCTGTGAGGATTTCCAGTCAGGATTTAGACCGTATCATAGTACTGAGACTGCTCTCATCAGAGTTACAAATGATTTACTCTTATCATCCGATCGTGGCTGTATCTCTCTATTAGTGTTACTCGATCTTAGCGCTGCATTTGATACTATCGACCACAACATTCGTTTGAATAGACTCGAAAATTATGTAGGTATTAGTGGAATTGCTTTGTCATGGTTTAAATCATACCTATGTGACCGTTATCAGTTTGTAGCAGTAAATGAAGAGATGTCACACCAATCACAAGTTCAGTATGGAGTACCACAGGGCTCAGTGCTAGGACCGCTGCTCTTCACCCTGTACATGCTACCACTGGGAGATATCATTAGGAAGCATGGCGTTAGTTTTCATTGTTATGCTGACGATACTCAGCTCTATATTTCTTCACGCCCTGAAGAAACTTACCAATTCACAAGATTAACGGAATGCATAGCTGATATAAAACATTGGATGACCAGTAATTTCCTGCAACTCAATTCAGAAAAAACAGAATTTTTAATTATTGGACAAAAAAGCTCCACAAGTAGTAACCTAGAATACTGTCTAACACTTGATGGCTGCTCTGTCAAGTCCTCATCGTCAGTGAGTAACCTGGGTGTGCTCTTTGATACCAATCTTTCGTTTGAAAGCCACGTTTCTAGCATCTGTAAAACTGCATTCTACCATCTTAAAAATATATCTAAATTACGGCACATGCAGTTAGTTCATGCGTTCATGACCTCAAGGTTAGATTATTGTAATGCTCTACTGGGTGGTTGCCCTGCTCGCTTAATAAATAAACTCCAGCTGGTCCAAAACACAGCAGCTCGAGTTCTTACTAGAACCAGGAAGTATGACCATATTAGCCCAGTTCTGTCAACACTGCACTGGCTGCCTATTAAACATAGCATACATTTTAATATCTTGCTTATTACTTACAAATCACTAAATGGTTTAGCTCCCCAATACTTGAGCGAGCTATTAACATATTATACTCCATCACGTTTACTGCGGTCTTAAAATTCTGGCCAGTTGATAATACCGAGAATATTCAAATCAACTGCAGGCGGTCGATCCTTATTTAGCACCTAAACTCTGGAATAGTCTTCCTAACATTGTACAGGAAGCAGACAAACTCTTGTCAGTTTAAATCTAGACTAAAAACACATCTCTTTACTATGGCATACACATAAAACACTTTTTCAATTAAATGATTGTTAGGCTGCATTAACTAGGTCAGCCGGAACCGGGAACACTTCCCATAACACCTGATGTACTCGTTACATCATCAGAAGAATGGAATCTACGCTAATGATAGTCTCTCTGTTTTATCCCAAGGTTTACTGCAGTCAGCCGGATCCGGGCCGTATCCAGGTCAGATGGTGGACCTGCGCCCAGACAAGACCCACGCAGGACCCTGAAGTGTCTGCAGAGACCGTGTCAATTATACTCCCCTAAAATTGCATCGTCGACACGGCATCCTCAATAAATATCGATATCGAATATTACAATTTAATCATACTTAAATCGATATGTCATCCTCAATAAACCTGTCTCCGGCGTGTTGCCTCTGATCCTTCGAATATTCCGATCTATTATGACCTCTGACCTGTAAAGTTTCCAGAATAATAATCATACGCTGTTTGTTAATTGGCCAGAGGAGAACTGGCACCCCGACTGAGCCTGGTTTCTCCCAAGGTTTATTTTCTCCATTAGGTCACCTGATGGGGTTCTGGTTTCCTTGCCACTGTTGCCTCTGGCTTGTCGTGCTCAGTTGGGGACACAACATTTTTCTAAATGTTTCAACTAAATATCGAAATAAATCTAATTATTAAACTAAATTAACCATATAAACTAAATTGCTGATCTAATTACTGATGTAAAGCCAACACTGTCACTGTATGATAATTTAAATGAACTGATGACATCACTGTTTTCTCCAGAATGGCTAGACGGCTGAATAAAATTATGCTGCATTATTTTCCTGCATTCATTATTTAATATCACTCCTTAAGCTTCATGAGCGCGTGCACGGGTTGAAGCGCTATTTTTAGCACGAGTGTAATGTTTGTTAATAGATTTAAGGTAAAAAAACATCATTAATCTTGACAAACTATATATCATTCTAAGGGCCCTATCTTAACGATCTGAAACGCGAGTGTCAAAGCGCGAAGCGCAAGTAACTTTGTGGGCGGGTCTCGGCGCTGTTGCTATTTTCCCGGCGGGATAAATGGCTCTTGCGCCCGGCGCAAATCTAAAATGGGTTGGTCTGAAGTAGCTTCATTATTCATAGGTGTGGTTTGGGCGTAACGTGAATAAACCAATCCGAGCGTCATCCAACATTCCCTTTAAAAGCAGGTGCGCAAGTTCCATTGGATTGCTATTATTATGGCGTATTTACCAGGCACACGCCAGGAGCGGTTCACAGCCGAGGAGACTGATGTTCTTGTAAGAGCAGTGAAAGACAGAGAAGTGAAGTTGTAATGTTGTACATTATGGTAAAGGTGATTTCACAGTCTTTTTTTTTTTCAGTCTTTCAGTTGTTTCAGTTTTTCAGTCGATTTTTTTTCCTGGTTCTTGACGGACAAACCAATTTGTCAGATGTCCTTATATACATATATGTCTTGCCACTATTGGGCAAACAGGTCTTATCCTTAATTATTACAATTAGCCTGAATCATTTGTAAGCTAGATTTATGCCTATTTTTTCACATCTTCGTGGCACACCACAATGATTTCCGTCATCTCATGTGTTAATATTTTTTTAGTGTAACAATTTATGATTTGCAAAAATAACTGTTGCATCTGTGTAGGTTACATGAGCAAAGTGTATGCGCGTTGTGCACGCTATACATTATGGTCAAGCATGCGCCCTTAAAATAGCATAATGAACAACGCGCAACGCGCCACTGACTTTAGACTAGGTTTTTTCTGGTCAGTGGCGCAATTGTTTAATGGAACAGCAAAATAGCACCAGGGATTGTTTGCGCCGGAACACGCCTCCTTTTTTGCGCTGAACCGCCCAGGGAGCGCAAGTTCATTCACTAGTTTAGCGACGTGCTTCTGTGGAGGGAAAAGCGCGCTTTGCGCGGGTGCAAAATAGGAATGACACATGCGTCGGTGTACAAAGTCAATTGCGCTGGGTGCAAGATAGGGCCCTAAAGGTCTCAAGCATCGAGGACAGACCACTGTTTTTCAATGAAAAGCTTATAACGGCTGTATTTTTGCATGAATGTAAGCAATACACATCAAAACAATTGATAAGAAAAAAAGAGCACATACCGTAGTTTCCTAATTACGAGCCACACACGCATCCACTGCTAAAAGTTCCAGAATGAATGGAAAGGTGAGGGTCCATGAATAACATCCCATAGAGCATTTTAATCCAACGAAACAATAACGGTGTAATATTGATGGTTAATCCTTTGTTTACATCGCATTTCTGCGGAGCGGAGTATCATACTAGACTGTTATGCAATAAAATAATGCACCAAAAACCGTCTCCCGGTAGCATAAAGTGGCATGGGTTTATAGCTTAGAATGTTACGAACATAATACAACTAACCCCACTCAAAAACATGCAAAGATAGCCGCGATATAGTCAAAAATATCCAACCATAGCACTCGTTTTAGCTGATGTCAGGACGTGCTCATCCATTGATAATGTCTGTTTATCTGGAGCCAATAAAAGCATTGAATCGTCATGACTGACAGAAAATGTAGCCAATGAACACACGATTCCAACGAGACCTCTCATGTGTATATTTGTCACATGGGCGTGAATATTTATTCATTTGAATGTGGCGCGCTCTCCCACGAGAAGCTGAGACGTAGTCTGTGTGACTGTGACACCCACTGTGACACACACACCCCTCCCCGTCATCTGACAGCTAACAGCTAACGGGCTAGTACAGACGGTCTCTTTGTAGTAACTGTTTGCTAATCTTACTAACTGGACGGAATTTATTATCCAATGGATCGTCAAAAGAAGTTTGTATTGTGCTGAAGATGCTTTATTTGAGCTCACTCGAAGCAGCGATGTGGAAAACATTGAGGAGAGTCAAGACAGCGATGACGGTGCTTGTTGACAGAGAAGTTGATCCAATAACATACCGGTGAGTTGCTATGTGTAGTTGTTTATGTATATTGAGAATGTGTGTGAGAATGTATTTATTTTATTGTTTCTGTGTGCTAGAAAAAATGCAATATACCAGTATGCATATGAAGAGTTTCGTTGCAAAACGAGATATATCCATTTTGAGAAATGTTGGTTATTTGACATTATTATTTAAGACATCAACAGTCAAGTTCATTCACAATTTTTTGTACATTAAACTATTACTTGAGCTCAGTGAAGGCCGGGACACAATATTCTTCAAATCCAGGATATTTTTTATTTAATTTTATGTCCATAAATAAGTCAAAAACCATGCCAAAATGCAACATATTTATCTTAACATTGTCAAACATCTTAAATTGGTTAAAAAAACAATACATCATAAATATATGGAATAGTATATACAAAGATTGATTAATAATAATAAGATTCCGAGTTAGTTTTGGTCAGAACATACACAACGGGCTAACGTTTTTTTTTTTTTTGCAAAACGCTATATATCCACCTTAGGCTATATTCTACTACGTAATACCATTAAGAAAAGCTAGTGAATCAATGTTTTGTGTGTGTGTGTGTGTGTGTGTGTGTGTGTGTGTGTGTGTGTGTGTGTGTGTGTGTGTGCGCCTATGTGATTTACGAGGACATTTGACATGAATACACGCCACATTATGAGGACATTTTGAATTATGAGGACAGGGCCGATGTCCTCATAATTCGGGGAATGTAGAAGTGCTCCAGAAGCTAGGGGGAGCTAAAATCCAAAATTTCTCCACATGTCTTTATAATTCACATAGACCTGAATTTGTGTATGACGTGTGTATCGGAAGTGCGCCTCTGTAGGACGGACTTGGTACTGCGCCTCCTCATTAATTATTAATACGTGTGTATGAATCGCGGCTTCTGATTGGCTGACCGCTAGAAGTCCTCATAATGTTGGAATTTGTCAAACTCAAGCCCCTTTAACACAGGTCGACGACAACGACGGTATTGGAAAATATATCATTCTAAGTATAAAATAATAGCCACATGTTACATGGACTAAGTTATAAAAACACTGCACACTGAAGCCTTTTCTCCTGACCGAAGTCTTTTCTGACGATATCATCACTCATCGCAGTCGCACAGGTAAGATCAATGATAAGCACAGCTGCTATCTGTGTTAAAATCTGCTTTAGTTTATAACGATTTAAACTATGACTGTTATTAAGACAACTGTGAAATTAAAGAGCATGAACTTTTAATCAAGTTAGCTTTGGTGAAACATCCCTTACGAAAATAAACCATGGTTTTATTATAGTAAAAGTGTAACCATGTTTTGTTTGGCTTACTGATTACCATTTAAATAACCACAGTTTTACCCCAAACTTTAGTTTAACTATAATTACTGTCGTTTAAGATCACATTATTTAGCGAAATGTCGTAATGCTTCTCAGCTTCAGCTGTTACTGTAACACATTAATCTGAATCTGAATGATAACGGTACTGAAATAATTATTTGTGCATCCCTAAGAAATGCAACAGATTCTGTAACTGCATGATAACTTTAATGTTGTCATTTTACTTAGTCTGAGCTAATAGATCGCTATGAGTTATAATGTGTCTTAAGGTTTCAGGTATGTTTCAGCTGTAACCCTGTCTGTCAAATCATTAAGTTCAGTATTATTCAGTATTCAAAATATCAAGGATATGTTTTCACAGAATGTTTCTTTCATTTTGTAAGATGCTTTTCTGTATAAAACAATAAATCACAAAAAAATGACTTGCTGGACCTTTGCAGAAAATTGCAGGAATAAGGCCCAGAAGAGGAGGCTGTATATTATGATCAATGTGTAAAAAGACAAGGATGGATTTGAAGCAAAATATATCACTTCATTCAAAGGTAAGTAACGCAGACCTATGTTTGAGTGAGGGATTTCCACCCCTGCTCTAAATCTTTATTTAAAACTTTTCTCTGATTAATCAGACTAATTCTTTTGTTAGGTCGGGAGTGTTCACCACTTCTCACTTTCAAAAAGGAGATGTTCTGATGGAATATCGAGGAGAGGTCATTAATAAAGAGGAATATGAAAGAAGACTCCAAACCTATGACAGTTCACTTGAAGTGTTTTTATTTGAATTCCGTTTTAATGGAAAACAATTATGGTATGTATATGGTTTTATTGGTTCTTATAAATATATTTGTAAGTTGTAAGTGAACCAGAAATGCAAACTGCATTTTCTGCAAGTAATAGCAATAGTAATAGTAAACTAGTGACTTTCATAACCCTTATTTCTTAAATGTTATTTTGCTCTAAACAATTATTCAAACATAAGCTTTAATCATGTTAAAGATTTATTTATAGTTTATTGTTAATCTACGCAGGTAACTTCGGAGACTGAAGAACCTGCCTCACTCGTCTGTGGAGATGGAAGTAAAGCATCGCAGATGGTAAGTGTTCATGAAAAGTGACTGCATTTTGGGTCTTCTCGTTTTATTCTATATATTCTCCTTCAAACATGCATGTCACACAGTCACGCACACAGTCAGGCACACAGTCAGGCACACAGTCAGGCACACAGTCACGCACACAGTCACGCACACAGTCACGCACACAGTCAGGCACACAGTCAGGCACACAGTCACGCACACAGTCACGCACACAGTCAAGCACACAGTCAAGCACACAGTCAAGCACACAGTCAGGCACACAGTCAGGCACACAGTCACGCACACAGTCACGCACACAGTCACGCACACAGTCAGGCACACAGTCAGGCACACAGTCACGCACACAGTCACGCACACTGTCACGCACACAGTCAGGCACACAGTCAGGCACACAGTCACGCACACAGTCAAGCACACAGTCACGCACACTGTCACGCACACAGTCAGGCACACAGTCAGGCACACAGTCACGCACACTGTCACGCACACAGTCAGGCACACAGTCAGGCACACAGTCAGGCACACAGTCAGGCACACAGTCAAGCACACAGTCACGCACACAGTCAGGCACACAGTCAGGCACACAGTCACGCACACAGTCAAGCACACAGTCACGCACACAGTCAGGCACACAGTCAGGCACACAGTCAGGCACACTGTCACGCACACAGTCACGCACACAGTCACGCACACAGTCACGCACACAGTCACGCACACAGTCACGCACACAGTCACGCACACAGTCAGGCACACAGTCACGCACACAGTCAAGCACACAGTCACGCACACAGTCAAGCACACAGTCACGCACACAGTCAGGCACACAGTCAGGCACACAGTCAGGCACACTGTCACGCACACAGTCACGCACACTGTCACGCACACAGTCAGGCACACAGTCACGCACACAGTCAAGCACACAGTCACGCACACAGTCAGGCACACAGTCACGCACACAGTCAAGCACACAGTCACGCACACAGTCAGGCACACAGTCACGCACACAGTCACGCACACAGTCAGGCACACAGTCAGGCACACAGTCACGCACACAGTCAGGCACACAGTCACGCACACAGTCACGCACACAGTCAGGCACACAGTCAGGCACACAGTCACGCACACAGTCACGCACACAGTCACGCACACAGTCAGGCACACAGTCAGGCACACAGTCAGGCACACAGTCACGCACACAGTCACGCACACAGTCACGCACACAGTCAGGCACACAGTCAGGCACACAGTCAGGCACACAGTCACGCACACTGTCACGCACACTGTCACGCACACTGTCACGCACACAGTCACGCACACTGTCACGCACACAGTCACGCACACAGTCACGCACACAGTCAGGCACACAGTCACGCACACAGTCAGGCACACAGTCACGCACACAGTCACGCACACAGTCACGCACACAGTCAGGCACACAGTCAGGCACACAGTCAGGCACACAGTCAGGCACACGGTCACGCACACTGTCACGCACACGGTCACGCACACAGTCACGCACACTGTCACGCACACTGTCACGCACACAGTCAGGCACACTGTCAGGCACACAGTCACGCACACAGTCACGCACACAGTCACGCACACAGTCACGCACACTGTCACGCACACAGTCACGCACACAGTCACGCACACAGTCAGGCACACAGTCAGGCACACAGTCAGGCACACAGTCACGCACACTGTCACGCACACTGTCACGCACACAGTCACGCACACAGTCAGGCACACAGTCAGGCACACAGTCAGGCACACAGTAAGGCACACTATCAGGCACACAGTCACGCACACTGTCACGCACACAGTCACGCACACAGTCAGGCACACAGTCAGGCACACAGTCAGGCACACAGTAAGGCACACAGTCACGCACACAGTCACGCACACAGTCACGCACACAGTCACGCACACAGTCAGGCACACAGTCAGGCACACAGTCAGGCACACAGTCACGCACACTGTCACGCACACAGTCACGCACACAGTCACGCACACAGTCACGCACACAGTCACGCACACAGTCACGCACACAGTCAGGCACACAGTCAGGCACACTGTCAGGCACACAGTCACGCACACTGTCACGCACACAGTCACGCACACAGTCACGCACACAGTCACGCACACAGTCACGCACACAGTCACGCACACAGTCACGCACACAGTCAGGCACACAGTCAGGCACACTGTCAGGCACACTGTCACGCACACTGTCACGCACACAGTCACGCACACAGTCACGCACACAGTCACGCACACAGTCACGCACACTGTCACGCACACAGTCACGCACACAGTCAGGCACACAGTCAGGCACACAGTCAGGCACACAGTCACGCACACTGTCACGCACACAGTCACGCACACAGTCACGCACACAGTCACGCACACAGTCACGCACACTGTCACGCACACAGTCACGCACACAGTCACGCACACAGTCACGCACACAGTCACGCACACAGTCAGGCACACTGTCAGGCACACAGTCACGCACACTGTCACGCACACTGTCACGCACACAGTCACGAACACAGTCAGGCACACAGTCAGGCACACAGTCAGGCACACAGTCACGCACACTGTCACGCACACTGTCACGCACACAGTCAGGCACACAGTCAGGCACACAGTCAGGCACACTGTCAGGCACACAGTCACGCACACTGTCAGGCACACAGTCACGCACACTGTCACGCACACAGTCACGCACACAGTCACGCACACAGTCACGCACACAGTCACGCACACAGTCACGCACACAGTCAGGCACACAGTCACGCACACAGTCACGCACACAGTCACGCACACAGTCAGGCACACAGTCACGCACACAGTCAGGCACACAGTCAGGCACACAGTCACGCACACTGTCACGCACACAGTCACGCACACAGTCACGCACACAGTCAGGCACACAGTCAGGCACACAGTCAGGCACACAGTCAGGCACACAGTCACGCACACAGTCACGCACACAGTCACGCACACAGTCACGCACACAGTCACGCACACAGTCAGGCACACAGTCAGGCACACTGTCAGGCACACTGTCACGCACACTGTCACGCACACAGTCACGCACACAGTCACGCACACAGTCACGCACACAGTCACGCACACTGTCACGCACACAGTCACGCACACAGTCACGCACACAGTCAGGCACACAGTCAGGCACACAGTCAGGCACACAGTCACGCACACTGTCACGCACACAGTCACGCACACAGTCACGCACACAGTCACGCACACTGTCACGCACACAGTCACGCACACAGTCACGCACACAGTCACGCACACAGTCACGCACACAGTCAGGCACACTGTCAGGCACACTGTCAGGCACACAGTCACGCACACTGTCACGCACACTGTCACGCACACAGTCACGCACACAGTCAGGCACACAGTCAGGCACACAGTCAGGCACACAGTCACGCACACTGTCACGCACACTGTCACGCACACAGTCAGGCACACAGTCAGGCACACAGTCAGGCACACTGTCAGGCACACAGTCACGCACACTGTCACGCACACAGTCACGCACACAGTCACGCACACAGTCACGCACACAGTCACGCACACAGTCACGCACACAGTCACGCACACAGTCAGGCACACAGTCAGGCACACAGTCACGCACACAGTCACGCACAAAGTCAGGCACACAGTCAGGCACACAGTCAGGCACACAGTCAGGCACACAGTCAGGCACACAGTCACGCACACTGTCACGCACACAGTCACGCACACAGTCACGCACACAGTCAGGCACACAGTCAGGCACACAGTCAGGCACACAGTCAGGCACACAGTCACGCACACAGTCACGCACACAGTCACGCACACTGTCACGCACACTGTCACGCACACTGTCACGCACACAGTCAGGCACACAGTCAGGCACACAGTCAGGCACACAGTCAGGCACACTGTCAGGCACACAGTCACGCACACAGTCACGCACACAGTCACGCACACAGTCACGCACACAGTCACGCACAGTGTCACGCACACTGTCACGCACACAGTCACGCACACAGTCAGGCACACTGTCAGGCACACAGTCAGGCACACAGTCAGGCACACAGTCACGCACACAGTCACGCACACAGTCACGCACACAGTCAGGCACACAGTCAGGCACACAGTCACGCACACAGTCACGCACACAGTCAAGCACACAGTCAAGCACACAGTCAAGCACACAGTCAGGCACACAGTCAGGCACACAGTCACGCACACAGTCACGCACACAGTCACGCACACAGTCACGCACACAGTCAGGCACACAGTCAGGCACACAGTCACGCACACAGTCACGCACACTGTCACGCACACAGTCAGGCACACAGTCAGGCACACAGTCACGCACACAGTCAAGCACACAGTCACGCACACTGTCACGCACACAGTCAGGCACACAGTCAGGCACACAGTCACGCACACTGTCACGCACACAGTCAGGCACACAGTCAGGCACACAGTCAGGCACACAGTCAGGCACACAGTCAAGCACACAGTCACGCACACAGTCAGGCACACAGTCAGGCACACAGTCACGCACACAGTCAAGCACACAGTCACGCACACAGTCAGGCACACAGTCAGGCACACAGTCAGGCACACTGTCACGCACACAGTCACGCACACAGTCACGCACACAGTCACGCACACAGTCACGCACACAGTCACGCACACAGTCACGCACACAGTCAGGCACACAGTCACGCACACAGTCAAGCACACAGTCACGCACACAGTCAAGCACACAGTCACGCACACAGTCAGGCACACAGTCAGGCACACAGTCAGGCACACTGTCACGCACACAGTCACGCACACTGTCACGCACACAGTCAGGCACACAGTCACGCACACAGTCAAGCACACAGTCACGCACACAGTCAGGCACACAGTCACGCACACAGTCAAGCACACAGTCACGCACACAGTCAGGCACACAGTCACGCACACAGTCACGCACACAGTCAGGCACACAGTCAGGCACACAGTCACGCACACAGTCAGGCACACAGTCACGCACACAGTCACGCACACAGTCAGGCACACAGTCAGGCACACAGTCACGCACACAGTCACGCACACAGTCACGCACACAGTCAGGCACACAGTCAGGCACACAGTCAGGCACACAGTCACGCACACAGTCACGCACACAGTCACGCACACAGTCAGGCACACAGTCAGGCACACAGTCAGGCACACAGTCACGCACACTGTCACGCACACTGTCACGCACACTGTCACGCACACAGTCACGCACACTGTCACGCACACAGTCACGCACACAGTCACGCACACAGTCAGGCACACAGTCACGCACACAGTCAGGCACACAGTCACGCACACAGTCACGCACACAGTCACGCACACAGTCAGGCACACAGTCAGGCACACAGTCAGGCACACGGTCAGGCACACGGTCACGCACACTGTCACGCACACGGTCACGCACACAGTCACGCACACTGTCACGCACACTGTCACGCACACAGTCAGGCACACTGTCAGGCACACAGTCACGCACACAGTCACGCACACAGTCACGCACACAGTCACGCACACTGTCACGCACACAGTCACGCACACAGTCACGCACACAGTCAGGCACACAGTCAGGCACACAGTCAGGCACACAGTCACGCACACTGTCACGCACACTGTCAGGCACACTGTCACGCACACTGTCACGCACACAGTCACGCACACAGTCACGCACACAGTCACGCACACAGTCACGCACACTGTCACGCACACAGTCACGCACACAGTCAGGCACACAGTCAGGCACACAGTCAGGCACACAGTCACGCACACTGTCACGCACACAGTCACGCACACAGTCACGCACACAGTCACGCACACAGTCACGCACACTGTCACGCACACAGTCACGCACACAGTCACGCACACAGTCACGCACACAGTCACGCACACAGTCAGGCACACTGTCAGGCACACAGTCACGCACACTGTCACGCACACTGTCACGCACACAGTCACGAACACAGTCAGGCACACAGTCAGGCACACAGTCAGGCACACAGTCACGCACACTGTCACGCACACTGTCACGCACACAGTCAGGCACACAGTCAGGCACACAGTCAGGCACACTGTCAGGCACACAGTCACGCACACTGTCAGGCACACAGTCACGCACACTGTCACGCACACAGTCACGCACACAGTCACGCACACAGTCACGCACACAGTCACGCACACAGTCACGCACACAGTCAGGCACACAGTCACGCACACAGTCACGCACACAGTCACGCACACAGTCAGGCACACAGTCACGCACACAGTCAGGCACACAGTCAGGCACACAGTCACGCACACTGTCACGCACACAGTCACGCACACAGTCACGCACACAGTCAGGCACACAGTCAGGCACACAGTCAGGCACACAGTCAGGCACACAGTCACGCACACAGTCACGCACACAGTCACGCACACAGTCACGCACACAGTCACGCACACAGTCAGGCACACAGTCAGGCACACTGTCAGGCACACTGTCACGCACACTGTCACGCACACAGTCACGCACACAGTCACGCACACAGTCACGCACACAGTCACGCACACTGTCACGCACACAGTCACGCACACAGTCACGCACACAGTCAGGCACACAGTCAGGCACACAGTCAGGCACACAGTCACGCACACTGTCACGCACACAGTCACGCACACAGTCACGCACACAGTCACGCACACTGTCACGCACACAGTCACGCACACAGTCACGCACACAGTCACGCACACAGTCACGCACACAGTCAGGCACACTGTCAGGCACACTGTCAGGCACACAGTCACGCACACTGTCACGCACACTGTCACGCACACAGTCACGCACACAGTCAGGCACACAGTCAGGCACACAGTCAGGCACACAGTCACGCACACTGTCACGCACACTGTCACGCACACAGTCAGGCACACAGTCAGGCACACAGTCAGGCACACTGTCAGGCACACAGTCACGCACACTGTCACGCACACAGTCACGCACACAGTCACGCACACAGTCACGCACACAGTCACGCACACAGTCACGCACACAGTCACGCACACAGTCAGGCACACAGTCAGGCACACAGTCACGCACACAGTCACGCACAAAGTCAGGCACACAGTCAGGCACACAGTCAGGCACACAGTCAGGCACACAGTCAGGCACACAGTCACGCACACTGTCACGCACACAGTCACGCACACAGTCACGCACACAGTCAGGCACACAGTCAGGCACACAGTCAGGCACACAGTCAGGCACACAGTCACGCACACAGTCACGCACACAGTCACGCACACTGTCACGCACACTGTCACGCACACTGTCACGCACACTGTCACGCACACAGTCAGGCACACAGTCAGGCACACAGTCAGGCACACAGTCAGGCACACTGTCAGGCACACAGTCACGCACACAGTCACGCACACAGTCACGCACACAGTCACGCACACAGTCACGCACAGTGTCACGCACACTGTCACGCACACAGTCACGCACACAGTCAGGCACACTGTCAGGCACACTGTCAGGCACACAGTCACGCACACAGTCACGCACACAGTCACGCACAGTGTCACGCACACAGTCACGCACACAGTCACGCACACAGTCAGGCACACAGTCAGGCACACAGTCAGGCACACAGTCACGCACACAGTCACGCACAGTCACGCACACAGTCAGGCACACAGTCACGCACACAGTCACGCACACTGTCACGCACACAGTCACGCACACAGTCACGCACACAGTCACGCACACAGTCACGCACACAGTCACGCACACAGTCAGGCACACAGTCAGGCACACTGTCACGCACACAGTCACGCACACTGTCACGCACACTGTCACGCACACTGTCACGCACACTGTCACGCACACAGTCACGCACACAGTCACGCACACAGTCACGAACACAGTCACAGTACATTTACACTCACAAGACCCATAAAAGGCACTAAACACGTTATTACAAAGTCCATCTCACTACAGTGGCTCTACAATAATTTTACAAAGTGACGACAATAGTTTTTGTGCGCAAAAAAAAATCAAAATAACGACTTTATTCAACACAAACTTTGACCTCTGCCGTGAACTCATGAACCACCACGACGCATGTGCGAGAATATGACGCAGAACCGGCGTTCGGGAATCCATGAAATGCACACTTTAGTCCCATATTGAGCTCTACGACGAGACCTAAAGCAGGATCAATGTAGAATTCAACAGCTTAGATACGGCGCGTCTTCCTCTGCTTGTAAACACATCTCCTCACGTCTGGGTCACGTGTCCGAATGCCGGATCTGCGTCATATTCTCGCACATGCGTCGTGGTGCTTCGTGAGTTCACGGCAGAGGCCAAAGTTTGTGTTGAATAAAGTCGTTATTTAGATTTTTTTTTTTGCGCACAAAAACTATTGTCGTCGCTTTGTAAAATTATTGTAGAGCCACTGTAGTGAGATGGACTTTGTAACGGCGTCTTTAGTGCCTTTTATGGGTCTTGTGAGTGTAAATGTACTGAATGTCAATGGAGGCCTTTCTCAGCATCAGCTTTCAACAAAAATATCTTCATTTGTGTTCCGAAGATGAACGAATGTCTTACGGGTGTCGAACGACATGAGGGTGAGTAATTAATGACATAATTTTCATTTTTGGGTGAACTAACCCTTTAATAAGGGTAAAGGAATCCTGCTCCTAGAGAGCCAATGTCCTTCAGAGAGTTACACCCATTTCATACCGCACGTGTAAGCAATGCGTAAGCAACACATCTTTTTTTGGCACCTAAGAGCAAATCACAAAGCATTCATAAGCAGTGCAGCCATCATTAGGGCCCTATAAAATCTGTTTTATTTTTTCCCAAATTCCGTTTTATTTCCCCAAATTACATTTTTTTCCATTAAAATTTTTGGGAATTATATATTTTTTTATCCTTAACTGTTATTTTAGTCGTAAAAAGATTGTGCTTTTAATGTTAATATAATAGAACATAGGAATGACCTAAAATTGATTGAGGAAACAAACAAACATTTACTCTGTACTTCAAGACAAATACTGCATGATGCAACATAACACTGCACTCTAAGTACCTCAAGTCACAACAAAATATTAGTGCTGTGAATAGATCAATTCAAATTAATAAAAAAAATTCTGTAATTAATCATGATTAATTGCATTTAAAAAACATTGGAGTTTTTAATATTTTGATATTGTATTAATTTCAGTTACTCTCCAAATTAATGTAGATACAATTTTAAAGACAGCTGATTTTTATGAATGAAGGCCAGTATCACTGATACTAATGTCTCTTAGTAAAACATTAATGACGTTACATTACAGTATCACTGAAAGATACCAATTTAACATTTATTAGGCTTTAAAAAAACTTTTAAAACAATCTTTACATAAACCCATTATAATAAATGTTATATTTACCCATGGCCTAGCCCTGTTAGACATAGCCTAAATAGAAATTGAATAAAGTTATCAACACCTTTATTAACTGCATAAATAATCTAGATTATTCATCATTAAAGCTACATTTGTCTCTGTTCCTTTTGTTCTTTGATGAACATTAATGACAGACATCATCAGTGCTCCTGTCCCTTTAAAAACGGCCACTGACGAACATGACGCAGATCTGACGCTGTCCCGCGCATCTCATTTTCTCACAAGTTAATTTAAGAAATTTTCCATACAGTACATTAAAGTGAATTAAAAGCAAAGGAAAATACAGTAAGTACTCCCCGCGAGGGAACTGCTCGGTACCGAGGGCTTAGCGTTGAGTTTCTTAACTTTTTCACCAGCGAAAGCAGAGCCGTGGTGATCCGCTTTGCCATGCTTTCATTGTTTTGAAGGGGGGGCTGAAATGACGGGGGGGGGGTTGTGCTTCCCCCGGTCTGCATTTTCCCCAGACATGCGTTCTTCTCCCACACAAAACAGCATTGCATTCCAAATATGTAAAATTCAGTGAAATTCCGTGTTAACACTAGATTCCGCGTTAATATGCCAATTATGCGATTCCGTCTGCCCATCCGTGATCGCGGAATTTATAGGGCCCTACATAATTTCAGAGCCAAGTCTATTTTTACTGCGTTGCTCATGCTGACTGGGGTATATGCTTATGTGGCGATGACATATTTCCGCTAAAATCTCAGCCAGCTTTGTTCCATCAAGCGCATGTTGCTTTAATAGGGAGCAATGTCATGTGTTTAGTCATTCACACAGAAGCCATACATCAAGAACAGTAAAGGAGAAGGGCTTCAAACTACACATTTCATTCGCCATTCACAAATATGAAAAAAAGGAAAAATGATTGCATCACAAATCACTCTCTCCTATAGTGAATAAACCCTTTATGCCCCCACATCATCAATATACTGCTTACATGTGCAGTGTAAAACAGGCGTTTCCCTTAATGGATCACGAATTGTGTATAATGTCCTCATATTTACTGTTGATGTCATGTTGTGGGGGTTGGGTGAAGATCCAGGTGAGGGTTCTACAGTCAGATAGGGATACGTGTTGTGTATAATGTCCTCATATTTACTGTTGATGTCATGTTGTGGGGGTTGAGTGAAGATCCAGGTGAGGGTTCTACAGTCAGATAGGGATACGTGTTGTGTATAATGTCCTCATATTTACTGTTGATGTCATGTTGTGGGGGTTGAGTGAAGATCCAGGTGTGGGTTCTACAGTCAGATAGGGATACGTGTTGTGTATAATGTCCTCATATTTACTGTTGATGTCATGTTGTGGGGGTTGAGTGAAGATCCAGGTGAGGGTTCCACAGTCAGATAGGGATACGTGTTGTGTATAATGTCCTCATATTTACTGTTGATGTCATGTTGTGGGGGTTGGGTGAAGATCCAGGTGAGGGTTCTACAGTCAGATAGGGACACGTGTTGTGTATAATGTCCTCATATTTACTGTTGATGTCATGTTGTGGGGGTTGAGTGAAGATCCAGGTGAGGGTTCTACAGTCAGATAGGGATACGTGTTGTGTATAATGTCCTCATATTTACTGTTGATGTCATGTTGTGGGGGTTGGGTGAAGATCCAGGTGAGGGTTCCACAGTCAGATAGGGATACGTGTTGTGTATAATGTCCTCATATTTACTGTTGATGTCATGTTGTGGGGGTTGGGTGAAGATCCAGGTGAGGGTTCTACAGTCAGATAGGGATACGTGTTGTGTATAATGTCCTCATATTTACTGTTGATGTCATGTTGTGGGGGTTGAGTGAAGATCCAGGTGAGGGTTCTACAGTCAGATAGGGATACGTGTTGTGTATAATGTCCTCATATTTACTGTTGATGTCATGTTGTGGGGGTTGAGTGAAGATCCAGGAGAGGGTTCTACAGTCAGATAGGGATACGTGTTGTGTATAATGTCCTCATATTTACTGTTGATGTCATGTTGTGGGGGTTGAGTGAAGATCCAGGTGAGGGTTCCACAGTCAGATAGGGATACGTGTTGTGTATAATGTCCTCATATTTACTGTTGATGTCATGTTGTGGGGGTTGAGTGAAGATCCAGGTGAGGGTTCTACAGTCAGATAGGGATACGTGTTGTGTATAATGTACTCATATTTACTGTTGTTGTCATGTTGTGGGGGTTGAGTGAAGATCCAGGTGAGGGTTCTACAGTCAGATAGGGATACGTGTTGTGTATAATGTCCTCATATTTACTGTTGATGTCATGTTGTGGGGGTTGAGTGAAGATCCAGGTGAGGGTTCTACAGTCAGATAGGGATACGTGTTGTGTATAATGTCCTCATATTTACTGTTGATGTCATGTTGTGGGGGTTGAGTGAAGATCCAGGTGTGGGTTCTACAGTCAGATAGGGATACGTGTTGTGTATAATGTCCTCATATTTACTGTTGATGTCATGTTGTGGGGGTTGAGTGAAGATCCAGGTGAGGGTTCCACAGTCAGATAGGGATACGTGTTGTGTATAATGTCCTCATATTTACTGTTGATGTCATGTTGTGGGGGTTGAGTGAAGATCCAGGTGAGGGTTCTACACTCAGATAGGGATACGTGTTGTGTATAATGTCCTCATATTTACTGTTGATGTCATGTTGTGGGGGTTGAGTGAAGATCCAGGTGAGGGTTCTACACTCAGATAGGGATACGTGTTGTGTATAATGTCCTCATATTTACTGTTGATGTCATGTTGTGGGGGTTGAGTGAAGATCCAGGTGAGGGTTCTACAGTCAGATAGGGATACGTGTTGTGTATAATGTCCTCATATTTACTGTTGATGTCATGTTGTGGGGGTTGGGTGAAGATCCAGGTGAGGGTTCTACAGTCAGATAGGGATACGTGTTGTGTATAATGTCCTCATATTTACTGTTGATGTCATGTTGTGGGGGTTGAGTGAAGATCCAGGTGAGGGTTCTACAGTCAGATAGGGATACGTGTTGTGTATAATGTCCTCATATTTACTGTTGATGTCATGTTGTGGGGGTTGAGTGAAGATCCAGGTGAGGGTTCTACAGTCAGATAGGGATACGTGTTGTGTATAATGTCCTCATATTTACTGTTGATGTCATGTTGTGGGGGTTGAGTGAAGATCCAGGTGAGGGTTCCACAGTCAGATAGGGATACGTGTTGTGTATAATGTCCTCATATTTACTGTTGATGTCATGTTGTGGGGGTTGGGTGAAGATCCAGGTGAGGGTTCTACAGTCAGATAGGGATACATGTTGTGTATAATGTCCTCATATTTACTGTTGATGTCATGTTGTGGGGGTTGGGTGAAGATCCAGGTGAGGGTTCTACAGTCAGATAGGGATACGTGTTGTGTATAATGTCCTCATATTTACTGTTGATGTCATGTTGTGGGGGTTGGGTGAAGATCCAGGTGAGGGTTCTACAGTCAGATAGGGATACGTGTTGTGTATAATGTCCTCATATTTACTGTTGATGTCATGTTGTGGGGGTTGAGTGAAGATCCAGGTGAGGGTTCTACAGTCAGATAGGGATACGTGTTGTGTATAATGTCCTCATATTTACTGTTGATGTCATGTTGTGGGGGTTGGGTGAAGATCCAGGTGAGGGTTCTACAGTCAGATAGGGATACGTGTTGTGTATAATGTCCTCATATTTACTGTTGATGTCATGTTGTGGGGGTTGAGTGAAGATCCAGGTGAGGGTTCCACAGTCAGATAGGGATACGTGTTGTGTATAATGTCCTCATATTTACTGTTGATGTCATGTTGTGGGGGTTGAGTGAAGATCCAGGTGAGGGTTCCACAGTCAGATAGGGATACGTGTTGTGTATAATGTCCTCATATTTACTGTTGATGTCATGTTGTGGGGGTTGAGTGAAGATCCAGGTGAGGGTTCTACAGTCAGATAGGGATACGTGTTGTGTATAATGTCCTCATATTTACTGTTGATGTCATGTTGTGGGGGTTGAGTGAAGATCCAGGTGAGGGTTCCACAGTCAGATAGGGATACGTGTTGTGTATAATGTCCTCATATTTACTGTTGATGTCATGTTGTGGGGGTTGAGTGAAGATCCAGGTGAGGGTTCCACAGTCAGATAGGGATACGTGTTGTGTATAATGTCCTCATATTTACTGTTGATGTCATGTTGTGGGGGTTGGGTGAAGATCCAGGTGAGGGTTCTACAGTCAGATAGGGATACGTGTTGTGTATAATGTCCTCATATTTACTGTTGATGTCATGTTGTGGAGGTTGGGTGAAGATCCAGGTGAGGGTTCCACAGTCAGATAGGGATATGTGTTGTGTATAATGTCCTCATATTTACTGTTGATGTCATGTTGTGGGGGTTGGGTGAAGATCCAGGTGAGGGTTCTACAGTCAGATAGGGATACGTGTTGTGTATAATGTCCTCATATTTACTGTTGATGTCATGTTGTGGGGGTTGGGTGAAGATCCAGGTGAGGGTTCTACAGTCAGATAGGGACACGTGTTGTGTATAATGTCCTCATATTTACTGTTGATGTCATGTTGTGGGGGTTGAGTGAAGATCCAGGTGAGGGTTCTACAGTCAGATAGGGATACGTGTTGTGTATAATGTCCTCATATTTACTGTTGATGTCATGTTGTGGGGGTTGGGTGAAGATCCAGGTGAGGGTTCCACAGTCAGATAGGGATATGTGTTGTGTATAATGTCCTCATATTTACTGTTGATGTCATGTTGTGGGGGTTGGGTGAAGATCCAGGTGAGGGTTCTACAGTCAGATAGGGATACGTGTTGTGTATAATGTCCTCATATTTACTGTTGATGTCATGTTGTGGAGGTTGGGTGAAGATCCAGGTGAGGGTTCCACAGTCAGATAGGGATACGTGTTGTGTATAATGTCCTCATATTTACTGTTGATGTCATGTTGTGGAGGTTGGGTGAAGATCCAGGTGAGGGTTCCACAGTCAGATAGGGATACGTGTTGTGTATAATGTCCTCATATTTACTGTTGATGTCATGTTGTGGGGGCTGAGTGAAGATCCAGGTAAGGGTTCTACAGTCAGATAGGGATACGTGTTGTGTATAATGTCCTCATATTTACTGTTGATGTCATGTTGTGGGGGCTGAGTGAAGATCCAGGTAAGGGTTCTACAGTCAGATAGGGATACGTGTTGTGTATAATGTCCTCATATTTACTGTTGATGTCATGTTGTGGGGGTTGAGTGAAGATCCAGGTGAGGGTTCTACAGTCAGATAGGGATACGTGTTGTGTATAATGTCCTCATATTTACTGTTGATGTCATGTTGTGGGGGTTGAGTGAAGATCCAGGTGAGGGTTCTACAGTCAGATAGGGATACGTGTTGTGAATAATGTCCTCATATTTACTGTTGATGTCATGTTGTGGGGGTTGAGTGAAGATCCAGGTGAGGGTTCCACAGTCAGATAGGGATACGTGTTGTGTATAATGTCCTCATATTTACTGTTGATGTCATGTTGTGGGGGTTGAGTGAAGATCCAGGTGAGGGTTCCACAGTCAGATAGGGATACGTGTTGTGTATAATGTCCTCATATTTACTGTTGATGTCATGTTGTGGGGGTTGGGTGAAGATCCAGGTGAGGGTTCTACAGTCAGATAGGGATACGTGTTGTGTATAATGTCCTCATATTTACTGTTGATGTCATGTTGTGGGGGTTGGGTGAAGATCCAGGTGAGGGTTCTACAGTCAGATAGGGATACGTGTTGTGTATAATGTCCTCATATTTACTGTTGATGTCATGTTGTGGAGGTTGGGTGAAGATCCAGGTGAGGGTTCCACAGTCAGATAGGGATACGTGTTGTGTATAATGTCCTCATATTTACTGTTGATGTCATGTTGTGGGGGCTGAGTGAAGATCCAGGTGAGGGTTCTACAGTCAGATAGGGATACGTGTTGTGTATAATGTCCTCATATTTACTGTTGATGTCATGTTGTGGGGGTTGGGTGAAGATCCAGGTGAGGGTTCTACAGTCAGATAGGGATACGTGTTGTGTATAATGTCCTCATATTTACTGTTGATGTCATGTTGTGGGGGTTGAGTGAAGATCCAGGTGAGGGTTCTACAGTCAGATAGGGATACGTGTTGTGTATAATGTCCTCATATTTACTGTTGATGTCATGTTGTGGGGGTTGAGTGAAGATCCAGGTGAGGGTTCTACAGTCAGATAGGGATACGTGTTGTGTATAATGTCCTCATATTTACTGTGTAACCAACATAATATTAGAAGGGGGGTCTTAATGTTATACCTGATCGGTGTATATACAGGTTGGGAAAGCAATTAAACATTAATCTTAAAAGAATGGTAAAAATTTTTAATGGTACAAACCTGCTTCCCTATTACAAAACAAGCAGGCCAAAACAGCCCCTCAACACTTTAGTAAAGACTAGCAATCATTCAAACAAGCCTAGACCAAAGATAATTATTAGACTGGTTAAAAGAATAGTGAGATGAAATCTAGCCATCATGGTGTTTACTCTAGTTTATTGTTGTATATAAATAAACATGCGACACCAAAACCTTAATATTAAACTATATTATTCATACCACAGCACTGAAGCGAGTTAGGCGACCTGTCGAGGATCTTCCAGGCACCTCAGAAGGTATGGGCATTAATCTCATTTAACTAGCATGTTTAGCAAGGTTTGATTCAGTTCATGTAGACCAAGCAGTGCCTACTGTATATTACAGTATTATTTTATTCTTGGATTATTAGCCTTGGAAAGCCCTGACCTTGAATCTGCTGGTAAGACAAGATGGAAGTTTTTAACTACTAATCGATTTTAAAGATATATAAATGTTAGTCGAAGCTAAAAAATCAGTGGCATATCTAGAATTTGAGATTCTGGATCACTTTTTGCATTTGCTTGATTGATTTAAATTAGATGTGCACATGTTTCTGTTTTGTTTTTAAGCAGTTTACCAAAAATGTAAGAAGAAGAAGAAGAAGAAGAAGCAGCACAGCAGTAGGGAAGAGCATGAACAAGCTAGTAAAAAACACCAACAAAAATGTACAATAAACACTTTATTAGATCTGTAGATCAAGCCGCCTTAGCATCTGTTTCTATGAGCCGCTATACGTAGGTAATTCACCATATTGGAACAGTCCAAGCGGTTGGGGATGCCAAGTCCATCCCCCTAAACTACACTACTTTTAAAGGGGTGGTAAAACACATTCTTTCGAAGGCTTGATTGTGTTTGTGGGGTGGAATGTAACATGTGTTCATGCTTCGTTTAAAAAAAAAGCATTATTTTTCATATATTTGACCTTTATTCTACACTGCTCTGTCCCTCCTTGTAAAAACGGTCTGATGGTTTCCGGGTTGTATGAAGCCGGTTCCTCAAAAATACGCAATGGGCTCAGATTGGTTAGCTGGCCCAGTGTGTTGTGATTCGCTAACCGCCTAGTGCACGTATGTCGGAAACGCTACGCCCCTTCCCTTTACCGGTAGCCTCAGGCTACTAGCCTGTGCTTTGGGTAGTACAATGGCGTCTATAAAACCATACAAATTTGAGCAGTTTGTAACGTTAAGTGTTTGTCGGATAACGTTAAGTATGAATGAGCATTTAACGAACTGGTTTGCAGAGCCAAATGAGCGTTGTCATCTGTTTATTTCCTTGCTAACGTACAATTAACAATACAAACTATTACAGGAAAACACTGCGAAGAAAAATAAATCACACTTACAGGTTGTGGCCCGTAAACAGCTTCTGTTTTTAAATCCATCTTTCAGGACAAGCCGTTGTGCGAATCCTGCATTGAACTCATTGAACATGTGCAGCGGGAGCCGCGCACGCCCGTCTCATGTGGCGTTCACACCGGACGCGATTGACGCAAATAAATCGCGCTATTCGCGCGAAGGTGGACGCTTGAACATTTTGAGTTTACTCGCTTCATTCGCGGGTGAAATTCGCTTCATTCGCGTGTAACATTCACTGCACAACAGACGCAAATCCGTGTCATGGGCGGGGCTTCTGCCAGCGGCTCGTCTCGTTGAGAAATGGCTGACATGGGCTGCTACACATCTTTTTTTTGTTAAAATCTACTGTTAATGTGTGACAAAACGGAGTTTTAAGACTTTTTCAGTCGATAATGTAGTTGTTTAATAGCCTGGTTTTACCAGACTCTCGTACATTTCATTTGTACATAGAGTCTGGCCACTCTCCATTGACAAGCGTTTACTTCCTTGAAGGCGGGTTCTCTGTTGAAGTTTAAAACTATTGGATCTGCCAAGAGTCACTCTGAATCTGCCTAACCAATCGCTAACGTTTGGTCGTGACGTATGTCACGTGCCGTTCGCCTAGATTCTCACATTAACTGAGCACACCACCTCAGTATCAGTGATAAAACCTCGTGCATTCGGATTGTTATTTATTCACAGTGGAGGAGAGTTTTGTGATCGGAACGCGCTGCTCTCGTGGTGCATATATCATGCAATCATAACATGATTGTATGCTGTCAATAAAATGTCATATGCTTAGTATGATAAGAATAAATGCTGCCTTGAATAACAGCCCAATTCAAATGTTTACGTGCTTTTCTTTTATTTTTTGAGCGGTGGTGAAATATTTTGCTCTTGTAAACACTTGCCAGTATTTAAAGAAATACAAGTCTAGAAATGCAAATTACAGCTCACGCAACCGCGCAGTGCTCTGAAAGGGTCTATAAAGGATATAAACAGTGAGTTTTGAAGTGACATATTCTTGAAAACTCAGAGATGTGGATTCGGACAGCAATTACATTACCACACGACCTTGGTGTTTGTCAAAAGTCGATAATTCAGCCTGGGTTTTTCTCGCGGGTGGTGGGAGACGGACGGCTTCAGCAACTCCTTCACCACTAACGGAGCGAGCTGGAAAAGACTTTTCCCGGACCACAACATCAGCAGTACAGCAGTGATTGTTCTTGCTCCGTGTAACGGGAGTTCGTTTGTTCAGGGAAGAAGGAGGCGGGAACCGGCGAACGTTTAACAACTTTTAATCAAATAATAAACACAAAATGAAAGTAAAAGCGGCAGCCCCTCACGGACGACTGCCGCGCACAAACATAACAAAACCCAACTTAAAATCCCGGCCTGGTCCTCTCTCGTCCTTCACCGGTGTCGCTCGCCCTTATATGCCTCCGTGCTCCCTCATGAGAGGACTCGAGACCGGTGTGTCTCAATCACGCACACCGGTCTCGCTCGCTCGTCCACCTCGCCACTCTTTTAACTTCTGGACATTCGTCAGCGCTGCCACACACTCGCATCTTTCTCCGACGCCATTACTGAACTACAACTCAAACTAGCGCACGACATCAACGTCATCGCTCTCAGCCACTCCCTCTGTGCGCTGATTGGACCGGTAAAAAATTGTTCGGGGGAAAACCTAAGCATACACCGCAGTCCCAGACGTAGTACTGAAGGAAAATGAAAATTGAGCGGAAGTACGTAGGAGGGCGGAGCCAGGCTAGTTGTTTAAAGCTCAAATCTGTGGTTTATTTATATAAAGAGTGCCTATTTGTACATTTTATCTGGCGTTTTCGGAGTTGTGAGCTCCAGTGGATCAGCGGCGCTCACACTGGCAGTGTGTGTCCCGTGCAGCTGAACCGCGGCTCGTGGATTGCAAATACAGGCAAATATTGTCCATTCTGTCACATTTTCCAGTCTTCTCCTCCGACCCCTGTCTGTCTCGTGCTTTGATTTATGATGGGCAGCATATATCTGCTGCAGATGCGACCTATTCCCCTCTGTCTCATACACACATGCATATAACATGTTGAATGTTAAATGCACTGCAACCCCCCCGTCCCTAGGAAGGCTGAACAAATTGGACCTGCAGTCTGGATGAAAATAACAGCGTTTCGTCGGCATTGGCAACAACACTCCAGCCTACTAACTATACCACAGCAACACTCCAGCCTACTAACTAGCCTACCACAACAACTATTCCCCGCGGCGATACAAAATGGCCTCGCCCACCCTTATTTAATATTCTTGGAGGAGGGGTTTATGCAAATATTGGGGCTGGTGATGTCAGAGACCCCTGAGGAATGTCTAGTAGTCCCTAGCGGCCGTTTGCTGTAGTCCTTAGAAATTGATTTCTTTAAAAGCCAATATCTCCCTTTGCTTTAAACTTTGAACGTTGTAACTTTCCAGATGTTGTTTATGCTCAAACAGCAACATTACACACTAGCTAAAGTTAGAAAAGTGAAATCGTGCTTGCTCTATTGCTCTAAACTATAGAATTAAACTATTATTCTTCCGCAGTTTAAAGGTTACATTTTTTTTTTTAGCCAGCTGTCTTAAGGTGCGTTCTGGTTTCACCGATATCTATGGTTTCTCCACGGGGTTTGCAGCTTTTCGATGACCGTTGGCGTCGGGTGGCGTCACTTCAAAGCGTTCCCATGGCAACAGGGGGAAATGGCGGCTCTTGTGTGAAGTAAACAAACATTTTTCAACTTTCTACTAATATATGTGACTTTATTGCAACGAAAATGCGGGGATTATGAAATCATGCTAGCCCCAAATATTTTGCACGCGGAAATAGGCAATTTACGCAGCGAAAGTGCGGCGTATTTGGAAAAAAATGCTGTCCCCGCATAAATATGCAGACTTTGGCTGATTATGCATTAACTCTTGCGATCGCCTAATCGCGTTTTTCTGGAGGGACTGTATTTTATTTAACAGAAGTTCCCTTTCAAAGCCTACAGCGAACTGCCGGTTTGGACTACATCCCTCTACTTCCTGCTTTAATTACGTCAGTAGAACAGACTAACCTCCGCCCACAAGAATACGCCAAAAAGGGGGCGTGGTCTTGTTGCTCTCCCACGTGGAGAAGAGGAAGTGTTGCGTGGAGAAGAGGAAGTGTTGCGTTTGAGTGTGTTTGTCGCCATGTCGTCGAGACGCTGTTATTTTCTTCCCGGAGTCAAATCACCTTTGTTTGGCTTTCCCAGGGACGCTGTAGAGATTATTGAACGCATACATCTCCCCGTTACGGTAAGAGGCGTGACCTTTCCGTGCAACGTGCAACACAGGAACCGGGCAACGTGCGCTAAGCTGCTGTCCAATCACAACACAGGAACCGGGCAACGTGCGCTAAGCTGCGGTCGAATCACAATACAGGAACCGCTGGCACAATCAGAACTCGTTACGTGTTTCTGAAGGAGGGACTTCATAGAACAAGGAACTCATCAGCCGTTTTTAGGACAGTGAGAACAGCGGTATACAGATGAGTAAATTGTGTGAAAAATACTGTGTTTTTTTACACGCGAAACATGAACACATGTTATATTGCACACTGTAAACACAATCAAAGCTTTAAAAAAAACACGAAAACGGGACCTTTAATGTTTTTGATGAAAGCATTTCTCCATATAATGGACTTCGATGGGCATCATTCTGTTCAAGGTCCAAATGAGTTTCAGTGTAAATCGTCTGGTGTCGTTTGGTATTATTTAAAGGTCCCGTTCTTCGTGATCCCATTGTTCAAACTTTAGTTAGTGTGTAATGTTGCTGTTAGAGCATAAATAATACCTGTAAAATTATAAAGCTCAAAGTTCAATGCCAAGCGAGATATTTTATTTAACAGAAGTTCCCTTTCAAAGCCTACAGCGAACGGCTGGCTTGGACTACATCCTGGTACTTCCTGCTTTAATTACGTCAGTAGAACAGTAGAACAGACTAACCTCCGCCCACAAGAATACGCGAAAAAAGGGGGCGTGGTCTTGTTGCTGTTCCACGTGGAGAAGAGGAAGTGTCGCGTGGAGAAAAGGAAGTGTTGCGTTTGAGTGTGTTTGTCGCCATGTCGTCGAGACGCTGTTATTTTCATCCCGGAGTCAAATCACCTTTGTTTGGCTTTCCCAGGGACGCTGTAGAGATCATTAAGCGCATACATCTCCCGTTAAGAGGCGTGACCTTTCCACGTTTTTAGGACAGTGAGAACAGCGGTGTACAGATGAGTAAATTGTGTTAAAAATACTGTGTTTTTTTTTACACGCGAAACATGAACACATGTTATATTGCACACTGTAAACACAATCAAAGCTTCAAAAAACACGAAGAACAGGACCTTTAAAGCCCTTTTGAAGCTGCACTGAAACTGTCATTTGGACCTTGAACAGAATGATGCCCATCGAAGTCCATTATATGGAGAAATGCTTTCATCAAAAACATTAATTTCTTTTCGACCGCAAAAAGAAAGACATGGACATCTTGGATGACATGGGGGTGAGGAAATTATCAGCAAAAGTTTATTTAAAAGTGAACTAATCCTTTAAGTTTATCAAAGGGAAATGATAAAGTGCTTTACCTCAATTCGCATTTTAGTTATTTTTTATTTTTGTATTTGAAAAAGCACACATTAAACTTTGCTTCTTGTTCCCGTACTTGGTGTACTGTTTTATGTTCCTATACACACACACACATATATATATATATATATAAAAATGGCCTAGTGGTTAGCGTTAAACTTTTCGTGTTTGTGTTAAACCATTTGTCCTCATAGATCACTTTTGTCCTTATAATACACAATGTTTTCACATTTGTGTGTGTGTGTTAAACCGTTTGTCCTCCTAGATCACTTTTGTCCTTATAATACACAATGTTTTCACATTTGTGTGTGTGTGTTAAACCGTTTGTCCTCCTAGATCACCTTTGTCCTTATAATACACAATGTTTTCACATTTGTGTGTGTGTGTTAAACCGTTTGTCCTCATAGATCACCTTTGTCCTTATAATACACAATGTTTTCACGTTTGTGTGTGTGTGTTAAACCGTTTGTCCTCATAGATCACCTTTGTCCTTATAATACACAATGTTTTCACGTTTGTGTGTGTGTGTGTTAAACCGTTTGTCCTCATAGATCACTTTTGTCCTTATAATACACAATGTTTTCACGTTTGTGTGTGTGTGTGTTAAACCGTTTGTCCTCATAGATCACTTTTGTCCTTATAATACACAATGTTTTCACGTTTGTGTGTTTGTGTTAAACCGTTTGTCCTCCTAGATCACCTTTGTCCTTATAATACACAATGTTTTCACGCTTGTGTTTGCGTTTTTAAGTTTTCAATTAATGGTGTTCTAGGGGGTGCATATAAAAATATATGGCTTGGTTGTCCAAGGATAAGACAAAGCTCACACATTCACACTTAGTGAAAAAAGATGAACAGAAAAAGAATTACTCTTGATTCTGATTGAGCTAATTATTGTGGCATTATATTGTTTTTGCATTGAATTATGTGTATGCATGGTTAAAGAGATGAGTCTGTAGACTTAAACTGATCAAGTGTGTCTGAATTCAGAACGGGGCTGTGGAGGCTTTTAAAGTTTAGAAGTCAGAAAACTGTTTACTACCTTTTAAAGGATTTAGATATTCAGGGCATTATTAACAGACCAGAACTTTGTGACTATAAGGTTTGACTGACAGTAGTCTCATGAGGGTTCACAAATATATTGACGTGATAAGCCATTTGTCCTCAGGTCAGCGATGTCATTTCAATACTCAATGCATTGATTTTGTGTATGTTTAGATATGTCCTATTAATACATTTGTGTCCCTTTAATACACGATAATAACGTGTGTGTGTGTGTTATAGCTACTGTCCTTATAATAATGGTTTGTGTCATAGGCGGGGCTTGCATGTAATTATAATATGTCCTCATAATTGTGTATTTTGTCAGGTTGTTACATTATCACTTGTGTTGAGTGTAAACTAATTCTGAAGTGAAATCTGTGTTGTGTGGCTAAAACAAAATTTTTTGATATGCACCACAACTCTGTAGAGCAAGTGCAAAGGGGTGTCCCCCTAATACAGCAAAAAACTGGTTTGGGCTGAAGTGTCCTTGTAATACACATAAACCCGTGTGTGTGTGTGTGTGTGTGTGTGTGTGTGTGTGTGTGTGTGTGTGTCGGCATGACAGACCAACATTACTCGCAGTCGCACGATGACAACAATTAATCTTTGGATGTTTTCCCTCCCCTGAATGCCTTGCCCGTTTGGTCTTCTCCCTTTAATGATTTTCTTTAGATGCCTTCCTCTTTCTCCCAACAGCAGCTGGAATGACCGGCACCAATCCGTCATCGAAATCCATAACGTTAGCTTGACTCTGAAGCTTTGATTCTCTGACTGACAGACAGCTGTTGATCAGTGACTTAGCCTATGTGACTGACAGCTCGCCTACAGTATAAACTGGTAAACGTTTTTTAGTTAGCCTATTGAATCCTCTTTTTAAAAATATGTTTT
Source organism: Gobio gobio (assembly GCF_949357685.1). NCBI lineage: Eukaryota > Metazoa > Chordata > Actinopteri > Cypriniformes > Gobionidae > Gobio > Gobio gobio. Next base: position 17,545,160 of record NC_137112.1, on the reverse strand, counting down.
TTGTTTTGATATTATCGTTAAATCACTGGGCAAACTCGGAGCACTTCACCGGCGGTGACTCTCTCCTCGCGTGACATCCTGAGCTTGCGCGGCATCCTGAACGTTCTATATCGCACTTTGCAAAGAAACTGGGCTGGCGGATATCGCGTTTTGTGAAAAAATACATTTTGTAGTTGGCTTAAAATGTACATTTTCAAATCTTATTAATGGCAGCAATTCACACATAGATTAAGGTACATCTAAACAGTGATTTCCAATAATAAAATCCAAATGTCAAAAAATGGCGTTTATCGCGTTTTGCAACCAAACTCTTCATATGCTGATATTTTTCCTAGCACACATGGGGGAAAATTATATATAATTTTTCCCCATTCCCCATGTGTGTGTAAATAAAACATATATATATAACACATGTAATTGTTTTTTTATATATATATATATATATATATATATATATATATATATATATATATATATATATATATATATATATATATATATATATATATGTATATTGAGACTGTATTTATTTTATGTTTTTCTGTGTGCTAGAAAAATTACAATATACCAGTATAGATTATACATATACTGATATTTAGCATTTTTTCTAGCACACATGGGGGAAAATTTTATATAATTTTTCCCCATGTGTGTGTAAATAAAACATATATATATATATATATATATATATATATATATATATATATATATATAACACATGTAAATGTTTATATATATATATATATATATATATATATATATATATATATATATATATATATATATATATATATATATATATATATATTGAGACTGTATTTATTTTATGTTTTTCTGTGTGCTAGAAAAATGACAATATACCAGTATAGATTATACATATACTGATATTTAGCATTTTTTCTAGCACACACAGGAAAAAAAAAATATATATATATATATAATATATAAAATGCATTTTTTTCCCCTGTGCTACAAAAAACAAATTGACGAAAAAAGAAAAGTTCTGGACGGCCGACCATCTGTGTGATTGTTGATTTTATGTCTGGCCATCAATATGAATGCTCACTGTATCACCGGCCATTAGATTGATTGTAGGACTGTGTGAGAATGTATGGGCCGCCGTCAATATGAATGCTCACTGTATAGCCGGCCGTTAGATTGATGCTTGGGCTGTGTGAGAATGTATAGGTGGCCATCAATATGAATGCTGTCTAACCGACAATATATGTCCAATGTTTGGAAGTCACTGGCTCCAGTTAACTGTTTGGTTACCGACATTCTTCAAAATATCCTCTTTTGTGGTCAGCAGAAGAAAGAAATTCATACAGGTTTGAAACAACTTGAGAGTAAATTTTAAAGTGAACTATCCCTTTAATAGACAAGTTGCGGGCCACCTCTGACTTTCAACCACCAACTACCCACCCAAACTGGCTTCCAGTTATTCCAAGGTAACAATTAAAAGTCTCACCTGGTATTAGTTGTTCTGCCAGTCATACTCAATGAAGTCCCTGATGAATGATGCCACGTGTGGATTGAGGCAATCGGTTTTTTTTTGGACCACCTTCCCAGTTCGTCTGCTAATCTGGACCTTTGAATTAAAAAAAAAAATGACGTTATAAATGTAATTTCGCCAGATAAGACAAATATTAATACAATATATGCTCCCAAAAGTCGGGAATGGCACTTCTAATTAGGCTATTAACAATCCAACGTTATAGTTTCTGCAGCTTGAAGGCAATGAAGTTCAGAAAAATCATGAAATTATTAAAAATATGTTAAGTAACGTAACTTAGCTGCTACGTTACCTCTAGCTGCGTTTTCTCGGCCCGCTTAACTTCAATGTCTGATTCCTCAGTCGGCAACAGCAAGCAAGAGAAAAAAACGAGAGATTATTAAACGGCTACCGCGCCAATAAATACAAAAAATTACACCATTTTAAATTAATGTCATTTCACAATGCTAACGTTAGACTTTAATCAAATTAAAGACGTTAAAAATGTAATGTTGCCGGATAAGACAAATCTTAATACAGTACAGCCCATGCCATGCTCCCACAAGTTTGAAAAGCATTTCACCAATCTCGTTGGTTTACGTTCAGAAAAATCATGATGAATCACTATGAAAAATAGGTTAAGTATTAGGCCTAACGTACCTCAGCTGCGTTTTCTTTCAGCTCGAGACCGCCGAGAGTCGGCAGGCTAGGCTCACTGCCGCAGCCTCACGCGCAAGTGGTGACAGAAAAAAAAGTGATCATATTATGTGACGTATCTGCACCAAAAGAGATCACATACACAATTCCAATTTAATTTTTATTTAACAATGCTATAAACTAATGACGTTATCAAATGTTGCCAGACTAGAAAATATATCGAAATCATGCAGAAATATATATTTGTGGTAATAAAATTATAAAATGCACACATAACATGAGACGTTTACTACGAAGTGTGCTGCTCATTACTCTTTTCTCTCTCAGTGCACTCTTAAAGTTGAACAAACAGGTGACTTTACAAGAATAAACTTTGGAAATAAATTATGTTACCTTTCTGAAGTAAAAAATGCAGATGAAAGTGGGAAATCTCGTAGCTTTCCTTGGCTGAAAAAAAATCTTCTAGAAATTGCTGTATTGTGATTCACAGGGAAAAAAAAATTACTGTAGAATTTACCCACCGTTGAAAAAAGACCATGATGCTTTGCAGATCTACAGCAACATGCTGTATACAGGTTCTACAGTAAGTATTTGCTCATTTTACAGTAATAATGCTGTGAAAACTACAGACATTTGTTACAGTGTATATTTATAGTTATTATACTTATATTACTTGTTGTATTTTCAGTTGCAAAGAAGTTTAGCTTTTTTATTAATATTTCATTTTTATTATATTTTTATAAGTTCTGTTGTACAAATAAATCACTTATACAAAGTCTTATGGTTCTGCCTATTATTTTATAGTTGAAAAAGCATTCAAGCATCATATATGATGGCTAAAACAGCTTGCAGTACACTTCATAACATTAGGTTATCAAGTCTCCTGTAGGTTTCTTGGCACCTGGACATATTCTTAGAAAAAAGCATGCAGGAACCCCATTTTTCATGATATCTTCGTCAAATTTTAAATATAAACTGATGAGACTTGTGCCTTTCCATTCATTAACTAACTGGATTCCTCCAGGATTATTTTCATATAGTTTTACATCAAATAATAAAGTGTTCATTGTAGCACAAATCATCTTCAAGACACTTCAACTTCTATAACTGTTTGTCTTTCTAAGTTTTTTTCTACTTTAATGTTTGGGTAATAAACTCTAAAGTGTCTTCTTTTTATAGATGTCTAAATTGTGCATGTAGTGCAAATTGTTCAGCAACTGCAATTGTTTTAGTTGGGAGATGTCATTTCTGGGGATGTGCCTCAAGCAGGCGGAGGGAGAAATGGAACAGACATAGTCTTGGAAAAAAGCTTGCAGTAACCACATTTTCCTTTATATCTTCCTCAAACTTGAACTATAAACTGATAAATCGTGTGGCTTTCAATCCATAACTGAACTGGATTCCTCCAGGTCTATTTTCATATATTTTTACATGAAATAATACAACATTCTGTGTAGTGCAAATAATTTTTGAGGCATTTCAACTATTATAATTGTTTATCTGTTTGAGAAATATCAACTCTGATTGCTTTTTATTAGAGTCCCAAGTGTCTTATTTCCAAAGATACCTTAATTGTGCCTGTAGCACACTGTTCTCAGGAGCTATAATTGTTTTAATTCAGGTAGGTCGTTTTCAGCTGTGAGCCCCAAAGTGGGGGTGCAGCTTAACAGGTTAACACTGTGAAGCTGCTGTAGCGTATTAGGGTTACATATATATTTAAATTAAAAATTAGCTCAATAGGGAATTGTGGGTATTAATATTTAGGAATTTATGATTAATCATAACGGGTTATAATCTAATCACCAATCTCCAAAATCACCCAAAATGGGAATACCTCACCTCGGTATTTCTGCAATATAATATATATATATATGGTTAACAGCAATTTATTGTAATTAACTACAGATATATCTATATTAAATAATCACAGAATAACCTCAAGGGAGTTGATTCAAAATTCCTCTCCGTTCCGTTTAAAGGACGAGCGGAGATTCCTTATCCTCTCACCAGGTCTATTCTTCCTAACCAATTTTCGGGAAGTTTATCCCTCTGGCCACAAAGGACAAACTTTCCGAGTTATGGTATTAATTAAAGCATTCAACGATGCTTATAAGAGCTCGTAGCTTAGATCTGACATTAAAGGGACTCGTGTTCCGTGAGCAAACAATGACAATCAAAACATGAATATCATGGTTTTAATAAAGATTAATACTACGATTACATATGACTACATAAAGAATACATGTATTTACAGAATAGTGGAAAGTAAAGAGGAGGATGAGGGGAAGGGAAAGGAAAGGAAGGAGGGTAAGATCGTGTCCGATCCGACACCTTCCCAGACAAAACCATTGGAGCCAGCAAGAAATATCACCTTAAACAGGGGTACAATCTTTAAAACGCATCTAAATTTCGGTAGAATTGATACTTGCATGGTTTCTTGGTGTTGTGTAAAGCAAGATGCGTGCGTTGGCGTTTCTCCGAGAGTTTGCGCGCTGAAGCGTTCTCTCCGTTTGGTTCTTCCAGAGCTTCGTTGGTCCGCGGGACTTTTAAAGGTGTCGTCTTGGAAGGGAAAGTTCATCTCGTCCAGCTAAGTGCGTCCGCTGACTGCGTCGCGGGGCGCGTCGATCTTCAAAGGAAACATCAGCTTGGCTGGACCGCGCCGGCTCGCAGGTCGAAAACCCGCGAGCCGCGCTGATGAGATGGGAGGAAAAGGGAATTTGACTCGTCCGGGGTCCTTGCAAGATGACTGAGCAACAATGTGTAGGTGTTTCTGACCTTTAATGTCCATTAACTACGCCCACTTTCCCTGCGGCCACCAATCGTTGGTGTGAATTTCAGGCGGGAGAGAGTTTCTTTGTACGGACTTTATTACTCAATGGAATGTTGTTGCTGGAAGCCAGAACTAGTAAAGTTTCACTCCCAAAAGGACTCACATATTAGCGGTACATCTCATAATCATATACTTTGTAACATTGACTAAGACACAGAAAAAGGAACATTTAGACATCCGACATGCCTTGGTTTACAGACATGAAGGCAGTGCATCTTCTATACAGAGCAATTTGGAGCGTTTAAGATGGCTCTTACATCACGCAAGCATAAGAAATATAGGGAGCATGCATACACTTAAGAACTCATCATATATGTAATTTCTGGGATAGTTTAATTAAAGGCTAAATAGAGGGGAATGCTTGTGTGTGTGTGTGTGTGTGTGTGTGTGTGTGTGTGTGTGTGTGTGTGTGTGTGTGTGTGTGTGTGTGTGTGTGTGTGTGTGTGTGTGTGTGTGTGTGTGTGGACTGGTAATCATCACGTTATGGGGACAAAATGTCCCCACAAAGATAGCAATATCCGAAATCCTCATCCTTGTGGGGACATTTTTAGGTCCCCATGAGGAAAACATCTTATAAATCAGACTAAGTGATGTTTTTTGAAAATGTAAAATTGCAGAATGTCTCCTGTGAGGGTTAGGTTTAGGGGCAGGGGCAGTGTAGGGGGATAGAATATACGGTATGTACGGTATAAAAACCATTACGCCTATGGAAAGTCCCCATAAAAGATGAAAACACTACATGTGTGTGTGTGTGTGTGTGTGTGTGTGTGTGTGTGTGTGTATTAGAGTCACACAACCCATGGCCCCTCCAGACTGATTGTTCTGGCTGATTAACATCTGATTGAAGTTCAGAAAGGGCCATCAGGTCTCTCCTGGTCATCTTCTAGCTGGCCATTAAACAGTTGGAGGCGCAATTTGGCTCAGACGCGCCGGAGCCAGTGGGCCAGAAATGTAATTTATATGCAGAGCTGTTTGGAGGAAAGCATCTCTGATCACTTTGATCCTTGCTGGGAGACGCTCCAGACGCTACACTGCTTTGAAACAATCTGCATTGTTGAAAGCGCTATAAAAATAAAGTTGACTTGACTTGACTTGACGTTTGAAACTAACCAATCAGATGAAGCTTCTCCCACTGTACTGAAGGTGTGACAAACATTTGGCCTGCAAGCCTTCCTTTGTCCTTAGAAATTCCAAATGGCCCTTCTGATGAGGTTAAGGGGGGAGGGGGTTGAGTCATTTTCAAATATCTTGGGTAAGGCAGTGGTTGCCAACAGTAAAGCAGATGTCTTTGTTTAATTTCAAATATCTTTGGTTATTTTCAACCTTACAGTATCTACTGAATCACTGAATGATAACATAGAAACAATTTGCACATGGACTAAATCCAAGACAGCATTGTGAATATCAAAGCTCAACACTGAAAGTAAACAAATAAACTGTAAATCAAACTCAAACCCAAAATACTAAAGTGATTCACAAATACACACAAACCAGCTAACAAATATATAGAAGATGTACCAAACAATTCAAAATGTAGAGGGAAAATGATATACACTCTGCTATTCAAGTCTTTTATCTGAGTGTTGTATTAGTCCCAGTCTTTGTAAAGTCCCAGCAGGCAATAAAGATATAAAATCCTAAATCCTAGATATGGCACTGGCACAATCCAACACAGGTAAGAAGTAGGTATCAGCGCACTAAAGCCCCATAACAGAGTCCTCTATGAGCTTCTCTGCAAACTTCCAAACACTATGAATTAACATTTTTATGGGAACATAAAAATGTGCATTTGAATAAGATTGTAAAGCATTAGAATGTACAATTCACTTAACTCCTCAAACACAATGGCCGTTTCTCAATATGCGTTCTTGTCTGTACTTGTGTTCTCGTGGACATGTGAAACGTCATCAGTCGCTGCCCAAGTACTGTTCCAATTCAAAGTTTACATCTAGCCAAGTACAGTTCAAATCCCCGGATGTGTCCTTGATCCATGCCTTTTATCGAGGATGCATGGACTTGTGCGGACTTCAGACAGACCTGTATCCCAGAATGCATCTCGCACCAACGGATGCTGATCAGTAATGGCGGAGGAGAAACCCCCAACCCCCCCATCTACTTTATAACAGAGCACCAACAGGGTGTGGGATTGTTTTGTTCCGCAGTCACAAAGCAGTGATTACATCTGAACTATATAAAAAATAAAAAATTACACTTGCAACAAATACATGCACAATACAAATACTTGCTGTAAACTTTCGACCGACCGCCTTCCCTGTTCAATTTATGGAAAAATTGTTGAAAGTTACCCTGCCGATCGAAAGACTAACGCGACCAGGTACGCTCATCATGACGTCACGTACGCATCTTGAGTTTCACTTTCAACATTCAACACTTTTCCATGGAATGCGGTCGGTCGAAAGTTTACTTGATAAAGTTATAAATATGAATATTGTTCTTACACAAATGCGTCAATTCGCTTCAGAAGGCTTTATTAACACCCTGGAGCCGCGTGGAGCACGTTATTTGATGGACAGATGCACTTTTTATGGGCTTCAAAAACAGAGCAACTATGAATCATTGTTCTAATGCTTGGATTAGCCTGGACTTTTGTAATATAACTCTGATTGTATTCGTCTGAAAGAAGAATGTCATATACACCTAGGATGACTTGGGGGTGAGTAAATTATGGGCTGATTTTAATTTTTGGGTGAACTTTCCCTTTAATGTAAATGGACATTTCATATATTCATGACAGTTGAACAAAGTTATGCATGTCCATGCAAAGTAACGTTAGGTTAGCGCATATGGAGGAGGTGGGTCATTGAATTGACAAGGTAACGTTAAGGAATTGTTTAGGAAATAAAAACGGCAAGTCGTCATTGTTAACATTAGTAATGTATTATCAGAACCTGTTCCGCTGTCATTAGATTAGATTAGATTAAACTTTATTGTCATTACACAAGTACAAGTACAAGGCAACGAAATGCAGTTTAGGTCTAATCAGAAGTGCAATAGCAGCAAGTGCAGGATATACAACGGTTGCATAAGTGCAGGACATGGATATGTACTGAATATATATAAATATATATAAATAGAGAGATGGTTATTACTATGAACAGAACAGAATTTACAGGTGAATATGTACAGTGAATAAATATACAGATGGCTATTACTATAAACAGAATTTACAGGAGAATATGTACTATGAATATAATATAATATACAGATGGCTATTACTATAAACAGAATTTTACAGATAGAGGTATACAATGATATGTTAGGCTAAGATGAGGAATATAGCATTGGATTAAGGTAGTGCGATAAATTATGGACAGAAGCTATCAGAAAAAAGTGTAAAAGTGCAGTGGAAAGTGGTTGCATATTACAGTTAGAAGTACGGTGCAAAATGCAAATGTAAACAGTAGGTACTGTAAATAACAGTCGGCAGTGCAAATGAGCATAATCCAGTTAAGGTATGGTAGTGCAAAATGCATAAGTAAACAGTTTTTACTGTAATAAACAGTCGGTAGTGCAAATAACAAAGTGAAGGTAGATGTGAGGTAGGAGAGTTAGCAGTATATGAGGGAAGTGGATCAACGGGGGTTCGAGTTCAGTAAAGAGACAGCTCTGGGGAAAAAACTGTTCTTTAGTCTGCTGGTTCTGGTCCGGTGGCTTCAAGCCATGCTTCAAGCTCGATGCAGACAGCGTTTCCTTTGGATGTAGTACTCGATGGCAGGTAGTGGAGTCCCTGTGATGCGGCAGTTTTCACCACCCGCTGCAGTGCCTTGCGCTCTGCAACAGAGCAGCTCCCATACCATACAGTTGGTCAGGATGCTTTCTATTGCGCAGCGATAGAAGTTCACCAGGATAGCCGAGAAGAGCTGATTCTTCCTCAGTGTCCTCAGGAAGAAGAGGCGCTGGTGAGCCTTCTTGACCAGGCTGGAGGTGTTGGTTGTCCACGACATGTCCACCAAGATTGTGGATCCCCAGGAACTTGAAACTGGAGACACGCTCAACAGCCATTCCATTGACGTGGATGGTGTTGTGTGTGCCTCTTGACTCCTTCCTGAAGTCCAGAATGAGCTCCTTCGTTTTGGTGGTGTTGAGGAGCAGGTTATTTTCAGTGCACCATGTGGCCAGGTGCTGGATCTCCTCCCTATAGGCAGTCTCATCGTTGTTGCTGATGAGACCAATCACCGTAGTGTCGTCCGCAAACTTGACGATGGAATTAGATCCATACACAGGCTTGCAGTCGGAGGTGAAGAGGGAGTAGAGAAACGGGCTTAGCACACAGCCCTGTGGTACACCAGTGTTAAGAGTGATGGATGTGAAGCAGGTGAGTCCTGATCGAACATTCTGGGGTCTGTCAGTTAGGAAGTCCAAAATCCAGTTACACATTGAAGTGTTGATGCCCAGGTCTCCAAGTTTGGCTATTAACTTGGTTGGGATGACAGTGTTGAATGCTGAGCTGAAGTCAACAAACAGCATGCATGCATAAGTGTTCTTATTGTCCAGATGAGTGAGCACAGAGTGCAGTGCAATGGAAACGGCATCCTCTGTCCTCCTATTGCTGCGGTAGGCAAACTGGTGTGAGTCCAATGTGGATGGTAGAGAGTATTTTAGGTGCTCCAGGACCAGCCGCTCAAAGCACTTCATAATGATGGGTGTGAGTGCTACAGGGCGGTAGTCATTAGGGCACCTCTGCTAGAGTGTTTTGGCACTGGCACAATGGAAGTGCGTTTAAAGCATGATGGTACAGCTGCTTGGGCAAGAGACAGGTTGAAAATGTCTGTAAAAACCCCAGCGAGCTGCTCCGCACATGCCCTGAGAACACGACCAGGGATGTTGTCTGGTCCAGCAGCCTTGTGCGCGCTGATCCGGCTCAGTGCCTTGCAGACATCTGTGGAGGAGAGTGTGATTGGTGGGTGGTCATATGAGGGTTTGAGCTTGGTTGCAGTTTCTCTGTTGTCTCTTTCAAAGCGAGCATAAAAGTAATTTAGCTCGTTCAGGAAGTTGATGTCAGTGGCTGCGGGGGTGGAGTGGGTGGGTTTGTAGTCACTGATGGCCTGAATGCCCTGCCACATGCGTCAAGGGTCAGAGTTGGAAAAGTGTCCCTCTATCTTTAGCTTGTAGCAGTGCTTGGCCTGTTTGATGCCCCTCTTCAGGTTTGCTCTGGATGTGCTGTAGGCTTGTGCATCTCTCGATCTGAAGGCAGTATTGCGTGACTTCAGCAGGAGTCGCACTTCCCTGTTCATCCACGGCTTCTGATTTGGGTATGTGGTGATCTGTTTCTGGGTTGTAATACTTTCAATGGTGGTATTGATATGATCCAATACAGAGGAGGTGTAGGAGTCAATGTCTGTGTGAGCGCCACTGGTGGCTTGAGAAGCAAACACACTCCAGTCTGTGTGTAGAAACCTTTCCTGGAGTGTGGAATCTGCCCCCGCAGGCCACACCTTGATGGTCTTCACTGATGGCTTCACACGGTTGATGAGGGGTGCATATTTGGGGGTGAGGAACAAAGTAAGGTGATCTGACTGTCCCAGGTGGGGGAGGGGTGTCGCAACGTAAGCTCCAGCCATGTTTGTGTAAACATGGTCTAAGGTTTTGTTTCCTCTGGTGTGGCAGGAAACATGCTGGTGAAACTTGGGTAGCACTGACTTTAAGTTTGAATGATTAAAGTCACCTGCAACAATAAAAGCAGCTTCCGGGTGATCAGTCTGTTGTTTACTGATGGCTACGTAAAGTTCTTTCATAGCAAGCTTGGCATCAGCATCCGGGGGAATACAGGCTGCAGTTATAATGGTGGAAGTGAACTCCTGCGGTAGATAAAATGGTCTACATTTAACCATGAGAAACTCAAGGTTAGCTGAACAATGACTCCCAACAATTATGCTGAGGCTCTGAGGTAAACAACATTAGCACACCCATTATGGCAATGTGAAAACGTATTTGAGACAGTAGCCTAACGGTAAAAATGATTCCTCATTCGTTCTTCCCATATATAGTGGACAACACATGCTGCAAGTTGACCTGTATGACACATAGTGACTTATGCTTGTGCTTGTACTTACATTAATGACAGATACCATTAAAAGTTAGACTAACAGCTAACTTACTGTTATAACAATGTACTGTCACATATGAGCGTTCATATTTATGATTATATTTGGCTAATCGCCATTAGTAAATTTTTGCGATACATAATTAATTCACAAAACATCTCTCATGAAGCATAAACAAAATTAACAGAAAAAAGAACTTACTGTGTAGGACTCGACACTTGCCATTGGAAGCTCCTTGTAGCAGCCTACGTTCCTGCTGGATTCTGCAGCCTATCTGGCAACTTCGAGTCAGGGGGGAGGGGGAGAGGGGATACACCGCTCTACAGTAATTTGAAAGTGATTGCAGTACCAGTTTTGGCCACAATACAGTTCCTTTAAAACTATATTTTGTGAAACATTTACAGTAGTATTTTTAAATTAAGCAGGGTTTCTCATCCGCTATTGACGCTTGCTGGTTGGTGCGAGATGCATTCTGGGATACCTGTCTGTCTGAAGTCCACACAAGTCTTCTCTCGATGCATCCTCGATAAAAGGGGCGGATCAAGCACACATCCGGGGATTTGAACTGTACTTGGCTAGATGTGAACTTTGAATTGGAACAGTACTTGGGCATCGACTGATGACGTTTCACAATTGACGATTGATGCCGATTTCTCTGGAGTTCGTTCTCCCGAGTCGAACTTGGCAAGTCTGAACTACCAAGGACGCAAGTCAGAAGTTTGCGTACTTGGTATTGAGAAACGGCCAATGTGATTCCAGCCATTTTCACCCATACTCCATCGCCATACCTCTCCAATGTTACTCGCAACCTTAAAACCACTTCCTCCCTTTGTTGCCCTCTAGTAGACAGGATGAAAAATTTCACCCCTGTACCAGGGTAACCGTTACATGCTACACAGAACAAAACATGAAAGTACACGGCATGCTAAAAAAACACACAACACATGGACAAAAGAGTGTATACTGCCCAAGCAAAACTACTTGCTCACACGAGACCAAGCGAATGCTCATACTGATCAAGATGGCAACAGGAGCATCAGGTGTTGTCATAGCTCTGCTAATGCACAGACCTGGTAATTTTAGTTTATTTCTGAATCATGCAAACAACCGCCCATCATTCAATGATAAAATATATGTAAATAATGTTTATAGCTCAATCCAACAAACAAACAATGCCTTGGGGAAGTTTGGATATGGGAAGCACGTTTTAGCGGTAACTTTTTGTAGTAATGTTTGTTCGTGTGGGAAGAAGGAGGCGGGAACCGGCGAACGATCAACAACAAACCTTAATCAAATAAACAAACAAAGTGAAAGTAAAAGCGGCATCCCCTCACGGACGGCTGCCGTGCACATACATAAACAAAATATAAATAAAACACAACTTAAAGTCCAGGCCTGGTCCTCTCTCGTCCTTCACTGGAGCTGCTCGTCCTTATATGCCTCCGTGCTCCCTCATGAGAGGACTCGAGACCGGTGTGCCTCGCAGGTGACGTTCATTCTCAATCACGCACACCGATCTCGCTCGCTCCTCCCATGTCTCTCGCTCGTCCACCTCACCACACTTTTATTTTTCCGTCTTTGTACAATCAAGCAAAGAAACATTCAAAACCATCAACTCAACTTCAACAAAGAGAAGCCTTAATCACCATGATTTGTTTACTATTATCGGGAGATATTCATCCGTGTCCAGGTCCGCGTCACACTAAACTACAGAATGCATCGGATTTTACGGCAGATTCAGCCATCTCACAGGGGACTAGTGGCTGGGCTTTGCCGGTACAGAATGTTGTGGTAACGGAGGCCGAGTTGCCAGTTGCTCCCATGGACCCATGCCACACCAATCTAGAGTATGCTGTGGATCTTACATCGGATTCAGCTATCCTACAGGTATGCACTTTAGGTACGTTTCTGTTTGGCCATGCTCAACAAACTAACCTTCCTTGCTTTGGTTCACCGGGCACTGGTGGCTGTGTTTTGCCTGTGCGAAACTTCGTTGCATGTGATGGGGTGGCGGAGACCGAGTTGCCGGATGCTTCCATGGCCGTGGTTGGCATTTCGTGTCGTGTTCCTGTGGGGATGTCGGCGTCTGGGGTAAGCCTGGGTTCCTGTGTGGTGAGCATGGGTGATGCGGATTTGCTGCCGGGTTTGTGCATCGCAACATCCTTGGGGAATGAAGGCAATTCTGCATTGATTGAACCCCGGGTCATATCTAGTTCTGTGAACTCTGGTTTAGGTACTTCTTATGTGCTTGAAAAGTCTATGCAAAAAGTAAAAAGGACATTTGTAAATCAAGCTATCTTGAAGAACAAGAAATGGGGGATCCTTCGGACAGTAAATCAATCAAGAACAATTTGGTATCCTAAAGTTAAGCCAAAGGGTCTCTTAGGTGGTCATTTGAACATACAAAGTTCCCTTTCAAGGGAACTTGAGCTGCGTCACAGCTTTGGGAACGCCTCTGCGTGATTGCGTGTGTTTGCTGGTATGCTTTATGGTTCCAGGTCTATGACATCACCCGCCCATGACGTTCCTTCTCTCTATTGGACTGATTACATACGTGCTTCACAACGCAATCACGCAGAGGCGTTCCCAAAGCGGTGACGCAGCGGCTCGTTCCCCATTAAGGTTACAGTCGTAACCGAGACGTTTTGTATCAAAAAGTGATCAAATTCATCATCTCTTTTTGAATTTTAATTTAGATTTTCTTTGCTTATCTGAGACATGGCTTCATGTAAACTCCCCCTCAGCAGCCTTAGAGGTACCTGGTTTTAAACTATATAGGAAAGATAGTTACGACATGTGAAATCTGGTATCCAGTGTAATTAAATTGTTTGGTCAAATTGTATGGATTTGGAATGTATTGGCCTGAATCCTATTCTATCACCACAAATGTCCTTTATATTAATTGTAATTTATCGACCTCCCTCTTCATATAGTAATTTTTATAATAATTTGAAACAATTACTAAAACAGTGTGATTTTAACAAAGATGTTGTTATTATTATGGGAGATTTTAATATTAATTGGGATGACAAAATGGCTAGAAAAAATCTTAAACAGGTAACTGATCATTTTGATCTGAAGCAGATGATTAATGGGCCTACAAGAATAACTAACTCAACAAGGACTCAAATTTATCTCATTTTTAGTAATCGACCAGAGTGAATTAAAAAAAATTAACATGGTAACAGGCCTTTCTGACCACAATTTGATTTTAGTGGCCAGAAAATTATCTAGTAAGAGATTTAACAAATTTCCTAGGAAATACGCTCCCTAGCGGTAGCAAATCGAATCTGCCGCGAGTGTAGTCTAACAACTCTCAGTAGACCTGCGAGCTGGAAAAACCAAACTCTGGTCAGGTCAATCACATTGTGTATAGAGTCGGTGGGTGGGCTTAACGTTATGACGGCACGTCACGGCACAGTTGCGGAGGTTCTACATGCTACTTGTAAACAAAGAAGCTGGCGAAGAGCGGTATTTCGAATCGACTTTGGCTGCGACTCTGGAATCTGGAATGGCTCTCATGGAGCTATCTAATTGCGTGCAGAGGGAATTTGAAAGACAACCATTTATCCCGCCCCTCTTGATTGAGCCCTGCTAATGGTGAGTTTCCAGACCCAACATCTTGATGTGGGTCTGGCTTGTCAGGCTAATTCTTATGGCATCCCAAAACATAAATTAGCTGATTTTAGAAGTGTGGTCCGTCAGATGAAATGGGGTGATTTATTAACCCTTAAATGCATGACTGTTTCACCAAACATTCTTACATATTAGGGTCTTTAGCGACCCGGATCTACATCTAACATAGATAAATCTATACCTGTCGCAATAATATATAAAACTCCTGATATTAGAGCAACAATTACAGAAGAATAAAATAAAACATATGTTGTTACCTTTTGGAGCTTGTAAGGGTTCAGTTTGAGCAGATGTTTTATACCATCATCATTGTCCTCATCAAAACTCATTTCCCAATACATTCTGCATCTGGATCATATTCGCGATCTCACAAATATTCTCAAATCTAATTTTCAATGTCTTGAAAATAGATATTTTGATCACTGACAGCTTCCTTCACCAGATCCATCATCAAGTGACAGTGACACTAATATTTGAATGTGTTCAGTACTTGCTCTGCAGTAAATCGCTGAGGCATTTCAAGTTTTGCAGTTTATAATTATTATTGTTTCATTTTCAGTCTGCAGTATGAGTGAAACATCACTTCATCATTCATTGTGTATCAGACACCTTGTGGAATAAAGGTGAATTGCAGATTTTTCATCATTATAGACTCATTTATTTTTGTGCAGGAAAAATAATACAAACAATCTTACACACCTCGGGTCGTTAGCGACCCTATACAATTTTGACAAAAAACTAGTGGAAAAACAGGCATTCAATTACAATTTTATAATTTGTTTTTCTTGTTATATTGTTTAAAATGGATTGATTGAGGAATAATAAGAAAGACAGGCAATAGATAAGGGCAACATACAAAGGGCAATGGATAAGGGCAATAGTCAAAAGTTCAAAGTCAATTTCATTGACGTGTTGCACACATATTCACAGCTGGTCACACCAAAAGGCGTTCCCCATAGCGCTCAGCGCAGAATCTCGTTCCTGCTTTTTCAAGGAACACGGTTGCAGTCAAGTAACCCGCAGTAGGGCTCAGGTGGCACTGATCCATCATACCTGGGTAGCTTAATTCCCTTGGGTCAGCAAAGTCGCCAGCGACTTTACTTGAGTTTTTTTTCCTGATAACTGTGAAAAAGACTCAAATAACTTACAACCCCAAATCAGAAAAAGTTGGGACAGTATGGAAAACGCAAATAAATAAAAAAAGAAGTGATTTCTAAATTTACTTTGACTTGTATTTCATTCCAGACAATATGAACACAAAATATTTCATGTTTTGTCTGGTCAACTTCATGTCATTTGTAAATATGCATCCTTTCCTGTCATTCAGACCTGCAACACATTTCAAAAAAAGTTGGGACAGCAAAGCATTTACCACTTTGTAATGTTGCCATTCCTTTTCACAACACTTAAAAGACGTTTAGGGACTGAAGACACCAAGTGATGAAGTGTTTCAGGTGTAATTTTGTCCCATTCTTCCTGCAAACAAGTCTTAAGGTGGGCAACAGTACGGGGTCTTCGTTGTCGCATTTTGCACTTCAAAATGCGCCACACATTCTCTATTGGAGACAGGTCGGGACTGCAGGCAGGCCAGTCAAGTACCCCTACCCTCTTCCTCCGCAGCCAGGACTTTGTAATGTGTGCAGAATGTGGTTTTGCATTGTCTTGTTGAAATATGCATGGACGTCCCTGGAAAAGATGTCTTCTTGAAGGCAGCATATTATGCTCCAAAATCTCTATCTACTTTTCAGCATTAATGGTGCCTTCACAGAAGTGCAAGTTACCTTTGCCAAGGGCACTGACACAACCCCATACCATGACAGACCCTGGCTTTTGGACTTGTTGCTGGTAACAGTCTGGATGATCCTTTTCTTCTTTGGTCCGGAGCGCACGGCGTCCATTCCTCCCAAAAAATACCTGACATACTGATTCATCTGACCACAGTACACGTTTCCACTGTGTGATGGTCCATCCCAGATGCCTCCAAGCCCAGAGAAGTCGACGGCGCTTCTGGACACTGTTAACATAGGGCTTCCTTTTGGCACAGTACAGTTTTAACTGGCATTTGTGGATGTAACTACGTATTGTGGTACTTGACAAAGGTTTGTCAAAGTAGTCCTGAGCCCATGTGGTGATATCGCTTATAGATGAATGACGATTCTTGATCGGAGATCACGGTTGTTCAGCTTAGGCTTGCGCCCTTGTCCTTTACGCACTGAAATCCTCCAGATTCCTTGAATCTTTTAATTATGTTATGCACTGTTGAATGTGAAATATCCAAATCTCTTCCTATCTTTCTTTGAGGAACATTGTTTTTAAACATTTCAATAATTTTCTCACGTATTTGTTGGCAAACTGGCGATCCTCGGCCCATCTTTGCTCCTAAAGGATTAGACCTTTCTTGAATGCTGCTTTTATACCAAATCATAATTACAATCACCTGTTGACATCACCTGTTTCAAATCACATCATTATTTAACCATTTTACCTCATTACTAGCCCTAAATTGCTCCTGTCCCAACTTTTTTTGAAATGTGTTGCAGGTCTGAATGACAGGAAAGGATGCATATTTACAAACAGAGGTGGGTAGTAACGAATTACATTTACTTCGTTACATTTACTTGAGTACATTTTTTGGGTAACTTGTACTTTTAGAGTAGATTTAAAGATGGGAACTTTTACTCTTACTCAAGTAAATTTCTTGTGAAAAAACTGTACTTTTACTTAGTTACATTCGGTGGCGTTCCTCCGTTACTGTCAAATGGTAATAATTATATTATATATATTAAAATAAGTGAATATGACTTTCGCAAGTCTCGCGAAACGTTGGAGAGGCTGCTTCGCGAGAGGTTGCTACGCATCACCCGCTTATAATTAGCGCGCGTTTAGTCGGAAGATGTGTGTGAGCTACGGGAGGCAGATTGCCCGTGGCCTCAAGTTCAGTCTATGTTTTCACTCCAAGATGTCAAAAAGAATAGTTTCATAATGCGATGCATGTTGTGTGCACCAAAACGAACTGACATCTCTCAGCATACAAGAATTCCACCCTGAAAAGAACATGTAGCGGTAAGTGTCACAATGATGCCTATATTTGAACACTATTAACGGTCATTTGGTAACTATGGGGAATTTTCCCTTATTATAATACTATTTCACACACTGTCCGAGTGTTTTCCTCATATGCGCTCTTGTGCAAGCAATGAATCGTTTGAATCCTCCAAACAACACACGTCCACGAACAAACGTTCTCATCTTCACATTTACATATCCTTTTCTTCACAAAACGAAACAAATTGAATAGCCTAATGTGACGTCTTGCATTTATACACAAATCCGGACAGACACCTGTCTGAAGTGTAGAAAATACATACAAATAAAAACGGTATTGTATTTTATTCCTACCTAAAGAATAGCCTATATACTTATACAAATATAAGAACAAAGTATGTTTTAAAAAGAGCTCTAGTTAGCCCAGCACACCATTAATTTACACTGTTTAACCATTAATCTCACACACACACACACACACACACACACACACACACACACACACACACACACACATATATATATATATATTATATATATATAAGGTTCATTAGCTTACATTAGTTAACATGAACTAATAATGAACTGCACTTATAAAGCACTTATTTATCTTTGTTAATTTAAACATTTACTAATGCATTATTAAAATATTGTTAACATTAGTCAATGCACTGTGAACTAACATGAATAAACCATGAACAGCTGGATTTTTATGAACTAACGTTGAAAAAGATTAACTAATGCTGAACAGAGGTGTTGTTCATGGTTAGTTCATGTTAACTAATACATTAACTAATGTTAACTAATACAACCTTATTGTAAAGTGTTACAGAGAGGTGTGTGAAAGCTCTCCAAGTAGCCTGAAATTCAGGGTTTTCGCTTATCAATCAGATCGAAAGTAACTAGTAACTAACTACTTGAGTAGTTTTCTCATCGAATACTTTTTTACTCTTACTCAAGTAAATATTACGATTGTTACTTTTACTTTTACTTGAGTAAATATTTCAGTAAGTACTTGTACTTTTACTTGAGTACAGATTTTGGCTACTCTACCCACCTCTGTTTACAAATGACATGAAGTTGACCAGACAAAACATGAAATATTTTGTGTTCATATTGTCTGCAATGAAATACAAGTCAAAGTAAATTTAGAAATCACTTCTTTTTTTTTAATTTGCGTTTTCCATACTGTCCCAACTTTTTCTGATTTGGTATTTACTTTTATTTGTGTATACTCACAATTAAAACAAAATGTTTTTCATAAAATAAATAAAACGAACATGATGCACATTCTGCCATCTGCTTCTCTGAGAAGTCAGTTCTGAAATGCTTTTGAAAATGAATTGATACTTGCCACCAATACATGAGCGATATGTCTTTAAAAAGCTTGAAGTGTCTACTTTTAAATAAACAAACTTCATCATTCCTCTGCTTTTTATCAAGTTTGGAAGACGTGTTGTGAGGAATATGGACTTAACTCAGAAGAAGAAGAACACGATGGACCCAGCGGATGTGAGAATCTTTTTCCACTTTCAGTAGTTAACGTGTTTTGATGCATAAACAAACAGCGCACTGAAGCATCCTTTGTTTATATTAGTTTAAAGTTTTAATGTAAACGATTGTAATTCACCCTTCGCCGCAAGTTTGATTGACAGGTGATCTGACCAATCACATCGCCAAATCTGCCATTTTGTCCGACAAAGCAGCCCAATCTGCCGTTTTGTCCGACAAAGCAGTCAGGAGAGTTAGTAGATTAACGTTGGTGGACTTGAACTTGGAAAAACGTCTCGGTTACGGATGTAACCCTCGTTCCCTGAGGAGGGAACGGAGACGTAACGTTAGTGACTAACGAATGGGGGTTTCGCTTAGAAGCCTATCAACTTCGAGTTTTGAGAAAACGCCCAATGGCGTGCCAATGCCATGGGGCATGCGGAATTTGCATACGTAGCTCCGCCTCACTGCGTGAGTATATAAGGAAGTACGAGGCAATATCGCATTATGTTACCTGCTTGAGGAGCCAAGACTGAACTCCTGCGTTCCAGGCAACACAGCTGATGTGGCAAGGGGACGTTACGTCTCCGTTCCCTCCTCAGGGAACGAGGGTTACATCCGTAACCGAGACGTTCCCTTTCGTTCAGTCACTACGACGTAACGTTAGTGACTAACGAATGGGGGTCCCAATATAATCCCGCCACTCAGCCGTCTTCCAGCGCCCTGCGTAAGTGTGAGTTCCCTGTCGTAAGACTAGTACGGACGAAGGACTCCCACTTAACACAGGATTACCAAGGTACACTGGGAAGCATATCCCAGTGAGGGAATGCCAAGATGCCTACCCGTGGGGAGGACTTAAGAGACACATATGACCCGGAGAGGGTTGCATATGGAAGATCTCTAGGGTACCAGCCGAAGGTGGATTTTTAACCCTAGGGGTGGCGCGGACACGCCAAGGGAAGAAACCCGCTCACTGCGGAGACTTACGGTGAAATACACATGTGGGGGTCGCCAGAGGGAACCATGCACATGGGGCACCTGGCCGGACATGAGTGTCTGGGCTCGAGAGGGCAGACTGAACTGATGTCGGCGTCGACAGTGCTGGAGGAGCTCAGGGCTCTCGGGGAGCTCACCTGAGGAAAAAATCGCACGTATCCAGTCCGTGGAGTGGAGTGGCGAGCAAGCGAAGACACCTGAGCCTGGCCCATCACCGGCCCCTGCGAGTACATAGTCGGACACTGGCTCCACTCGGAGATTGTAGAATCTGGCGAATGTGTTGGGTGTCGCCCAGCCTGCAGCTCTGCAGATGTCTGCTAGCGAGGCGCCATGCGCTAGAGCCCAAGAGGAAGCCACACTCCGGGTGGAGTGTGCCCTCACACCAAGGGGACATGGTCGGCCTTGCTGCTGGTAAGCCAAAGCAATGGTGTCCACTATCCAGTGAGACAGCCTTTGCTTTGAGAGAGCACTTCCCTTCCGCTCTCCACCATAACAGACAAAGAGCTGGTCTGAGGTCCTGAAACACTGCGTCATGTCTACGTAGGCGCGGAGAGCGCGTACTGGACAGAGCAATGCCAAGGCTGGGTCTGCCTCCTCCAAAGGCAGCGCTTGCAGGTTCACCACCTGGTCCTTGAACGGAGTGGTGGGAACCTTGGGCACATATCCAGGCCGGGGTCTCAGGATCACGTGAGAAATAGCCGGCCCGAACTCCAGGCACGCTTCGTCAACCGAAAATGCCTGCAGGTCCCCGACCCTCTTGACTGAGGCCAATGCGGTCAGCAGAGCCGTCTTCATAGACAGAAACTTAATATCAACCGACCGCAAAGGCTCAAAGGGAGGTCTCTGCAGAGCAGTTAGTACTACTGCGAGGTCCCAAGAGGGTACGAGAGGAGAGCGAGGAGGATTCAGTCTCCTAGCTCCCCTCAGGAACCTGATGACCAGGTCGTGCTGACTTACCTTTTTGTTCTCCAAGAGATCGTGGTGGGCAGATATTGCGGCCACATATACCTTGAGGGTGGAGGGAGACAGCCTTCGCTCCAGCCCCTCTTGGAGAAACTCAAGCACGGAGCCGATCGGACATTTCCAGGGGTCTTCTTGGCGGGAAGAGCACCAGGTGACGAAGAGGTTCCACTTCAACGCATAGGCATGCCGAGTGGACTCTGCCCTAGCGGAAGTGATGGTGGCGACCACCGTAGGTGGTAGGCCACTCAAACCTGCCGGGTCCCGTCTAGGAGCCACACGTGGAGGTTCCAAAGGTCGGGACGCGGGTGCCAATGGGTGCCCCGTCTCTGAGTAAGGAGGTCCGGTCTCAGAGGAATAGGCCAGGGAGGGGCTGTCGCAAGGAGAATGAGTTCGGGGAACCAGGTCCGGCCGTGCCAGTACGGGGCGACCAAAAGGACCTGCTCCTTGTCCTCCCTGATCTTGCACAGAAGCTGTGCGAGTAGGCTCACTGGGGGAAACGCATATTTGCGTAGGCCCCGCGGCCAGCTGTGCGCCAGTGCATCCGTGCCGAGCGTGCCCTCGGTCAGGGAATAATACAGGCTGCAGTGGGAAGAGTCGTGGGAGGCAAACAGGTCTACCTGTGCGTCGCCGAACTGTTCCCAAATCAGCTGAACCGTCCGGGGATGGAGTCTCCATTCTCCCGGGAGAGGCTGAAACCGCGAGAGCTCGTCGGCTGCGTGGTTCAGGACTCCCGGAATATGGACAGCACGAAGGGACCTCAGGCGCTTCTGACTCCATAAGACGAGATGGCGGGCGAGTTGAGACATGCGGCGGGAGCGTAGACCGCCCTGGTGGTTGATGTACGCTACTACGGCCGTGTTGTCTGTCCGGACAAGCA
The DNA here is from genome assembly GCF_949357685.1 of Gobio gobio. Classification (NCBI taxonomy): domain Eukaryota; kingdom Metazoa; phylum Chordata; class Actinopteri; order Cypriniformes; family Gobionidae; genus Gobio; species Gobio gobio. The sequence continues at coordinate 17,523,108 of NC_137112.1, read as the reverse complement.
CATGTTGACCCTTCAGCAACGCTCGGAAGCGGTGCAGGGCGAACCGTACTGCCAGCAACTCGAGGCAATTGACATGCAGGAGGCGCTGGGGTCCTGTCCAGGAGCCCGCGGCTGCTTGTCCATTGCACATGGCACCCCAGCCCGTGGCAGAGGCATCCGTCGATACGACAACATGCCTGGAAACTCGTTCTAAGGGCACACCGGCCCGTAGAAAGCTGAGGTTCGACCACGGGGTGAGTGTCTGTAAGCAGGCCCGAGTCACTTGGATCCGGAGCGTGCCAGACTGCCATGCCCATCTCGGGACTCGATCGCGAAGCCAGTGCTGAAGCGGTCTCATATGAAGCAATCCGAGCGGCGTTACCGCGGCTGCAGATGCCATATGCCCCAGGAGCCTCTGAAAAAGTTTCAGTGGAACCGCATTCTTGCTCTCGATTTGTCGGAGGCAAGTCAGCAGAGACTGCGCGCGCTCGCTCGAAAGCTGCGCGTACATGGCGACCGAGTCGATCTCCATACCGAGAAAAGAGATCCTCTGCACTGGGCAGAGTTTGCTCTTCTCCCAGTTGACCCGAAGGCCCAGACGGGTTAAGTGGTGGAGAACCAGATCTCTGTGTCCGCAAACCTGCTCTCGAGAGTGGCCTAGTATGAGCCAGTCGTCGAGGTAGTTCAGGATGCGGACCCCGTGCTGCCAAAGGGGCGCAAGGGCTGCCTCGGCGATCTTCGTGAAGACGCGAGGGGACAGAGATAACCCGAATGGGAGAACTGCGTACTGGTATGCCCGCCCCTCGAAAGCAAACCGTAGGAACGGTCTGTGTCGAGGAAGGATGGAGACATGGAAGTAGGCGTCCTTCAGGTCGATCGCTGCAAACCAATCGTCCGGACGAACGCATTCGAAAAGGCGTTTCGCAGTCAACATCTTGAACGGAAGCCGGTGAAGGGATCGGTTCAAGATGCGAAGGTCCAGGATTGGCCGTAACCCACCGGTTTTCTTGGGTACAATGAAGTAGGGGCTGTAGAACCCCGACCTCATTTCGGCTGGAGGGACAGGCTCGATCGCACCCTTCGCCAGTAGAGTGGCAATCTCCGCACGCATGACGGGGGCATGGGCCCCGGTCACGGTATAGCGGACTCCCCTGTAACGGGGAGGAGCCTGCGCGAACTGAATCGCGTAGCCGAGCCTGACGGTCCGGGCAACCCAGCGGGACAGCCCCGGAAGCTGAAGCCAGGCTTCCAGAGACTGCACCAACGGGGTCATACGGACAGTAGGCGTACCCCGGGTGGGGCAGCGAGGCAGCGTTACCGGCGCGGACAGGGGAGGCTGTTGGGCGTCCCCGGGTCGGAGCACGGTTAACGGCTGCGCCCTGACAGAGGAGACCAGGGAAGGACTCGCGTTCCACGGGGGTCTGCTCTGCCAGGGGGCTGGCGACAGAGAGGGACGAGAGTGGCGTGACCCGAGGGTGGCGCGCACTGCCGTCACCGATCTCTGGGGGCTCAGGGATGGGTTTGTCAGTTCTTTCTTTAACCACATTAGGGTGCTGCTGACCCGGGGGCCAGCAGCTGAACAAAAGATTCTCCCCCGGCCCTCCACCGGGGGAAGGAGCGGCCCTGCCGCCGTCTCCTGGAAAGAACTGCCCATCCCTGAGCCGTCCGCATCAGGAGCGCCGCTTAGCCTGGCGTTTCTTCGCGGGCTGCGGGGCTGGAGCGGACTGGGACGCCTTCCTGCGGCTGCCTCTGCGCGGCCCGGGTGGAGGCTGCTGCTTGGGTGGCGCAGAGGCGGAGGAAGCCGCGGGAGGGCGTCCTCGGCGGCGAGCAGGCTGAGGCACCTGCGCGGGCGGTGGGGTGGAGGCAGCAGCTGACCGCCGGGGCAGGATGTATTTTATTGCCTCAGTCTGCTTCTGAGCGGCCGAGAACTGTTGGGCGAAGCTCTCGACCGCTCCGCCGAATAGCCCATCCTGTGATATGGGGGCGTCGAGGAAACGTGTTCGCTCAGCGTCGCGCATATCAGACAGGGTGAGCCATAAGTGTCTCTCCTGGACCACATTTGTGGACATCACCTGACCCAGGGAGCGCGCGGTCACCTTCGTCGCCCGGAGAGCGAGGTCGGTGGCGGCACGCAACTCATTGCTGAGCCCTGGATCAGCCCCTCTCTCGTGCATATCGCACAGCAACTTGGCTTGGTAAGCCTGAAGAGTTGCCATGGTATGCAAAGAAGCGGCGGCCTGCCCCGCAGCTCTATAGGACTTCGCCACCAGAGATGACGAAAACCTACAGGCCTTGGAGGGGTGCTTTGGGTCACCACGCCAGGACGAAGCGCTCTGTGGACACAGTTGCATCGCAACAGAACGTTCGACTGGGGGGACCCCAGTGTACCCATGAGCCGCGGCTCCATCGAGAGAGGTGAAGGCGGAAGAGGCCGCCAAACGTTCACGGGAAGACAACGGGGCCTTCCAGGAACGCGCGACCTCTTCATGCACCTCGGGGAAGAAAGGTATTGGAGGAGCGGCCGGACGGGTGTCCGAACGCGCCGCCCCCAAAAACCAATCATCCAACCGCGAACGCTCGGGCTGAGGCGGAGGGTTCCACTCCAGTCCAAGCGCTGCGGCGGCCCGAGAGAGCATGGCTGTCAACTCTGGGTCCGACTCGGGCAATGCTTGGACATCCGAAGGTGGCAGCACAGCCGAATCCTCATCCTCAGATGACTCCAGCCCACCTTGTGATGCGGCGATAGACATCACTTCCTCCTCCGCCGCGCCAAACGCCACAGTCGGGACAGCAGGAGCCGGCCCCGATGTAGACGCCTGAGCGCGGGCCGGGTCAAGTGCCTGAGAGGGGGGTGTGGGCCGAGGAACTAGCGTCGGAGCTTTATTCCACACCGTCACCCTCAGATCACCCTGGTCACCAGCCAAAGTGCCGCCTCCAGAGGAGACCGCAGATTGGGGGGGGACGGAGGGGACTCTCGTTCCGGCATCAGCACGGAATTCACGGAGTCTCGATCGAAGCACTGAGATGGCCAGGTTCCCGCAGAGAGAACATGAGTCATCCACGAGCGCTGCCTGAGCGTGCTGAAAGCCCAAACACGTCACACAGCGCTCGTGCCCGTCGAAAGAAAAAAGCGATCTACCGCACCCAGAAGTGCACGGACGAAACATCCTGAAAAGGACGCGTCACGTGCAAGCTCTTTTGTGAGAGGAAACTTCACAGTCGATGCCGAAGCGCCCAGGGAAACACACACCAGCTGGATGCAGACCACTGCACAGATCAGCAGGCAGGAAGTATGCGATCACTGGAACGCGCCGTCACACCAACACCGACTGGAAAGCTGCTCGTCTCGAAGAAGCTGACAGAGTCTCAGAAGGCTGTAGGAGTGAAGAGGTAGGTACTCTTGGCTCCGAAAGCAGAAACATAATGCGATATTGCCTCGTACTTCCTTATATACTCACGCAGTGAGGCGGAGCTACGTATGCAAATTCCGCATGCCCCATGGCATTGGCACGCCATTGGGCGTTTTCTCAAAACTCGAAGTTGATAGGCTTCTAAGCGAAACCCCCATTCGTTAGTCACTAACGTTACGTCGTAGTGACTGAACGAAAGGGAACTGTGTGTACTGACGTCTTTCCGAGGTTAAAACAACATTTCTTTTAGTGTTCATTCATGTTTATTTTGTGCTTATCAATGAACTACAAGGAAGAGATAATCGGTTCACGAGCATCTTTAACTGAGGCGCTACAGCGATCACGACACATTAAATAGCCACAAAACGGTATTTATTGTTTAAATTTCTTTTAAAAAATGACAATTTTAAAGTTGAGACTTTGTTTCATATCAAAAGTAACTTGCTCTGTCTTGTCTGTCGGTGTGTTGTCAGTGTCCTCTTTGCTCCGCAATGCATTTTTCCCTACGTGAGAACGTGTGTGGCGTGTGAGCGCCATGGCTTGTCAGACATAGGGTCTTTGCGAACGGTCAATTACTTCAACAAACTATACATCATTCAAAAAAGGATCTAATACCCAAGCATCAGTATTTTACCTATTTTATTCTGGAAATTTTTGTGTCAAGAGTTATGAAAATGAAAAAAAGGAGTCGATACCTTAAAGGTCCCATGGCCTGAAATTTTAATTTTATGAGGTTTTTCAATATTAATATGAGTTCCCCTAGCCTGAATTTTGTCCCCAAGTGGCTAGAAATTTTGATCGGTGTAAACCGAGTTGTGGCTGTCTTTTTCTGCCTTTGAGAAAATGACAGCCCAGACGAGCTGATCTTACATTTTCCTGTTATGACGTCATAACAGGAACGGTTACCTCCCTTTCCTCCGTCCAGAGAATTTGGCACACCCATGCGAGCGCCATATTTATTTGTCCTCGAGAGATCATGGCTTGTGAACGAGTGAATGCTGGCAGTTTCTCAGTGTTTGGATGTACAAATGAAAACAGAAGTCTTTTTTCAGTTCCTTTTGATCTGTGATCAGTGATTTCTGATGTGTAGCTAATTATTCATGTTCACACAGAACTTTATTATTCCTGTTGCGGCTTCTCTCTCTCCCGACAGAACAGTGTTTTCTATCTTGTGAGTCAGTGTTTTTGTACGTCCTCGTCGCGTCTATCTGTTCTTAAATGTGCATCCAGTCATGAGTTTCAGCTCAACATCGACAGAGCCACATCTTTAGAGATAAACTTCACGCACGCCGAGGCTCGGGCTGCACTGACCGGTCGACCTTCAACATCACCGACCCCCAGTACTGCATCAAGTTCAAGTTCAAGTTCAAGTTTATTTATTTCTAAAGCACATTTACTACCGGCTTTTGGCCGACCAAAGTGCTGTACAATAGTCACATACACAATACACATTGAACTAACGACATCACAATCCTCAATCTAAATATGGTGCCTTAAAAACACGATCAGGTTACACATTAAAAGCTACTCTAAACAAATGAGTTTTTAGCGCTGTTTTAAACTCAGATAGAGTGGAAGCCTTTTTCAGTTCAATAGGAAGATTATTCCACAGAGTTGGGCCCACCACTTCAAAAGCACGGTTTCCCCTCTTTTTCAACCGGGTTCTAGGAATATGAAGGAGGGATTTGTTTCCTGATCTCAGTTTTCGATTTGAAGTATATGGGTGAAGTAAATCTGATAAATAAGCTGGTGCAAGATTATTTAAGGATTTGTAGACTAATAGTAAAATTTTGTAGTCGATTCTATATTGAACCGGTAGCCAGTGAAGGGATCTCAAGAGCGGTGTGACATGATCAAATTTTTTACCTCCCTTCAGAAATCGCGCTGCTGCATTCTGAACAACTTGTAATCTAGAGATTTGGCTCTTCGAAACTCCAGAGTACAGAGAGTTGCAGTAATCTAGCCTGGATGTTATAAAGGCGTGAATAGCAACTTCCAGAGAGGCATTAGATAGGAAAGATTTGATTTTGGAAAAAGAACGCAGATGGAAAAAACTAGAGCCCACTACTGAGGCAATTTGCCTATCAAATTGTAAGTTGTTATCAATTACCACACCTAGATTACGAACTTTTGCTGAAATAGTGAAGTTTAAAAGATCGAGATTAGGTGTATGTTGCCTGCTATGTTCGGAGGGGCCAAAAACAATAGCTTCACATTTATCTGAGTTTAAAAAAAGAAAGTTTTTTGAGAGCCATACATTTACATCATTCAAACAAGCTGATAGATTACTAACAGCATCCTCATTACCGCTGGTTAAAGGCAAGTAAATTTGCATGTCATCAGCATAACAATGGAGGGCTACATTATGTTTCCTGAAAATGGATCCCAAGGGAAGTAAGTATAGAGAAAAAAGAGTGGGTGCAAGAACAGAACCTTGTGGTACGCCGCATGATAGCTTGCTTGAAGAAGAAGTAAATTTACCAATTTTAACAGAAAAAGATCTGTTGGTTAGGAAAGATTTAAACCAGTTTAACACTACTCCTCCTAAACCCACATAAGACTCCAGACGGGAAATGAGAATTCCATGATCGACAGTATCAAAAGCTGAGGACAAGTCCAGCATAATTAGAATGACAGAGACTCCTGAATCGGTAATCATTAAGATGTAATTTAAGACTCTTACAAGGGCTGTTTCAGTACTGTGTAGTGATTTAAAACCTGATTGGAAGATCTCATGAATGTGATTAGTGGATAAGAAGGACTGAAGTTGCAGAGAGACAATTTTTTCCAACACCTTAGAAATAAAAGGAAGGACAGACACGGGGCGAAAGTTTGCTAGAATAGATGTATCCAGTGTGGGCTTCTTTAGCACCGGAGATACTGTGGCCCTTTTTAAGCTATCAGGGATAAGCCCTGACTGCAATGATTTATTAAGTAAAGTTACAAGGCCAGGGCCTTCAATATTAATGAATAACTTCATGTAGCGGGGGTGAATAATGTCAAGGGGACTTGAAGAGGTTTTTAGTTTTAAAACTATTTCTTTTAATGATTCTAGGGAAATAGAATTAAACTTAGTCCAAGAAGCCAGTGGACTCATTGAGATCAAATTATCATCGCCGGCATCTTGTATTTGTACTCTTAAATTTATCATTTTAGTTTCGAAGTAATTTTTAAAACTTTCACATAATGCTTTAGTAGGATTATGGAAGGTCTGTACCGTCGGATGTAATACTGAATTAATAATCGAAAAAAGAACCCTAGGAGTTTGATGATGTTCCTCGATCAAATTTGAAAAATAAAGAGACTTCGCTTTCTTAACGGCACTCTGATATGACCATAGACATTCTTTAAGTATAATAAAGGATATTTGAAGTTTGTCTTTCTTCCATTTTCTTTCTGCTTTCCTACATGATTGTCTCAGGGAGCGAATATCTTGATCTATCCAAGGCTCAGATTAACGTTTTGGCTTTTGCAACCTGTAAGGTGCAACAGCGTTTAATATCTCAAGCCATACAATGTTTAAGGATTCAAGATGTTGCTCAACATCTAGATTGGATACTAAAAATTCATCAAACACTGAGAGAGTGATTTCATTATAACGTTCACTGAAAGCCTCGCAAAAACGCGGTGAATACGTTCGAACTTGTTTTAAATCAGAGACAGTTTTGTAAGAAATAGCTGGAAGAGACATTTTAAACATGATAGGAAAATGATCAGAGATGGGTAGTTCAGTCACTTCAGTATCGATTATTGAGAGTCCAAAAGACAGTATTAAGTCCAATATATGACCACGGTTGTGTGTGGGTTCTTCAACCCACTGCACCAGATTGAAAGAATCAATGATATTCAGATGCTCAGATGCTAAGTAATCCGAAGCACAGCATACATGCACATTAAAATCACCCAACAATAAAAAACGATCGTAAGTAATGATTAAATCCCCAACGAGCTCAGTGAATTCTTTCAAAAAATCCTTCGTCAGATGCGGAGGTCGATGTATTAGGGCTAAGACAATAGGTTGAGTCCAGTCAAGTGTTGGTAGTTGAACTTCAAAGCTTGTAGGATTGATGGTTGGTAGCATTTGACAGCATGCTCCAAAACTTTCTTTAGCAATTACAGCTAGCCCACCACCCCTACCAACAGGACGGGGAGAGTTATAAAAGCAAAAGTCAGTTGGAACAAGTTCAGAGAACGGGCTCAAATCTCCTACCTTCATCCAGGTTTCGGTGATAAACAAGAAATCCAAGTTGTTAGATACGATAAAATCCTGTAAAATAAATGTCTTATTGACCAAAGAGTGAGCGTTGATCAATGCCATTTTAGGAGAGTGCAAAATGCTGTGAGGAGGAACAGAAGTTTTCCTCAGAGGACAAAGATTTAGAGAGTTTACTCCCGTCGGACGAGGACGAATAATAATCCGAGTGGCAGAGTCCTGTAGTAGTCGAACCGGGAGGTTGGGAGAAGCTGGTGGATTAGGCTGAACATATGTGAGCCAGCGAGATGTTGGGATCGGCGTATATTGAACCGCAAAGCGGATCTGATCCTCGGTCCATGGTCGAGATGTAGAAATCTTTCGAAGACCAGCTCGCAGATGGATCTTCAGACTGACCAGTTTTCCGCTGCGTTTCCCACGTCTTCTCCGGCGTTTCCTCGGGTTAACATCCAATGGCCAACGGCGAAGAAAATCTGGAATGTCCCTGAGAGTGCTTCTGTAGGTATTTTCTGCGAAATTCCCCAATTCCGCTTCAAAATCAAAAGTATCCAAACAGTACTTGCGAATATCCAGGAGTGTCTGAGGATCGTAAACGACAGGCTCCGTAAGATAAAAGAGTATAAAAGCACATAAAAACAACCAAACATAAAACAAGGAAGTGAGTGATAGACGGCATGCCAATCGCACAGGCGCCATCTTGACTGTAAATGGAGTGTAAATGGACTGTCAATACTGCATCTGGCCCACAGCGGAGGCACCAAACGCAGCGTGAGTTTAAGCAGAAGGGGGGTAAGCGTGAGGGTCTCCGGGCTAGGCTAGCCAGCTATCCCCACAATAAACTGGATTACATTCGATTACTGCTGTTGTGTCTTTGTTTGCGCTGTGTACTCAATCACTGGCGCTTTTCATATGATAGGAAAATATCAAAAAAAAATGCTATAATCAACACTTACTCGTAACTCGTTCATCTCGACAGCTGTAATGGTACATTACATGCGTTACAACGTTGGTAATAATCAGGAAGATGGGCTCGGCGTGACTGGGACTCGTGTTTATTCAGAACTCTCACATACAAACAAAATAAACTTGTGCTGACAGCGCTCTCACAACTCAGTACAATATCACTTTGTTAGCAATCTCTCTGTCTCTGGTCCATTGATGTCCGGTTGGCTAACGAATTCTTTTGAAATCTTTTGAACCGGTTATTTTTAGTGAACCGGTCGAACCAGTTCACCACATCGGACTGAATCGTTCTAAACCAGGGGTCTCAAACTCATTTTACCTGGGGGCCGCTGGAGATAGACTCTGGGTCAGGCTGGGCCGCATCACATATTACACATAAAAAGTGTTTCAAGTATTCTAAAAAAAAGTAGTACAACTGATCCAATCTTCTCAATCTTTATTATTAACAGTTCTTCAACATGAATGTTTCTTCTGAACATGAACTGTTCCTCTGAATTTGAACTAAATATAGCCTATAGAAATGAAATCATGTAATATGAAATAATGAATGATTTTAATTTTATTTTACTGTAAATAATAGACTAATTCACAGCAAGGCCGTAACCAGGTCAAACAGAACAGTGAGCGAAATTCTAGGTGTAAGTCTAGTTGGGAAATAATCTTTTTGGGACTATTTGTAAACAATATTTGCATTCATTTGCGTCAAATATATTATTAGTCCCGATTTTCTTCGAATAAGTGAGTGAATAAATACATAGATCCGCGAAAGATGGTGGTTTGGTCGAATTCTCTAGTGGTTTGATGGTAAGTGGAAGTGATGGTGTCTACCACATTCTGTGGTAGGTCACCTAGAACCTCCGCGTCCCGTCCACGGACCAGACATGGAGTTTCCAGAGGTCCGGACGCGGGTACCAGACGGTGCCCCATCTCTGAGTCAGAAGGTCCTTCCTCAGAGGAATGGGCCAAGGAGGTGCTGTCACGAGGAGCACTAGTTCCGGGAACCAAGTCCGGTTGGGCCAATACGGAGCAACCAACAGGACCTGCTCCTCGTCCACCCTGACCTTGCACAGTGTCTGTGCGAGAAGGCTCACTGGGGGAAACGCATATTTGCATAGGCCCCGGGGCCAGCTGTGTGCCAGGGCATCCGAGCCGAGGGTCCTCTCAGTCAGGGAACAGAACAACTGGCAGTGGGTCGTGTCCGGGGCGGCAAACAGGTCTACCTGTCCCCAAAGCGACTCCAAATCAGCTGGACCACCTGCGGATGGAGTCTCCACTCTCCCGGGAGCACTGGCTGTCGTGAGAGCTCGTCGGCCGCACGATTGAGCAGGCCCGGAATGTGAATGGCGCGAAGCGACCTCAGATATTTCTGACTCCATAAGAGGAGATGGCGAGCGAGTCGTGATATGCGACGGGAGCGTAGACCACCTTATTTGTTGATGTACGCAAGGGCCGCAGTGCTGTCCGTACGGACCAGAACGTGCTTGCCTCTGAGCGGCACTTTGAGGCGGCTGAGTGCAAGACGAACTGCTAACAACTCCAGGCAATTGATATGCCATTGCAGTTGAGGCCCCGTCCACAGACCCGAAACTGCAAGCCCGTTGTGCGTGGCACCCCAGCCGGTGGATGAGGCATCCGTGGAGACAACAGCATGCCTGGACACTTGTTCTAGAGGCACTCCTGCCCGTAGAAATGAAGGGTCCGACCACGGGATGAAGGTTTGGCGGCACCATAGCGTCACAGAGACACGGAGGGTTCCGCTGTGCCATGCCCATCTCGGGACTCGTTGTGTAGCCAGCATTGAAACGGTCTCATATGAAGCAATCCCAACAGCATTACTGCGGCTGCGGATGCCATATGCCCCAGGAGCCTCTGAAAATGTTTCAGTGGTACCGCTGTCCTGCATTTGAACGAATTCACGCAGTGCAACCCTGACTGGACGCGTTCTCATTGAGGCGTGCTTTCATGGCGACCGAATCCATCTCCCTACTGAGAAAAGAGAAGCCTCTGCGTGGGGCAGAGTTTGCTCTTCTCCCAGTTGACCCGAAGCCCCAACTGGCTGAGGTGACTGAGCACCATGTCCCTGTGTTCGTACAACTGCTCTCACGACTGGGCAAAGATGTAGGTCGTCGAGGTAGTTGAGAATGCAAACACCACGCTCTCTCTCATGGGAGCAATGGTCGCCTCCGCGACTTTCGTGACGGCACGGGGTGACAGGGACAGCCCGAAGGGTAGGACTTTGTACTGATATGCTCATCCATTGAATGCAAAGTGTAGGAACGGTCTGTGTTGAGGGAGAATCGAGACATGAAAGTTTGCGTCCTTCAGGTCGATCGCTAAAAACCAATCTTGGGGACGGATGCACCTGAAGATGTGTTCCTGCGTTAGCATTCTGAACTTAGCCTGTGAAGGGACCAGTTCAAGAATCGCAGATCCAGGATTGGCCGTAACCCGCTGGGGGTGCTGAAGCCATCTCCTGAAGAGCAGTTTCCTCCATCTCTGGGTGGCCCGTCTCAGGGTATCTTGCGACGGCGCTTGCCACCTGGCTTGGCAGCGGCCTGAGCGGGCTGGACGTCCTTCCCAAGGCCGGCTCCACACCTATGCCCGGGTGGAGGCTGCTGCTGGGCTGGGGCAGGAGCGGGGGCAGCAACGGGTGGACGTCCTCGGCGACGAGCAGGTGGAGGTGCTGCGGCCGGAGGCGGGGTGGCGGCAGCAGCTGACCGCTGTGGCAGGATGTGCTTAATGTTCTCCGTCTGCTTCTGGGCAGCCGAGAACTGCTGGGCAAAGCTCTCAACCGCGTCGCCGAACAACCCGGCCGAGGAGACGGGGGAGTCCAGGAACCGATACTTATCGGTCTCCCTCATGTCGACCAGGTTGAGCCAGAGATGTTGTTCCTGCACCACTAAGGTGGACATTGCCTGGCCAATGGAACAGGCGGTGATTTTCAACTGGTGGGATTCCCACGTAACCCCTGGCCAAATGGACGCCCATGGGAGGGGCCAGCGGTTTCCTCCGGGAGCACCACCGGCTGCGGAGCTTGTGGGGGATCAGAGGCCAGCGGAGGTACGCTTGGCGGGTTTGCCCTGAACATAATCCTCAGGTCACCCCGGCCAGCCGTCGAAGTAGGTCTATTCTGCTGGGCAGAGATAGCTCTAGATCGAGGTATGGGGAGGGGGACTCCACCTTCCCGGAGGTAGGTGAGTCTCGGCCTAAGCGCCGAAATAGTCATGTTCCCGCAGTGAGAACATGAACTATCCACAAAAGCTGCCTCAGCGAATGCCCAGGCAAGTGAGACAACTATTGTGATCGTCAGTGGGCGACAGGGAACGACCGCATCCAGAAACGCATGGGTGGAATGACATCTTGAAAAAAAAACGTTCTTTCAGTAGTGCTGAAGCACCCTGGGAAGACCGCGGCAGAATACAGGGGATAGTATCTGCTCTCAATAAACGGCAACGCCCTCACCGAACCAACAGGAAATGTACAGGTTGCTGTGAGAATAGCAACAAAGAATGTTTGTTTGATGCAGCGGAGAGCTCGTGCTCACGCTGTTCTGTGCTGTAACGCCAACACGAGCGTCCCTCTTCAGTTCTCTGATGAATCTCTTGCTGAATAGCAGGCAGTCTGTCTTCGTGTAACGCAGTACGTCGAACGGGACCGACTGAAAGGGAAATATATATTTCCTCCTATTTTTTTCTTATAGTTCAGAGGGAATACCTGACTCAAAGGCTCATTCATTATGTGGTGCATTATGCGGTTATTTGTCTGCTCAAGTTTGAATCACAGCATTATCATGATCGTTTACGCCTCTTAACATATTGCCTTTGTAAACAAAAAGTTTGTCTTACAAATTTTAAATCAATATATTATTTTATGTGAATGAGTAGGCACAATGATTTTCACATCAGTTTGAAGAAAAAACTCTAATCAACAACATTCATTAGTCAAAAGTCTTGTGGACACATATTTACTATGTTTTGTGGCCTTATTTTAGTGACTTTTTTTATAATTTTTTTTAAACCATGCATAAACATTATCCTTTCAAAAATACAAGCATTTACATACATGTTGCTCACATATCATGGTAGCCCAGTGTGTGCTGAATACAGTGTAATGACAATTTTGCCATTAATATGTTTATAAGCAACTGAAAAAAGCACAAATTTCAAAACTTCTAAAGGGCCCCAAAATGGCCTCTGACCCCTAGGGGTTAACATGGACCCATGCTGAGCCAGACTCAACCCTGTTCACCCCCCTTCCAGGCAGAATTTCCAGTGCTGCACACACACTTCCAGCAATGCAAGGTTGGCACGTCCTCAAAAATAAAAAAACAGCATGTTCACTCTCACCAGCTGAAGTATCGTCCTCATGCTGGCTGAATGCTTCACACATCATCTCACATCTCCTTTACAAGACTGCTCAATTGCACAGGACATGTTCCAATTGGTGGAAGACGAACTTGAAAGGACCGTTGAGCCCATAATAAGTCAAATTGCTTATGCATTTGAGCCGATATGGCGAGGGTACCGACCAGTACTACTACCATTACAGGTGTAAGAAGTCGTGAACCTGCTGGTTTGGGGTGAACAGTGGAAAGTGTGGATGGTGTACGCCGATGCCCACCATGTCAAGAGTCCATCTGCTGTCAGGAGGCTGATCTGGACTATGTATTGCGCGGTCACTTCACCATGGTACGTACATTTAGCATACTATGCTGGTAGGTGTTGGAAGTGGCAATGCTTTCTCTTAAACAGTGTTAATTTCGTTGACGAATAATTTTCATCATAATTTTCATCAACAACCTTTTTTCACTGACGAAAACGAGATGATAACTAAATAAAAACTAGTGTTGGATGACAAAAACTATTACGAAAATCAACTGTCATTTTCGTCAACAAATAAAACAGAGACGAAAATGTTAGGGAGGGTCGATTAGGGAAGAGATCCAGTCAGAACTGATGTCTTGTGTAACAGATGTGCGCATGATTTGAACGTGCTGATCTAACCGCTGGAAAACATCTCGGGTTATGACTATAACCCTTGTTCCCTGAGAAGGGAACGAGACACTGCGTCGGAATGACACTTTTGGGAACGCCCTCAGCGTTGCGCGTCTGAAGCATGAATGAAACTAAGACCGATCTTGATTGGTGCTACATCATGACGTAGTATGTGACGGCATACCCGGAAGTATAAAGGGACGCAGAGTCACAACAGCGCTAGCTTTTTCGCGATGAAGCAAATCGCCCCCAGGCATGGAGAGACGTGGCAAGGAGACGCAGTGTCTCGTTCCCTTCTCAGGGAACAAGGGTTATAGTCATAACCCGAGGTGTTCCCTTTCGAGGGAACTCGCACTGCGTTGGAACGTCACTTTTGGGAACGAAATGCCCACTATGCCACCATGAACCATGCCTGCCCTAGTGTGAAGCTGGAGCCCAGGCACACTTAGGACAAGAGCACCCTAGCGCCTGGCGTCGCAGGGAGATGCAGACTATAGAACCTGATAAATGTGTGTGGGGTAGCCCAGCCGGCTGCCTCAAGAAATCTCCCCATATGAAGGGCCCGAGAAGAGGCCATGCCCCTGGTGAAATGCACCCTCAAGGCCAAAGGTGAAGGCAAATCGTGCACCTGATAGGCCCAGGCAATCGCCTGAACGATCTAATTACTGACCATCTGCTTGGACGCGGGAAGCCCCTTCTTAGGAGACCCGAAGCACACTAACAGTTGGTCCGATCTTCTCCACTGCGAAGACTTTCGCAGATAAACTTGCAGAGCTCTGACCAGGCAGAGCAAATTAAGTCTCCCCTATTCAGCCGACACATGAGGTGGAGGATGAACGCCTGCAGAACCGTGGGCCGTGCCACATTAGATGGCACCTTTGGCACCTAGCCCGGCCTAGGATGAAGGATGGCTTAAACTCTGCCAGGGGCAAACTCCAGGCAAGTCGGCATAATCGCCATGGCCTGAAGGTCCCCCACTCTCCTCAGAGAAGTGATAGCCAGGAGCAGCGCCACCTTTAGCGACAGAACTCGATCTGTCGCAGACTCAAGTGGTTCGAAGGGGGCCGAAGCCAATCCCTCGAGAACCACCGCCAGATCCCAAGTTGGAACTCTGGAGCGAGTCGCAGGCCTCATCCTCCAAGTACCACTAAGGAAACGTACGACCAAAGGGTGCCTCCCCAAAGGCCCATCACTTATAGGAGCGTGGAAAGCCGCAATGGCAGCCACGTACACCTTAAGCGTGGACGGGGTAAGCCCTGCAGAGAAGCAATCTTGGAGGAGCTCCAGCACTGAAGCCACTGGGCAGTTAACTGGGTTCACCTCACGCTCCCTGCACCAAGTGGAAAACACGTTCCACTTTAAGCCGTACAACCTTCTCGTGGAAGGAGCCCTGGAACTGAGTATGGTCTCCACTACACCTGCCGACAGGCCAGCCTCTAAGTACTGAGCCCCCTAAGGAGCCAGACCCAAAGCTTCCACAGCTCTGGCTGGGGGTGAAGTATTGTGCCCCCTGCCTGAGACAGCAGGTCCCTCCTCAATCTGCCATTGAGGACCTGCCAGCAGTGCCATGATGTCTGAGAACCACACTCGGGCTGGCCAATACGGGGCTACTAGGAGTAGACTGACCCCGTCCTGCCAGACCCGCTCCAGGACTCCCGGGAGCAGAGCTATCAGGGGAAATGTATACAGACGCAGCCTCGGCCACGTCTGCACCATGGCATCCAACCCCAGCGGGGCTGGATGCCTGAGAGAAAACCACAGAGGAATGTGGGACGTCTCTCGAGACGCAAATAGGTCCACTTCCACTGGGCCGAACCTCTCGCATATGGACTTCACCACCTCTGGGTGAAGTCTCCACTCCCCGGGCCTCAGCCCCTGCCTCGACAGGATGTCTGCTCCCTGGTTCTGGTCCCCGGGGACGTACATCGCTCTGAGAGACGACCGTTTCCCCTGGGACCACAGGAGGATCTGATGCGCCAGTCTGCACAGAGGGCGAGACCTCAGACCCCCCTGATGGTTCAGGTACGTGACCACTGACATGTTGTCGGAGTGCACCAGAACGTGATAACTCCTGAGATCTGTGAGGAAGCTCCTCAGAGCCCTGAACACAGCCAACATCTCCAGGCAATTTATATGCCCTGAATGATGATGGTCCTGCCACAGACCCTGGGTAAAGCGGCCGTCCATGACCGCGCCCCAACCAGGGAGGGAGGCGTCTGTCAAAATGGATTTCCGGCGACATGACGCTCCCAAAACTGGCACGCAGCTGCCATGAGCCCCAGCAGTCTTTGAAACTGCTTAACAGTGATGTTGCGGCCTAGCTTCATGCTGGAGACCATCGCCCGTATAGACTCCAAGCGTGCGGGAGACATTTGTGCCCGCATCGTCGTCGAGTCCCATACTACCCCCAGGAACATGGTCCTCTGGGAGGGCGCTCTTTTTCATGTTGAGTCTCAACCCCAAGCTTTGAATATGGCCATGGATGACATCTCAATGCCGAACTGCCATCTCTCGCAACTGAGCCAGTCATCGATATAGTTCAGCACACGGATACCCTGGAGTCTCAGAGGAGCCAGAACTGCATCCATGCACTTGGTGAATGTGCGAGGGGAAAGAGCTAGGCCGAACAGAAGAACACGATATTGGAACGCTTCGCCCCCGAAAGCGAACCTCAGGAACTTCCTGTACGTAGGACTGATGGAAATATGGAAGTATGCGTCCTTTAGATCTATCGTGACAAACCAGTCCTCGGACCGAATTTAATTCACGATGATAGGAATCGTGAGCATCTTGAACCTGAACCTCCTCAGAGACCGGTTCAAGGACCTCAGATCTAAAATTGGGCGCAGACCCCCGTCCTTTTTGGGAACTATAAAGTACCGGCTGTAGAACCCCGACTCCCTGTCTGGCGGAGGAACACGTTCTATGGCCTCCTTTACCAACAGGGATTGTACTTCCTGTTCCATTACCCAAGCCCGCTCTGGGACCACTGCAGTCCAGACCGCCCCACTGAATCTTGGTGGGCTGTGGCCGAACTGCAGTCTGTACCCTTTCTCTACAGTGCGCAGGACCCATGGCGACACATTCAACAGGCGTTACCACGCCTGGAAGAAATCTACCAAGGGAATCAGTCTCTCGAGACTGACCTCAGGTGTTTTTTGAATACCATTCTCGACCCCCTGAAGCGGCTGACCGGCAGGGAGAGGTCGTGGTGACACTGCATAGTAATCGTTGGAAACTGATGTGTCCCGCAACGCACGAGGCGGCAAGAACAAACAGCGATTTCCCACATCTTAGATGATAATTCAGTGAAACACAGTTTGGATGATAGGCTGAATTAAAATATCTAACTTCTCAAAGTCAGATATCCCATTTAATTCCTCAGAATGAAATGCTGCCACAAATCACCCAACAAGTGAAAAACGGTCTGAATGGTAGGCTGAAAAAAAATATCTAACTTCTCAAAGTCAGATATCCCATTTAATTCCTCAGAATTAAATGCAGCCATAATCATCAAGCGATACTGTTTTAATATTTATTGTATGGTCTCGTTATCTACAAGCTGCCTCGGCAAACAACCGATCCGTTCACAATATATTTGGCTTTCATCCCTCGAGATGAAAGTCCACATGCGCGAGGCTGAAACACCCGAAAGCGCACGGCTGTTTGCGTCGAGTTATTTCTCAATAAACACAGCCAGCACCCTCAGGAGCTGACTGCATGCCTCGCATCCATACAATATCACATGTACACAGATCGCATGTGTTCACTCTTGTTGCAGACCCGCAATCTACGTGCTGTCTCAGCAAACGTTTAGATAGAGTCTTGTATTATGAAGTGACAAGCTTTTATTTACTACTTAAAATGCCTCGATATAATATACATAATATAATAATATAATATACATAATATACATATAATTCCTCGGAATCAAACATCTCAAGCATCGGGTTCTCCACCCCGGGGGAAGAAACCGCAGCGCGGGCTTCCACACAGGGAGGGAGAACATCGTAACTGTCTGATGATGACCGGGAAAAATGCCTCAGCAGTCCCGACCTCATCAGCAATTCCCAATGCGATCCCCACTATCTGGGCCACCGCACCGCCTCAGCGGACGCAGGACCCGAATCACGGGGAACGCGAGCCTGGCCGGCCTCATCGAACACGGCCAGGCGGGAGCGCAGCACTCTGATGGGTAGTGCTTCACAGTGCTCACAGCCAGCTCCCTCGAGAGCTGACCGAGCGTGCTGCGCTCCCTAACAGTTTACACACATCAAATGCGTGTCCCCACCCGTGTTGTAGCGAGGGCAGGGGTGCACACATCTTTTAAACTGTTCACTCGTCATTCTTTCTCTTTCAGACAATTTAACTTAAACACAGTCAGTTTCTCTCACACACAACACACAGCGCATTTGCTGAAGAGCGAAAAAGCTAGCGCTGTTGTGACTCGGCGTCACCTTTATACTTCCGGGTATGCTGTCACATACTATGTCATGACGTAGCATAAATCAAGATCGGTCTTAGTTTCATTCATGCTTCAGACGCGCAATGCTGAGGGCGTTCCCAAAAGTGTCGTTCCGACGCAGTGCGAGTTCCCTCGAAAGGGAACACAGTGCTGTTCTACAGGCTCATCCCCAATACAGCGCTTCAGAGCGGCTCAATCAATGAATAGGGCACATTTATGCCAGGCAAGTGTTTATGAACTAATGCTGATGAATAATGACAATGTTTACTTTACGATGTTTATATAGTAATATGTTTTAGACGGTTGTAACAATGCATATTTTATCTCCTGAATTTGAATGAGCTCCTGCAACTGCAATATAGTAAGGCGCAGACGTTTCAAAATAAGACTCAATGTTTATTTCGAGCTAGTTTATAATTAAAAGCCATGCATTATATATTCGTTTTTGCTTACACAATAAACTGTATTTCATTTAATTCCCATTTAATTCATAGTCAGGAGGAAAGAACAGTATTTGACACATATTCAATAAAGTATCAGGGTTATAATAGTTAACTAAAACCATTTAAAAGAAATCTTCATTACTTGAAATAAATGTTAACTGAAATAAAAAAAAAATAAATAAACAAACTTATTTGAAGCTTTAGCTTAGCCTGATATGGCCTACTAACTAAAACAGAAATACAAAGTTATAAAAACTATATAGATGTTTTTAAAAAACAAACAAAAAAGTGAATTGTGCTCTCTTTCTTGTATTTTTAATGTAAAAAAACAAAATGATGTCAAAATGTCAGTTCAAGTGACAGTCAGTTATGTAATGCTTAAATGCTTAATATATAACAATTTAACTAAACTCATTAGATTTTAGGAGACTGAATCTACTGTAGATTTAGTTTTCTAAAATCTTATGATATTTAGTCGACTAAAACTAGACTAAAACTAAAAACAATTCAGGTGACTAAAATATGACTAAAACTAAAATGGCATTTTAGTCAAAAGACTATGACTAAAACTAAATCAAAATTTGCTGTCAAAATTAACACTGCTCTTAAAGATGCCATCGAGCGGAAACACTGGAACATCCTGTTATAATTTGGATGAATATCCAACACCAAACTGCCTACATCACAAAGTTTTGATCATGGTATACCAAACAGATTGTTTTCGGTGCAGCATGATGTAAACAAATAACGCATCATACAATATCGTTCATGTGGCATCTTATTGCTACATCAGACCTTTCAGACATATTTGCATTACACTGGCTCGTTCACCAGTAGTGCTATGTCACATATTTTATGTTCACCTGCGAATACAATTAGCTTACCTGCTGTTAACTCGGACATTTTTAAGAGATGCATTAGCAATTTGACTTATTATGGGCTCAACAGCCTTTTCAAGTTCGTCTTCCTCCATTTCAAAACAAGCGTGTGTTAAAAAATTAAAGAAATGCTTATATTACTTCACTGGCCAATGGAGCAAACCATCTCCGTGACGTCACGCGCTGTGGTATTGCAAGATGACGGTGCCTTTGCTCCAAAAGCTTTAACGAAACATCCTTTTTTCTTTAAAATGGTTACATTAATCGTGTTTGTTATATAATTAATTATCAAAGTGGAAATCCCTTTACTAAATAATGTAAACTTGACTGATTGCTTCATTTCTACTTTAATTCAGATTGCATCACTTATATTTTCTCATACGGAACTTACTGAACTCTCTGCATTAACCCCTTAAATGCTAAAACAGAAAATCCCAACTTTTACAACTTTCCCAACTATTACAAGCAGATGGCTGTGCTACACTACCAATTGAATAACAGCTACAAAATACAACTGAAGTTAGACCCGATCACTTAAGACTACAGCAATCAGCTTCAAATGGCAGAAGGATGGATTTTTGCTTTTTTTATAGGCGAGGTGAGATAAATTATATTTATATTGTCATGCTGTATGAGTTATTTTCTTTAATTTTCTGTCTAAAAGTGACCAAAAAAGCCATTTTAAAGCTGTTAGGCAAACCTTGGGAGGGGATCTGACCGTTAAAATTTTGTGTGCCTTCTCTGTTTTAAAACCCACAGGCCACCAATGTTTAAATTAATATTTGGTGATGATATGTTCCTGTTCTTGTTATTTGTTTAGCAGGTCACATGCTCTCCTAACAGGTTGTGATGACACTGCCTGTGATCACACTGACCTGTCTCACACCTTTGTCCCCTAGGTCTGTTTACTCAAATTATTTCTACAACACAAACCAGTGTTTCATTCTCATAGACTAGCATTTACTGAATAATTTTCCATTACATAACATTTTATATTAAATTCTAGGTTATATGTAGCAATGTACTTAACATACATATGTGCACACTATGATGAACCATTTCTATGTTTTATTTTGGATTCAATTACACAAAATCATTGTTGACCAGGCATAAGATGTAAAATTTTTATTTTACATTGTATATTCTTTACATTTGTAATGCTTTTTTACATTCTTACATAAAAAATGTGTGTGTGTGTGTGTGTGTGTGTGTGTGTGTGTGTGTGTGTGTGTGTGTGTGTGTGTGTGTGTGTGTGTGTGTGTGTGTGTGTGTGTGTGTGTGTGTGTGTGTGTGTGTGTGTGTGTGTGTGCGTGTATATATATATATATATATATATATATATATATATATAGAGAGAGAGAGAGAGAGAGAGAGAGAGAGAGAGAGAGAGAGAGAGAGAGAGAGTGTGAATACAGGACAAATGTGATGCCACAGGGTCGCTTTACCTCACTAACTGCATCAGATAAGGGAGTAGGAGGGAAAGACAGCTCCCTGCTATATAAGGTGATGTCCAAGTGACTGATACCACATCTGGACTTAATCATGTGGCAGTTGTATCTCTGTCTCCTGGTAGCCATGGCTGGTGAGTACATAAAAAACAGAAAAGAGTTAAGCCAGATTCAACTGCATGCAGAGTGTGGTCAAAATAATTCTTGCTTAAATATTATTTATAAATGATAATTTTACCAGATAACATGTACTTTTAATGGTTAAAAGAGAATAGTAATGTTTTTCTTTCCCCTCCATTAGCCAGTGAGACTGTCAATTATGGTATGTAAACACAATAATGTACATCATTCATAAACCTACAGAGATTGCCTCTTTATTCTAAGATTTACTATAATGTTATATGTATTATTATATGTGATGTATATGTCAATAATACAGTTAAAAACAAGTTATTTAGGACCATTTCATTGTTTCTCAATGGGCAACATTTTAGATCCTTTCTTGAACTCTAAAAAAACGTACGAGTATAAATATGAGGGATTGGTACGAGTGGGCCGGGAACTGCCAGACCTGGTCGAGTCAGCGCTGAAGCTGAGGTGCACTTTTAAAATCATTGGTGAATCGCCACAAACCTTTGTCCTTCAGGTACTATTCTCCAATTCCAATTAACACTATTTCTCCAATTCCATCACATTTTAATATTTTCCTACTATAATAACTTTAATAATGTCATGTTATTAAACATAAAATTTTATTTTGCTTTGAAGATTTCAAATGTAGACTTTGAAGACTTGAATGGTATCCCTGGGAAAAGTGACTTTAGGCCCTCCCAAAAGCTTACTAAGCGTCTATCTGCTGAGTTCAGCCAGCCAATCGTATTTGAATTCTCCAAAGGACAAATTACTGACATTCGGACCGCACCTGGGGTCTCAAACACAGTTGTAAATATTGTGAGGGGGATCCTTGGATTTCTACAAGTCACAGTAAAAACCACACAAAGTTTTTACGAACTGTTGGAGGTACAGTATGAAATCTACATCAAGAGTTCATGTGCAAAAACCTCTAAGTCCGCCTGACATGTTTTCTTTAAAATGATTATTATTATTATTATTATTATTATTATTATTATTATTATTATTATTATTATTATTATTATTATTTTATCAGGCTCCTATGTTTAGGTTCAGTAATTTCCCTTTAAAGGCAATTAAAAGGTTATTAGTCAGTTGTCTTATGTCTAATTTTAAATCTTTATTCAATTCACTGGTATTTAAAGCTGTATTCCGTAACTTTTTGGGTTAAAAATTATCCAAAATTAAATTTTGAGCAAGTACATAATCAGCCAATCTCCTTACCTTAACCTGATTCACAACGGTAATCTTGTAAAAATGTGTTATAATTTGAATAGTACTGGTGGATTTCTACGGGAGCATGTCTTTGCGTCATTACATCACGTCTGTATACATAAAGAAGGAGTCTGCAGTTCCAGGTTAAAAAGACACAAAACTTCTGTCTTTTGCTGCAAAACCAGCAAAGTCCGTGAGTGGGTTTTAATTTTTTTTTTTTGTTGCAAAAACCTCTAAATCCACCCCTTTGGACAACAAGACATAAACAGTTGGAAAATCACTAAAGATGCAACTGGAAACATTGCAAATGATGCAAGCAGAATTCAAAATGTAACAATGAAGAAACTGATCCACACAGTAGAGGGGCTGCCATGTCCGTTTCTGTCAGAGTTTTATAGCAGCACAAGGAACACTGTTGTGTTTACTTGCTACTCGCGGAATCCTGTCATTGCCACTGTAATGATGGAAAAAATATGATAAACACTTGCAGCTCTGCAATTGAAAGCTGGCTCATACACACACCGTCATTCATCTTGAAATCATATAATTCTATTCGCATCTTCTGATTGGTTTCTGTGGATTTAGAGGATTTTGCTGACAAAGGAAAGTGTTTAACGGTTTCTGCCAACAAACCAGTATTTCTGAATTGGCTGACTCTGGGATTTAGCTGATTTGAACTGAAAGTATTTGCTAAACTTATACTATGTGCAGAGAGCATTCGCTCAATATCATCTCATTTTGGACGGAGGTGGCGTTAAGCAGCTTTTGCATCTGAACTCTTCACATGTTAATAGAAAGAAAACAGCCATTAATAAGAGAATGGCTCAATGGAAAATAACATAAAACTTTGATTTTTGTATGTCTTTAGTTGGGAATTCATGGTATATGTCAGAGCAGTTACACTGTTGAAGAAGACTCCAACGCCAAAGAGTTGATAGTGAACCAAATGGTTGATATCACCAACTGTCAACAGCCAGCTGCTTTGTACAGCGGTATGGCTCTCGCCCCAGAAGACAAACTTAGCAAACAGGTGTGTGTTTCGTTAAATTTCAGTTATAATCTTGAAAAGGAAAAGTTTGAAAGTTCAACCTTGAACTAATCCAAATGCTGTTTGAACTTACAGAGGGGTGAAAGTGTTGTTTCCACAGTGAAACACACCTACACAGTGAAGTCCACAGAAGATGGCGGTCTGATCACTAAAGCATTTACTCAGGAGCGCCAATATTTCTCTCCGTTCAATGTAAAGGGAGGAAACTCTCAAATGTTGGCATTGTAAGTGATGTAAATAGTCACCAGCTAACAAATCGTTGCAAGACTGCTGATTGTGCAAGACATTTGATGTGTTCCTTTTTGCAGACGGGACATTGAGCTTCTCAAAGTTTCAGACACAGTTGACAAAATAGTGACCGGACAGGTGCAAAGCAGAGGCAATCTAATATACAAGACAGAGAAGGACCTTAAACCAATTCCTGTTGTGATGGTCGACTTGAATGACCCAGCGCCAAAGGCAAACCTCCAAGACCATACACTCATAAATATCCAAACATATACAGACATTTAAATTTTTCTGTACTCCACAGATTTTAGATTTCATTAAGCGCTTGGCTCAGGCAAACATATATCATGTGGACAGCGCTAGCAGTACGGATATTCTGGGTCTAATTCAGTTGCTACGTGTGGCAACACTTGAAAATCTAGAGCAGCTATGGAAGCAGGTCTCAGGAAATGATGAGCACAGGTATTTTCTCTACACTTATCTAAATACTATGCAGTCTGATTTGCAGTAATATTTTCTCCCACTGAATCTTCTTTTTTGGTCTTCAGGAGGTGGTTCCTGGACTTGGTTGTGGGGGTAACAGATGAGAGGATCCTCAAATTCCTTGAGACTAGATTCAAAGTAGGAGACATTACAGCGAATGAGGCAGGACAGGCACTTGTAGTGGCATTTAACCACTTGTCTGCTGAGCCTGTGTCAGTGGCATTAGCTCAGGTGAGTCAGTGACCTAGTTATACATATGTTACAATCATTAATGGCATTTTTACTGGCCTTCTGATGCTCTGTTTTGCTTTCCAGGAGTTCCTGACAATTCCTTTCAGTAAATCCCAACCTCTCCTGTGGAACACTGTGGTTTTGGCATATGGATCTCTTCTACACAGATACTGTGTGTATACTGATCCCTGCCCCATCACTGTGGTGCAGGTAACTGTGGTCTCC
Source organism: Gobio gobio (assembly GCF_949357685.1). Lineage (NCBI taxonomy): Eukaryota > Metazoa > Chordata > Actinopteri > Cypriniformes > Gobionidae > Gobio > Gobio gobio. Next base: position 17,498,753 of record NC_137112.1, on the reverse strand, counting down.
CACTTCTGCATGCCGAATGATTCATACAAATATCATATTTTATAATCTGTTAGTTTTATGTGGAACTTGTTTCTCTGATATTTACCTTTTTCCTGTCCTTTGTCAACAATGTTGTCCAGCCATTACTGGATATGGCTGCAAGTAGCCTAAACAAAAACTCGGAGGAGGACATGGTCCTTGCACTAAAGGCCTTGGGAAATGCAGCTCACCCCTCCAGCATCAAGACTCTCCTAAAATTCCTTCCAGGCTACTCAGCTGGAGCTGAAAAACTTCCAACCAGAGTGCAGGGTGCTGCAGTCCAGGCATTCAGACTGCTTGCATACAGGGACCCCCACAGTGTAAGTACTCAAGTCAAGTCATCTTTATTTATATAGCGCTTTATCCAAGTAATTGTTTCAAAGCAGCTTTACTGGTATAAACGGGGAAAAATGATTCAATGATGCAAACAAAGTTCAAATTCTGCATAAAGTAGCTCTAAAAAAGAAAATAGTGTCATTGTTCAACTGAGGTCAGTTCAGAGTTGATGCAGTGGAAGGGAACTTGCACTGTGTCCTAGAATGCTTTGGGGAATGCATCAGTGTGACAGGTGTCTGAAGCAACTATTGAATCACGGCAATCCTATTGACCGGCGACAGCCCAAAACATCATCGTTTTAGCGACCCTGAAGTATAAAAGGGCGCCTTGTAAACATGACATTCACCTTTTTCATCTTCAGGGACTGTAATGTTTGAAGCACTACTCGAAGAGGTAACAAAAGTATGAAGTGCACAGAGAAGGCCAAGTTCTTTCAGAAGTGTGCCAACCCGTTTCCAAGTTATTTGACACCGTAGGACACACACGAGCTGTGCGTTTACTGCCTAGTGGAAGAGAACGCACAGGCAGTTCTTGATGGAGCGAATTGTGAGTGTTTTCCCTTGAGAACGCTCCACTCTCGTCTGGCTCTCTTCTCGAGGTAGGAGGGTTGAGCATCTGGAACTGATGGTTCGGGTCCCGCTCATGCCGAGGCAGAGTGGCGAAGCGCATTATGGGGCTCCCAGATGGAGCTTGCCAGTCGTCTTGAGACAGGGTGTAGTCCTCTCAGCCACCCTGTCCCATGTATGCAGAGCTGCTGGAGATTATGGAACACGCTGCGCGCAGTCTGCAGCTGCCATGGCAGCGCGTTATGGGAGAGATCGCTCACGGTAGGCTTGACGATCGATTTCTCTCCAGCCATAATCCTCCAGCTCCGGTGAGCCTTCCATTCCTCCCCGATCTGCATACTGAGATCGAGAAGGCATGGAAGACCCAATATTCAGCCTGTATTCACCGATATCAGCGGGCTAACTTCGCTGATGTCGAGGGGATAGGGGAATATGGGTATGTGCCGATGCCACAGATTGACAAGACATTTGCGAAATATCTCGCATCTGGGCAGGCATCGACAATGAAAGCTCCAACCCTGCCATCTAAGCCTCTCAAAACAACATCTCGCTTAAATGGCAGGGCATAAATGGCAACAGGTCAGGCTGGTGGTGCCTTGCACACCATGGCGGTGTTGCAAGCATACCAAGCAGACTTGCTGAAGGATCTCAATAAGGGAGATTTGTCCCCTGATTTGTCCCCAGGTTTGTCCCCTGATGCGGTAGTTGAACTGCACTGCACCACAGATCTGGCCCCAGAGAGACAGCTGTGGCTTAACATGGCTGATATCAAGGAGAAAGAAAAGGGTTTTCTCCTCGATTCACTAGTTTCGCCCTCTGAACTTTTCGGTACCTCCATTGAGGCGGTGGTGGGAAAGTTCAGGGAGGCGAAGGCACATTCGGCAGCATTTAAAACTTGCATACCGTGGAGATCTCGGTCCGCGTCCAGGCATATGGGAGGTCGCTCATGTGCCCCCTCCTTGGAGGAGTAGGACGCAAAGGAGGCGGGACTCCAGGAAGAAGAATGATTTGAGGGAGGTGATCCATCACAAATGCAATCAGCGTTGGTGATGGATCTACTCCCACGAGGGTGAACAAAAAAAAACTAATTCGCTTCTTACATCAGGCCTGGGGCTGGGCCCATGATGAGTGGAAGCGATATTCTGATGGCCCGTCTTGGCTTGGTTAGTGAGTGTGCTCCTTGCAGGCCTGTATGGGTGATAGACTTAATTCTGAGAGTTGGTGAGTCTTCATTCAGCACGCCGCAATTGAGTCTCCTTTTTCTAAAATAAAAAATAAACATGAAAATGCATTTCGCGCCAGACCTCTGTTCCCTGTGGCGAGTTAGAGGAGTTTGGGTTTCACAAAAGAAAGTAAAAGGAAGGATTATTAGGGCCCTGAAGTTCCCCTGCTAGGTGGCTAGAACGATAGAGTAGAAGCACCATTTATATGGGCTTCGTATATGAGTTTGGGTTGGCTTTCCTTTTGTGAATTCACTGGTTGAATCTATACTAGATATAGTGGAGGCGTTCTGCTAAAGCATTTCTGCCTCTGGCCTTTCACTATGTGAATGTAGGCTTCTAGCATCCCTAATGACAGTCTCCTCTCATGGTAAGAGTTGTCCGGCCAAGGCCCACCCCACTTTCTATATTCTGAGGTGATAAGAGTAATGCAGGCTGGTGCAGAGGCAGAACTTGATAGCGTCCTAGGGTTAGACCTTCAGTGTTTTTTTAAGAAAGGCAGATTGCATTTCTGTCACCCTGTAAAATCTCAAGGTCATGTGGATTAGTACTTCCCTATTAAAGCAGGGCATTTCTGAGTATTCCATTCTCAGCTCTGTATCATTCTGCTTCACACCACAATGGCTTGGGTCGAGTTGGAATTTCTAACCTTCACTTTGTGCTGGGTTTTCAAAGTACACTCCTTTGAAGCCAGAGCATTGCCATGAGCTGACGCTCACGAGTGCAGATGGTAGGGCCCTGATCCGGGACCTCCATTGAGGTAGGATGGTGTAAGTTGTACTCCCCTTGCTTAAAGGGTTTATTTGCTGAGTACACTGCCATTGGCAATGTAGTTAGGTACCAGGTCAGGTAAACAGCTTTTCTGCCAGTGAAGGCTGCACTATCATGTAGTAGGCCTCAGCAGGCCTCCATGATGGCCAGCCCCAAAAAGGGCTTTTTAGGCCAGCTTGCTTCAGGCGGTTGGCCTAGCAGTTTGGGCTGTAGACACGCTGACAAGTAGCAGGCTTTTGCAGGCCTCATTGGAAGAGAGTCCCGATGTTTGTGGGACATACAAAGCAGCTGCAACCAGGTAGCTAGCCTTGAAAGGCCTCCTGTGGGCAGCCCCAATATAGGTGTTGGTGTGATATGGTTCCCAACTGTGACTGTATTCGTAGCAGAAGACTTTCTATCAGCTAGTAGGCCCTACCAGGCCTCCCTGAACACGGGTTAGGGAGCCAATGCAGTGTTGACAGAACCGAGCTAATATTGTCATACTTCCTTGTTCTAGTAAGAACTCTGGCTACTGCATTTTGGACCAGCAGGAGTTTGTTTAATAAGCGTGCAGGGCAGCCACCCAGTTGAGCATACAATAATCTAGCCTTGAGGTCATGAATGCATTAACTAACTTTTCCGCATTTGTCATTGAGAGCATATGTTGTAATTTAGATATATTTTTGAGATGGAAGAGTGGAATCAAAGAGCACATCCAGTCAGGCCCTAACTGACGACAACGACTTGACAGAGCAGTCATTAAGAGTTTGATTGTATAGTAGGTTATTACATTCTGAGGTTTTTGGTCCAATAATTAGAAATCCCTGTTTTTTTTTTTTTTTTTTTTTTAGAATTAAGTAGTGGGAAAATACTAGTAATCCCATTTTTTATATCAGCTATGTATTCCTTTAATTTTGTGAATTGATAAGTTTTGTTTGGGTGCAAAGAGATAAAGAGCTGAGTATCATCAGCGTAATAGTGAAAACTAACGCCATGCTTCCTCTAGATATCTCCCAAGGGTAGCATGTACAGGGTGAAGAGCAACTGTCCTAGTACTGAGCCTTGCGGTACTCCATACTGAACTTGTGATCGATATGACACCTCTTTATTTACTGCTACAAACTGATAATGGTCAGATAAGTATGATTCAAACCATGCCAATGCATATCCACTAATGCCAACTACATCATTTTCTATGATGTCTATTCAAAAGAATGTTGTGGTCAACAGTATAAAATGCAGCACTAAGATCCAATAACACTAATAGAGAGATACAACCCCGATCAGATTATAAGAGCAAATCATTGTAACTCTAATAAGAGCAGTCTCAGTACTATGATACGGCCTAAATCCGGACTGGAAATCCTTGGTTAAATAGACAGTTGCATGGTTATAATTTTATCTCTAATATTATCAATCTTGCAAGTAAAGAAGTTCATAAAGTAATTACTGCTGTGCTGTTTAGAAACATCTTGTTAATTCAGCCAGACTTCTGAGTAATCATGAAGATATTACTATAAATTACAGCAACCTTTGCCTTTCAGACGCAGCTTGTGTTTATAACAGTAACCTTGAGGTTAGACTCATTTAAAGTATTGTAATCGTCTTTTGTGTAATTCATGTAATGTAATGTAATTTTAGCCAGGTTTCTGTCAAAACACAGCACATCTAAGTTATGATCTGTAAGCATATAATTAACAATATATGCTTTTAAAAAAAGGGATCAAATATTCAGCAACCCAAGCTTTAACATCTTTTCATCTGTATTATATCTGTTTTTAATGCCACCCCTTAAATGGGTTTGGGAGTTCTTTGTATTTACTATTTCCGGGGACAGACACAGTCTCTATATGGTGATATCTTGGTGAAAGAGTATCTATGTGTTGGGATTTATCTGACTTCTGTGACATGAGACAGCTTCGTTTTAGTGAGTTTGACAACCACTTAGACAGCCAGGTATTGAGTGATGACAGTCTGCTAAGTATCTCATCACTCCGGCAAACAGGGAGGTGAACTGACACCAAACTTGCGAGTTCACACACCTCTTTAATATTAATTTTAGGTAAGAGAGATGACCAATAACCCAGTAGTCACTCTGGTTGAGCTCCAGAGATCATGGGCGGAGATGGAAGAAACTTGTAGACAGACAACCAGCATTTTAATACTCCAATGATCTTGGCATTTATGAGTGATGAGACAGAAGCGTGCTTGGCAGTGGTTAAAAAACAACAACATCTAAAGGATCATTTTTTATTTTCTACATGGTGAAGGGCACAAAGTGCACTATATATGGAATAGGGAATGATTCAGGCAGTGTAAATATGCTTTCCATTGGGGCAAACAAAGTCTGGTTTCCTTTCCCACCACCATGCACACAATCTGCTCCGGTCCAGAGTCATGATAGCACAGAGCGGATCATATGCACGAGTCGCTGCATACAAGAATATAGGGTCCGTTTGAATTCTGCACAGAATGATATATTTGGAGGAGATTAGGTGAATAAATGGTCAGAGATAAGGCAAAAACTGCAACTTTATTGATTCCAACGGCTCTAGTCAAGCTATAAACTAAATGCAATTGGCTTCACTTCTCTGACAAGCAAATGCTCCAAAAAATATGACTAAATAGGTCAAAATCGAGTTACTTGTGGAAAGTGTGGGCTACAATGAAAAAGAAGAGTCTTGTTGGTTTTCACTTGTGCTTCATTCATTGCTTAGGAATTCCAAGAAAGAAACGTCTCGGTTACGTATGTAACACTTGTTCCCTGAAGGAGGGAACGGAGACGTACGTCAGAACTAATTGGGATCTGTCTTAGTCTGAGTGTATTAGAAACGAGCCAATCCGTATTGGCATGCGGTCCACGCTCCGCCCCGCAACACGGGTATAAATACGGAAGTGGAATACTGCATATTGCTTTTTCCAACTGAGGAGCCGAAGAAGTGACTCGGCCCTTCAGCGGAAGCACAGCACAGCACCTGGCGACGGGACGTTCGTCTCCGTTCCCTCCTTCAGGGAACAAGGGTTACAAACGTAACCAAGCTGGTCCCTTTCAGTCGCTCACATTCGGCGTACGTCGGAACTGCCCAACGAATTGGGATCCCTACCAACACGCCAGAGATGCTGGCCCTTCCAGCGCCCTGCTTGAGCTTACTGGAGTGCTCCCAGCTGGAGCAGGAGTCAGGGCTGAAGCAGGGAAGGTCCGACACTGCTGATTTCTGCAAGACCCACTCAGTGTGACTATTGGATAATGCTGGGAAAGTGTGCCCGTCTCGGGAAGAACGGGCAAGGCACATCTTGCGATTGGTACGCTAAGATGATAGCATCCACTATCCAGTGGGCTAACCTCTGCTTGGAGACAGCCTTTCCCTTCTGCTGGCCTCCGTAACAGACGAAGAGCTGCTCTGAGGTCCTAAAGCTTTGAGTCCGGTCGATGTAAGCGCGAAGAGCGCGGGCGGGACACAACAAAGCCAGGGCTGGGTCTGCTTCCTCCGAGGGCAGCGCTTGCAGGTTCACTACCTGGTCCCGGAAGGGAGTGGTAGGAACCTTGGGCACGTATCCGGGCCGGGTCTCAGGATGAAGTGAGAATCAGTCGGTCCTAATTCTAGGCACGATTCGACACGATTCGCAAGAGGGTACCGAGGATGAACGAGTAGGTTTTAGTCTCCTCGCACCTCTAAGGAACCTGACGATTAAGTCGTGCTTCCCAATGGACTTACCACGTACTGCATCGTGATACGCAGCTATTGCTGCAACGTACACTTTGAGTGTCGAGGGAGACAGCCTTCGCTCCAGTCCATCCTGCAGCAAGGAAAGCACAACGTTAATCGAACACCTTCGGGGGTCTTCGTGGCGGGAAGAACACCACTCAACGAACAGGTTCCACTTCAGAGCATAGAGGCGCCTCGTAGAGGGGGCTCTAGCCGAAGTGATGGTGTCTACCACTGCTTTTGGCAGGTCACCTAGAACCTCCGTGTCCCGTCCAGGGACCAGACATGGAGTTTCCAGAGGTCTGGACGCGGGTGCCATAGGGTGCCCCGTCCCTGAGAAAGAAGGTCCTTCCTCAGGGGAATCAGCCAGGGAGGGGCTGTCAAGAGGAGTGCAAGTTCGGAGAACCAGGTCCGATTGGGCCAGTAGGGCGCAACTAGCAAGACCTGCTCCTCGTCCTCCCTGACCTTGCACAGAGTCTGTGCTAGAAGGCTCACTGGGGGAAACGCATATTTGCGTAGGTCCCGGGGCCAGCTGTGCGCCAGTGCATCCGTGCCGAGGGTGCCCTCGGTCAGAGATTAGTACAACTGGCAATGGGTCGAGTCCGGAGAGGCGAACAGGTCTACCTACGCGGCTCCGAAAAGGTCCCATATCAGCTGGACGCGTGGACTGACGAGAGAGCTTGTCGGCTGTCTGGTTCAGCACACCAGGGATGTGAATGGCCCAAAGCGACCTCAGATGCTTCTGACTCCACAGGAGCAGATGGCGGGCGAGCGGAGCATGCAACGGGAGCGTAGACCACCCTGTCGGTTGATGTACACAATAGTAGCAGTGCTGTCCGTACGGACCAGTACGTGTTTGCCCTGAAGCGGCTTCTTGAGCCGGGCCAGGGTAAGACGTACCGCCAGAAGCTCTAGGCAATTGATATGCCAATGCAGCTGGGGCCCTGTCCACAGACCCGAGACTGCATGCCCGTTGTACGTGGCCCCCCAGCCCATGGATGAGGCATCAGTGAAGACCACAGCATGCCTGGACACTTGTTCTAAGGGCACTCCCGTCCGTAGAAACGAAGGGTCTGACCACGGGCTGAAAGTTTGGCGACAGTACGGGGTAACTGAGACCTGGCACTTGCCGCTCCTTGCCAGGAGTGGCAAGGCCCGGGGGCGTCACACACAGCCGGCTTGAGCCTCTTTGGGCCCAGGGACAAAGGAAACTGCTCTTTTTTTGACAATGTGGGTACCGCTGAACTCCATAGAGCCAGCGGCAAAGATTTTTTTGGTGGAAAAGATGTTGGCCCCCCGGTCCTCCTCCGGGGTGGGGGAGGGGTGCGGACACCATCTCCCTCTGATCAGGTCCTTCCGTCCCTGGGCTGCCCGTCTCAGGGCTGCTTACCCTTCAGTTTACCGGCCGACTTCGCAGGACCCTGAGCGGGCTGGGCTGCACCCTTGCGTCCGGCGCCCTGCTTCTCGGGTGGAGGCTGCTGCTTGGGTTTAGCAGGGGCGGAGGCGGACGCAGGGGGATGCCCAGCGAACCGACACAGGAAACAGTGTTGTGTTGGAGCGGCCACTCGCTGAACTGCGCCGTCACACCAGCACCAGCACCAGGTAAGAGCAGCTTCTCGTAGAGACACGTAGAAAAAAGCTTTTCTTAAACCGTTCGGCTCCGAAGTTGAAAGCAATATGCGGTATTCCACTTCCGTATTTATACCCGCGGTGCGGGGCGGCGTGTGGACCGCATGCCAATACGGATTAGCTCGTTTCTAATACACTCAAAGTAGATTGGTCTCTGAAGACAGATCCCAATTTGTCGGTCAGTTCCAACGTACGTCGAACGTGACCAACTGAAAGGGAACAATAGATACATTGTTTCACTACTTTCCAGGCAGTGAAATTACATCTAAATTTGTGTCAAGTTTTTGGCATTTTCACATGTGAGTATTTGAGGTCATATTTTGAAAAATAATTTTGGAAAATTATTTTAGTCTTAAATGTAGATCCCAAGGGATAAATGTAATTTATGTGATTTCTTAATTAGTTCCATAGAGGGTTACACTTTTCCAAATCACTTAATGCCAACTTCAATTAAATATGCTCATCAACAATTATCCACATTCATTATATGTTTAACAATATTGATCACATTCACCAATAATTTAGATGAAACACAAGACATATTTTTACACTAAATGCAACAACAGAGGATCCCACATTAAAAAAAATAAACAATTTGACAAATTAAATATTTGTCACACTTTATATTAGGTGTCTTTAACTACTATGAAATTTAAAAAAAAACTTGTGCTGCAATTGAGGTGGGATATGGATAGGTTTATGGTCAAGTTTGGTGGTATGGGTTTTAGGGTGGGTTCAAATGGAAGGGAAGGGTCAACAGTGAAATTATAACTGTAATTACAACAATTAATTATTATAATAAGTACATGATTACTTAATATGTATGTAATGAAGTACAAGGTAAAAACATGAATTCACATAATTAGTCCATTGTATTAAATGTTAATTTAAATGTTAATAGATAGTAGTTAAAGACACCTAATATTAAGTGAGACCAAAATCCTTATAAATCAATCCAGGTAACCACATCAACTGCATAACAGTGAGAGAGCTAATGATTGCAGTCATCAGAAATACATTGTCACTAAACAACATTGATCTTCACAATTAGAATATTTGGTAACACTTTACAATAAGGTTCATTATGTTAACATTGTTAAAGGGGGGGGGGGGGGGACACTCATTTTCAGTCCATCTCATGTCTATCTTGGGTGCCTATAGAGCAGTACTGCATCCTTCATATCTCCGAAAAGTATTTCGTTTTATTATATTTATAAAAGAAAGATAGGCTGTACTGAGTCTTTCCGGAAAAAAAAACAGCGGCTGGAGGTATATCGGGTGCGTATCAGCATCTGAAACCTGTGACATCCTTAAACTTAGAAAAAATACTTTATTCTAAATAAACCTTGGAGAACAATCAGATTTAGCCATACATATATGATCCAGAATCAGATCTAGAGGCTGAAATTGAACAGGAGAAGCAGCAACGATGACTACAACAGGATGTCTCAATGGTATGAACTGTAACTATCACTTATATAACTTACTTGTTTAGAGGCTTGTCATGAGCGAGTTTTGCAAAATTTGTGAGTGTTTACTCGTGGTTTATGAGGACATAATTTGGTTTATGGACTATTGTATGCAATTTAATGTTAGCAGTTGCAAGCGGTTTTGCACGTCAGACTAGTGCGTGTTTACATAGAAAAACAATGGAATAGTTGCGCATTTGAATGAACGAGTCGATAGCTAACAACACGAAGACATCTGAAGCAGTTTTACTCACCGCCTGCTTCCAACACACGATGCCAATACCTTTGGCCGACAGTGCAATGATGTCACACACTAATTTTATAACATTTGTAAAATTCATGTATTAATCCAATCATCCCTACATTTCATTAATTTAAGACAGAAAAATGTAATTCCTCATTCGTGCTGTTAGGAGCCAGTGATTTCAATTTATAAATCCAAAATGCTTCTCGTTTCAATAATTCTTTATTTATATCCCCTCCTCTATGTAATCCTAAGACTTCCTCTATCCCTATACATCCCAATTGTTTAATATTATGCCCCTGCTCATTGAAATGTCTAGTTACTGGAGAAGCTATGTCTTGACGTCTAGTGCTTGATTTATGTTCATTAATCCATAATTTCAATTGCTGTGATGATTTTCAATTAAATATATTTTGGTAAGGACCTTTTAGCATATAGATCAGGGGCATACCTGAAAATGGCTGCCCACAGATGGTCCCAATCCAACCTCACATAGCTAAACTCTTAGCTTTTAAAAAGATTTTATATTATTTATGATAAAATGCTTTACCGCCATTGATGAGTTTTTTTCCGGCAATCCATGTTTTGACTATTATATGGTAAGGCCGCTGTTACAGATCTTCTGAAATAGTACTGCATCTCCGGACCCAAAAACAAGTGAAGAAGAAAATCAGTGTAAACCAGAAGGAGCAGATAGTAGTTATTTATACACAGGTTAGCAAACGTGATAACCAACATTCAACATTTAAATCTAAAAACTGCCTAATGTTACCAAGAAAAATTTGAACCCACAAAGAGGCATACGACTGTGCAAGCTATGGGGGGTGTTGATGGAATCTACTCAATTTATCACGCCCAATGGACCCTCGTGTACACTTAAAATCACAGAGGTCTCCACTAACATGTACTACTTTCAGCAGATGCAGACCATCTCTCTACTTATTGTATGCTTGCAGGTACAGGATATTGTCTTGGACCTATTTGTACAGAAAACTCTTCCTGCTGAAATCCGCATGCTGGCCTGCATGGTGCTTCTAGAGACCAAGCCATCCATAGCTCTGGTCTCAGTAATAACTGAAGTTCTCTTAGAGGAGACTGACCTGCAGGTTGCCAGCTTCTCCTACTCTCTGCTCAGGGGCATTGCCAAGTCCCGCACCCCTGATAATCAAAATCTGTAAGCATGCTAAATTGTCTGCTGTGTTCTCCTCATCTCTTTTCAGAGCATATGAATAGTCCTCATTCCTATTTACTTCTTTTAAAAAGATCTACTGCCTGTAATATTGCCATGAAGATTCTTACCCGCAAACTTGGCCACCTGAGTTATCGCTACAGCAAGAGCATGCATTTTGACTGGTTCCATGGTTGGTTTACATCTCCTCAATTGTTAGCTTTGTAGTATGGCGTTTTAGTGGTGCTGGGGATGGTCTGATGCTGTTTCTTGTTTCCTCAGATGACTTTTTATTTGGGACATCCACTGATGTTTATATGCTGCAAAATGAACGTCTCATACCTTCAAAGCTTATGCTAAAGGGAAAAATCCATTTCATTGGGAGAATATTGCAATTTATTGAGGTAATCAAACAATGCTATAATGTTCAGTTGAATTTGATGTATACCATGTTTTTATATGTAATATGTTTCCAGCTTGGTGTCCATGCAGATGCAATCAAGGATCTGTTTGCAGGAAAAATCACTCAACTCACAGGTTTTGCCACTATAATGAAAATTGTGAGCATCTTCAGTCTCAGGATTTATTAAATGTACAACGTATGTCATAAAGTTAATGGTTATGCTCTGATCTTTAAAAGCTCTCTGACTGGCAGAACCTACCGAAAGACAGACCTCTACTGACAGCATATGCACGCTTGTTTGGACAGGAGGCCTTTTTAATGGATGTAAGAGGAGAATCCATTCAGAGCATCATAAAGGTATTCCACCATCTGCCTTAACAGGAGATAGAGACTTGTTTATTGTTGATTCTTTATTTGTGTCAATTTAATCGAAACATTAAGCTTTATTTTATGCTCCTCAGTCATTTAGTCCTTCTGCAGGGAAGGAGAGTAAAGTTTGGGAAAAAATTCTGGATGTTCAAAAAGGGACATCCTGGCACTGGACCAAGCCACACCTAGTGTATGAAGCTCGATTCATACAGCCAACTTGTTTGGGTCTCCCAGTTGAAATCAGCAAATATTTTTCCATAGTAAATGGTGTTACAATGAAAGGTAATATTTTTTCCTTTCTTTCTTTTTTCTACCATTTATTGTCAGTTTCCCATAACACTTATTTTAATGCTGGAAAATATGGCGCTAAATACAAAATAACAACATATTCCATGTCTACAGCTAAAGCTGAAATTAATCCTCCTCCCAAGGAACATCTGGGTGAGCTGCTAAGCTCAGATATTTCCCTGCAGACAGATGGCTATGCTGGGTAATAATAAAATGTTTTCAGCTATGATTATTTAAAGGTACACTCAGTAGTTTTTGGTTTATGTCAGGCAGGCTGATGTAACAGTCATCTTGAACTTGGACACTGACACCCAGTAGTGTGGATGTATCAATTTCAATCAATAGCTCCCTTTTGAAGGAACTCAACTCAGTGTCAGTTGTTGATGCTATAGGGACGAGTCCTCGTGGAACCTGGTGTCTGGGGTACAACTTTATGCCAATACCTATGGCCGACAGTGCAATGATGTCACCCAAGTGTATAAATAAGCGCCCAAGTGTATAAATAAGGTGCATGCAAACACGTCATCAACTTAATTCTCTTCAGGAAGCAGACCATTTTTGATATTGTGCTGTTTGTCTAGGAGCTTCTTTTTCTCCCGGATCTGCACACTGAGGTGTCATGTTCATGAAAGAACCCCTATTCAGCCAACATAGTTCCCACTAGTTTGAGTCCTGCCAATGTGGAGGGGCTGTGTAGGCAGGGATATGGGAGCGTAACAGATGCCTCCGTCATCACCATCAAGTAGCCAATAGAACAGCCTGCTTACTTTGTGGCATAGAGTGCTAATCTGTGGCCATGAACAGCTCCACGACTGCCTCGAGGGACAATCCCTCACCCTGGTCCAGGTTGGATTTGTAAACCTGCACCGCCATGGGCTCCACCAGCCAGACCTGCTGCCACATATGCTTTACTTACCAGCCTCTATTTATTCTGGCAAGGATGACCATGTGGAGAGATAAATGGATGGTTAAATTATCTTCAACCCGATACATCGTTCCATATTCCTGCTTGCACATCCCTTCCATATTTGCATAACTCAAACTAGAGGGAACTATGTAGGTTGAATATGGGTTCTTCCACTAACCTGACACTTCAGTGTAGAGATCCAGGAGAAAAGGAAGGCTCACCAGAGCTGACCTGACAGGAATCGTTCATCTAGACGTTCATCTAGATTTCCTGTTTCAGACCTGATCAGTCTAGCCTCATTGGTTAGCATGGCACAGTGGGTATTAATGTCCCCATATCATCAGCTACTGAATTAAGTATAATTCCAGTTTCCTGAGAAAGGAATAAACGCTCCATCGCATTGCCATGCTTCAGGCATGCTTGTGCATCTTCCTTCAGACAATTTGAATCTGATGACTTGTTTGCAGATGTCCTATTTAAACGCTCAGATGTCATCGCACTGTATTGGCCAATGGTATTGGCGTGGAGTGACATGTGTCTCAGACACCGGGTTCCGTGAGAATGCATCCTCATAGCGCCAGAAACTGATGAAGAATTTCGTTCCCTTCTCTGGGAACCAGGGTAATACACATACTTCATGAGACAATCCGCTCAAGTTAAAATTAAATGCCATTTATTAGACTACTGATATAACTACAGTTTCAATGTCAGTGCGCATGATTTTAAACATTATGTCTGTTTCACCTAGATCACAGAGCATGTTAAAGAAAGAGTTAATCCAAAAATTTAAATTGTTTAACCATAAATCCACCATAAAAATAAGTTGTTAAATTCACATGTATAATTTTCATTTGTGGGTGAACTATTTCTTTATTATTTATGGTTTCTCTGCTGAAAGCTAACTTTCCTTCTGTCTACAGAGTGACAAAGGATCATTTTGTCTTCCATGGAATCAACACAGATCTTTTCCAGTGTGGTGTTGAGATAAAGAGTAAGATGGTAATTGACCTGCCTTGGGCATTTGACTTGAAGATAAATGTGAAAGAGCAAAAGTATGAAATGAACTTTACTCCGAGGAAAACAGTCTCTGAGTTCATTTCAGTCAAGTAAGTTTTCCAACATTTCTACCGCACCATTGTGATGCAATAAAGTGCCACCAAATATCCTAATGAGTTCTTACCTTTCTTCAAATAGTTCTAATGTGTTTGCTGTTTTGAGAAACATTGAGGAACCATCCTTATCCAAAAGTACCCCCATGATGCCTGAGACAGAGGACTCCAAGCAGGGTTTGCCATTGGCCAGAAGAATTTTACCCACTTCAAGGGATGAACAGGTACAGCAACCTTTACAACACTAGAACAAAATGGAGATGTTTGGCACATCCTACAATCTAAACAGCTGTTTTTTTCTGCGGCAGACTGAGAACTCTGAGGTTAAATTCAGGCAATGTGCTGAGGCCAAGATTTATGGAACTGCAATCTGTATTGAGGCAGAAACCAAACGATCACACTACCTTCATGAATATCCTCTGTATTACTTGCTGGGACATACTCGCTTTTCATTTAAACTAGAACCAGGTATCAGAACCTTGAATTAATTATTGATACAATCCAAAAATTATATTTAAGCATTCCTATCAATAACATGTTTCTTTTTCCAAAGCAAAGGGTGCAAACCCCATTGAAAAGATTCAGATTCAGGTCACAGCGGGCAGAAAACACCCTCCAGGAGTCAGTGAAATGATGGATCTCAGCCGCAGAGTATTCAAGGTACAATAACTCAGCCATAACTCTTTATCAGTTATAGTGGCTGAATCATTCCCAGTAGTGAACTCGGAATATATTTGTGGCCATTTTGTTTTACATGCTCCCTCTATTTAGGACACAAGAGATGAGATCACCTCCTGTGGAGAACACAATCTATCCAGTTCCTTCCCTGCATATAAGGTGCAATAGAAACATTTGTTGTGTCATTGATTCAAATGTAGATATTTAAAAAAGGAGGAAATTTCAATGATGGATTGTGTTGTGTATATTTGGGAGACAGATGAAGACTAGCTTGATTACAACTACACATACTGTAAATGTGCTGCATGATATAAAGTGTCATGCAGCACATTCATTACACCTTTCATTCAGTCCACCCAGAGATTTATGTTTTAAAACTCCTGGTAAATTAATTTAAATTTGAGTGATTCCAAAGTATCTAGATGAGCTCCTTATTTTTAGTAGAAAAAAATGAGCAGCGGTGATATTGCTGTGCGAGAGTAATGTAATGTGACTGTAAGAACAGGATATCTAGAGAGTAACTGTCAACTTATTTAAGCTCTGCCATTCTCTTCATACTGTAGGATCTTGATTCCACTCCAGAGCCTGTAGTCACAGTAAAAGCACTTGGCCTAAGTCCGCCAGCAAAACCGCTGGGCTATGAAGGTGTAGCATTTTATCTGCCAACTGCTCAAAGAGATGACATTGAAATGATAGTCTCCGAAGTTGGTGAACAAGCAAACTGGAAAATGTGTGCCAATGCAAACGTAGATAAGAGTCATTCATCAGCAAAGGTAAAGTACTTTTTTTTCTGGTGCAACTTATTCTCATTGGTTTCCATACTGCCTCACTGATTTTTGTCCTGTGTTTTTAGGCCCATCTCAGATGGGGTGCAGAGTGTCAGACATATGATGTATCTATGAGAGTGTCCTCAGCGTGCCAGCCAGAGTCTAAACCTTCCATATACACCAAGATTAAGTGGGGAACTCTGCCCTCAGTGTTCACAATGATTGGTCAAAGGTAAATTTCCTGAAATACCAAAGCACAATTTATTATATGATTTCAAATCTCAGGGCTTATGTTATCTTTTTATTTTCACATGAATTTCCCTCAGAATTCAAGAGTATGTGCCTGGCATATCTTATATTATGGGTTTCTACCAGAAATATGAGAAAAATCCAGAACGCCAGGCTGCTGTCACTGTTGTAGCACCCTCACCAGAGTCCTTTGACATGAGAGTGAAAATTCCAGAGGTTGTTGTCATATGAACACATTTCATATATTCTCATATGTCTTTTCGATTGAAAATATGTCTTATTGCCTTTCTGCTTCTGTAGGCTGAACAAATATTATTACTTTGTCCTCTCTAGCGAACTTTCTACAAAAAGGCAATTCCCTCACCAATCGAACTTGTGGGGTTTGAAGCTGTGAACCTCACCATGTCTGCCTAACAGGTTAATTTATAAACTACAGATCAAAAATAAACTTCTGTTACAAACTTCTGTTCTTGTGTATTTGTGTAAATTCTATATCTTACTCTTTTTCACTTAACAGGCTGATGTCAAAGAGCACTTCTGGAAGACCAAAATGACAACATGGGAAAATGGACATTACTGGACATTCCTGACTTATATGCTAAAATTATGATTTTTGAATTATGCATCAAGAGTTAATTTGTGACATGAATTAATTATCTTCTGATCAATCATTATATTCCAGCCTAGAGTGGGTTATATTTACCTGTAGAGCATCAGCAACATCTCCTTTATGTTAATGTCAAAGGATTGGCATGGACTTGCAATATCTGCAGAATGAATCATACAGTAGAAGACAGTATCGCTGGGTATTTATGGGTTTCTTCCAGGGACACCTTGGCTAAAGGATGAAGAGTCCAGCTTGTGATTAGGTCAAGGATAGGATTCAAAACCTCTAAGACTTTATGTGCTGTATGTTAACTGTACATGCAAATGCATAGTGACCATCTATTTGCTAGTTACATCAACAAAAGCAAGAGAGCTTTTGCTGTTTGTTGATAATAATGATAATGATGTTAATGCAAACAAACTGTATTTGCTTAGTCAATATTTCAATTAAAGTGCAATTAACATGCTTGAGTAGTAAAAAAAAAAGTTTTACTTAATCTTTTGTCAAGTTTTAATTTTGTGCGTCAGAGATGTTTAGACGAAATGGGATCTCGGGGGATGAGGCCTTCATGGGGGAGAGTCTAGTTGACGCAATCTCTGCTGACACTTCAGGGATGTGTTTTGGTCGTGTCTAGGTGTTGCGGTCATGTCTAGGTCCACGAGTCTAGGATCTGTATACGGCCCGGATCCGGCTGACTACAGTGAACCTCAGGATAAACAGAGAGACTAATATTATCGTAGATACCATTCTTTTTGTACAACACAACGCTGACGAGGTGCCCATTCAACATCGAAAAAAAAAAAAAATTCTCATAAATTCACACAAGTGATTAAGAGTTTTTTCCTGTGATTGGCTGAATTCATCATTGCACTGCACACACTACGAAGATCACGTGGCAATAATATCAAATAGGGATGTGTCCGAAAACCTTAAATGGAAAGGCACGGATAGTGGCTTCAAAACGAATAACGAATAATGGAAAACATAATCGGTTGACAGCCACTCCTCATGTTTGCTGGATAACAGGTGAGCCAGAGGATAGCACAAACTTATACATAAACCAGTAAAATCCACAATAATGAGTGTATGAAGTCAATGGGTAAATTGAGTGCAGATCAAACAGCCATTTTGTCGTCTCAGAAATCAGAGCTTGGCAAGAGCATTATCAACTAAATACTACATCATACACATATTCTACTATTTGATATGTCTATTTTAAATTTAAATTTTAAATTTATATTTAAACCTTGTAAGATATGATACACAAATGAATGGAATAAGCACAGCACGATCGCAAATAAAATATCCCTGTTGTTCGTCTCTCAGAAACCGCAAACAGATTGCGCAAGACCGGAGAAGGGAGAAGAGAACACGAGGGAAATTCGCTAGATTTAGTGATCAAGAAAATAGAAATAACTGAGTAAAACCTTGAAAATAGTGTTTAAAGGTGTCATGAACTGGCTTTTTTTATTTTGTTATACTGTTGTCTGAGGTCAACTTATGACATCTGCGTGGTTTTTACATTCAGAAACATCATAATGAATAAGTAATAGGCTATTTTCTGCCTTGGTTTTGAGGCTCTCTGAAAAATGGTCGGTTTTGATGGGCGTGCCGCACTGAAGACTTGGAAGTAAACGCCCGTGGCTAGGATTGGATAAAATTTGCATATTTAATGAGCTTCAGCTCCCTCAGTACATGTGGGAATCGTCTGGGGAAACGCTCACAGGGCTCATCAAACAAACACAATGATTCATCTCTCATCCACCCACGATTGATTGGAATGTTATTTTTGTATTGGCTGGCCCGGTGTGAATATAACCGCAAACCGTACACACACACACACACGCTTGGTCGGCCCGATCAGTGAATAACCGCAACCCGTACACATACACACACGCACGTGCGCGCAAGAAAGGAATGTTATTTTTGTATTACTTGGTCTGCCCAAAGTGAATATAACCACGAACCGCACACACACACACACACACACACACACGCTTGGTCGGCCCAATCAGTGAATATAACCGCAAACCGTATACACACACACACACTTTGCGAGCCCTGGCGTTACAAGTCCGAGTCTGATCACGAATGATCCAATAACACCTCAAATAAAGGATTATCCAGCCTGACAGCGTGCTAAGGTATGTAATCAATAGATATCAAACAATCTGTAACAATGCAATACTAACACATATAAAAAACACTGCATGAAAAGTGGGATTTTCGTCAGTATGTGGCACCGTAGATTGCCGTGGAACTTCAGGTTTACGACTGTGCACGGCAATTTGCAGGCAACACCGAAAACTGCCGGAAATTGTCGGACATTGACGTGGGCCTTGCTTGGCAGTTGTCCCCCATGTCCCCCATGACCCCATGATTTCTCCCAAACTCCATTTTTGAAATAGCGCTTTCTGTGGTCAAAATACTGTGTATGACACAGTTCAGTGTTGCAATGTTCACAGAAGCGCCAACGTCGTTTCTTCAGTCTTGGGACTTCCATCTTTCAACTGACAGCACACCGTGTTGATATCACAGAGAGTTTAATATGCACACCGCTTGCTCATAGGTATGCTTGCACGTCTCGCGAGATATTCCTTATAACAATGACCTCGCATGTGATTGGAGGAGCCCGACGAGCTTCTCGCCCTCGTCCAATCACTTGCGAGGTCATGGCCATGACGCGTACATGACGTGAAGACGAGCATTAAAAAGACGTGTTTTGGACTTTTTTTTTTTTTTTTTTACATTTCCTGTGTTCCCTTATCGAGTCGGTCTCTCGACATTACATATGGGGGAAATCCATTTCCTCGAAAATGCTGAAGCCTGATTTGAATAACTCTTTTGCTTGCAAATAGCCAATGGCGCCCGAGCCCTCGCCTGATTGGCTGACAGCCTCCAATATAGACGACGGCGGGCGCCAAAAAACCTCAGAATCTTTCTTCTTCACCTGGAGTCTGATGATAACTCGTCGTAGATTGACGCAATCAGAGTGGACAACGTGGAAAATATCCCCTCTCGCGTTCCGGCGGATTTTTCTTTCAAAATGTCTCTTTACCGCATGTGTGGTCGTCCTATCGACTTCCGGACACACACGAGCAGTGCGTGCTGTGTCTGGGTCGAGCCCATGCGGAGGCGGCACTCAAAGGTTCAGGTTGTCGAGCCTGTGAAGGACTCTACCAGCGGAACTCCCTGCAGCCCTGAGGACGCCAGATTCCAACCTGGTCTCCGCCTTCAGCCACCTGCTGTTCCAGCTGCACCATCCAGCGTTAAAATATCCTTTATATTGTGTATGTGTGTCTGTGCATTACTTCTAAGAGCTTACTAGCTCTCCACCTCTCTTCTCTCGCGTCCGTCGCGTGTGTGTATGCGCCGCGGACAGAGAACGTTATGCTTCCGCCGCTCTAAATAGAGCCGCGGACATACGGAGCTCTCCTCTTCTCTCGCTTCCACCGCGCTGATAGCGCCGCGGACAGAGAATGTTATACACCCGCCGCGCTAATGGTGCCGCGGACAGAGAATGTTATACCCCCGCCGTGCTGATAGCGCCGCGGACAGAGAATGTTATACCCCCGCCGCGCTGATAGCGCCGCGGACAGAGAATGTTTTACCCCCGCCGCGCTGATAACGCCGCGGACAGAGAATGTTTTACCCCCGCCGCGCTGATAGCGCCGCGGACAGAGAATGTTATACCCCCGCCGCGCTAATGGCGGCGCGGACATACGGGGCTCTGGAAATGGCCGCGGACAGAGAATGTTATACTTCCGCCGCGCTGATAAGCGCCGCGGACAGGAGAGGTGCACTCCTGCACACGAGTGAACTCAAGCCTAAGCTCTCCTCACTCTTCCTCCTTTCTACTCTTCTTCTTCTCTCGCTCCTGCCGCTCTGATAATGGCCGCAGACAGAGAATGCTAGAGTAGACAAGCAAACTCAGGCTGCTGGATATATCGAGAACGCGCTTACGTCACAGCCGTTCTCGCTGCAGCGCGCTTGCTGCCAAAGGAGCGCTCTCTCCACAGTGCGAGTTCGCTGACTAGAGCGCGTCTTACGTCATAACACGCGCTCTCCGTCTAGAGCATAATGGTGTAAAATGGCGGCCAAGTCTGCACCTTTTTTCACTATATCACTTCTCCCAGTCCCCTCTATTCAGACAACTGGAGTGGTTCAACACTGTAGGTAATGTGTCCACTGCATAGTGTACACTCCTGCACAAGCACTGTTAATCAGTGCCACAAAATCACTCAATAAACCTGATATTCTCCCAGTTCCCTTGGTTCAGGTGACTGGAGATGTAAATAATGCAATTAACTAGCCTGTGGTCAAACATGCTCGGTTGCACACCAACGCTGTTATGCGTTTACCTCTGTGAACTCGCCCGCCGGATACGCCGCGAGTACTCTAATGTAAGTGGCGCCCACTATACAGTGCGCGCCACCACATTATAAAAAAAAAAAAAAAAGGATTGGGTAATCAACACTGTAAAACGCGGTTATACGCTTCAGTTCGCTCGCAGACCACCCCGCTTCGGCGGCGTGATTATGTCAGAGGTATCAGAGCAGAGCGCTCCATTACTACGGGCAGAAATCTCCTCCCTCCTGGCCAAACAGGCAGTAGAGAGAGTTCCCGAGGAACAGAGAAACTGCGGATTTTACAGTCGTTACTTTCTAGTCCCGAAAAAAGACGGAGGCATGCGCCCCCATCTTAGATCTGAGACTACTGAACAAGCGCTCGCAAAGCGTCTAGCTTTACAGAGTTCGTCTAGCTTTACAGAGCTTCCATCCGTTTGTGATAGATCGTCATGTTCTCATCAGAACGGACAACACAGCGGTGGTGGCATACATCCACCGCCAAGGAGGACTGCACTCACGTTCCCTGCACGCGGACATGCTGTCCAGGGAGGGCATTGTGCATGGAGAGTGGAGACGTCACCCTCAAAATGTGAGCATGATATGGGATCTCTTCGGCAAGGCGGACACGACCTCTTTGCTTCAGAGGAGAACGCCCATTGCCCGCTGTACTTCTCGCTGACAACAGCTCCTCTGGGAGGGGGCGCGCTGTCGGGCGTTGGCCCAAGGGGCGGAAGTATGATTTTCCCCCGGTCAAGATAATGCTGCTGGTGCTGCAAAAGATCAGGGAAGAGAAATGCGCGTTGATCCTGGTAGCACCCAAGTGGCCCAACCAACCGTGGTTCCCGGAACTGGTGAACATGTCGCGAATTCCCCCGTGGCAAATCCCGCTGAGAAGGGACCTCCTATCTTAAGCGAGGGGCACCATATGGCATCCCAGCCCGGAGCTGTGGGACTTGCATGTGTGGCAGATCAGTACGGAGTGTCACAGCGAATAATGCAAACAATAGCAGAGGCTAGAGCCCCTTCGACAAGGCGATTGTACGCTCTGAAATGGAATGTGTTTGCTAACTGGTGCGCTAGCAGACGGGGAAACCCAAAAGGTTGTGATGTTTCCTCTATTCTGACCTTCCTGCAGGAACGTCTGGATGCTGGCAGCTCCCCATCGACAGCGAAAGTCTACGTGGCCGCTATTGCCACCTCCCGTGATATGCTAGTTGGCCATTCAGTGGTAAACACCCCCTGATACTTAGTTTTCTCCGGGGGGCGAGATGACTGAATCCTCTTCGCCTTCGTCAGATGCCAGTTTGGGACTTATCGCTAGTGGTTAGTGCGCTGTCCGATCCACTTTTCGAACCAGCCGAGACTAGTGACCTTAAAGTGCTCTCTGCAAAGACGGCACTACTGCTTGCGCTAGCCTGCGGGAAATGACTGTGGGATTTGCATGCCCTGTCAGTGAACAGTGCTTGTATGCAGTTCGGGCCAGAGGATTGTATGGTCAGGCTCATACCCAAACGCGGCTACACACCGAAAGTGCTCTCAATGCCGTTCAGAGCTCAGGTGATTACGATTCAAGCGTTTTGCCCCACTGAACTAGACGCTGTGCGATGTCACAGAAGTGCGCTTGTGCCCCGTGCGTGCGCTGCGTGCTTATGTAAACAGGACTAGTCAGTTTCGAGCTTCAGAGCAGCTCTTCGTCTGCTACGCGGGTGCTAAGAAAGGCAGTGCGCTATCGAAACAGAGGCTATCACATTGGATTGTGGAAGCTGTGCGACTAGCTTATGCTTCCCGAGGAACCGATTGCCCAATTGGGGTGCGAGCACACTCCACTAGGAGTTTGGCGTCATCATGGGCTTGGGCAAAATGTTGGAAATTCCCTCGTTTGCACCTCATGTTCTGTCAGTGCAGGAGGAGAGAGCTGAGCAGCCATTGGGCGATTAGTCGCCTGAGGACACGACCCAGTTGGCGCGTGGTCTGATCAGGTTTTCAACTAGGTCGTATATCAAGTTGATGCAGTATGGTTGCGGTTGATTGTTGATCATATTAACTATGATACAGACCTCCTTTATTATGCCCGCGTTCATAAGCCGGCAGTATTCTCAAGCACTAACATGTTTGCTGTTTGGAAAATGGATTTCCCCCATATGTAATGTCTCGTTCCCTCCTCTCAGGGAACTACGGTTACGTGAGTAACCAGAGACGTTTTTGCTGCTTTGCTTTTTCGTGATCAACAATGACAGGACGCCGTTTCGCCTTCAGCTCCGCTTCAACTCCTCTGCATGGACGTGACCAACTTTTTCAACAAATTTTCAGGAGGCTGTCCGGCGTCTTCACAACTCTGAGGCAAACTGCAGGCGCTATGAACCAGAGCATGGGTAATGTAACGTTACGATTTAAAGAATATGCTTTTTTTCAGCTGTATAGGGAAATGGATGCTTTAATAGCTTAAAGCTTAAAAACTGCACATTAGACATGTGCCGGTAAACGGTAATACGATATACCGCAATAATGAACATGCACAATATTGTTATCGTGGTCACTTCAAAATACCGTGAATAATTATTTATTACGAATTATTCAGATTTTTAGAATGAATTTGAAGAATACTTTACCCCTCAACCGTTTAAAATGAAAAACACATCAAAGAGGGACGCACTGATGTAAACAGACCGTGCATGAGCCGAGCAAATGGCGGAATGAGGAGACGTGCTGAAGTGCACATTCATTCTTCGACAGCAGAGGGCGCTGACGGAACAGCAGAAATGCAGCCGTTTCCCCAGTAATCACATAACCTAATACATAATACTTAAAGACTTAAGGCTATTAATTTTCAAACTTGCATTTTATATTTTAATCTGGACTAAATTACATGCCCTAGATATTGTTTGAATATGTTCTAACTCTTGTTCAATCACACACTTTACAAGGCTCTATTATTTAACAGTAGTTCCTTCATTAACAAACTGACAATGAAAAATACTTCTAAAGCATTTATTTATCTTAGTTAAATGTACATTTCAGCATACCTATTGTTCTTTATAATTCTTTTGCACTTTAATCTGTTTTAAATATTTGTTTACTTTATACATTTTTGTGTATTGCTTTATTGTATTTAAATGTTTGGTTCTTTTGTTATAAGAAAGTGATTTAACCTGTTATAGTATGACAACACTTTTTTTGCAACTTATTTCAATATCGTGATAATACCGTATACCGTGATAAAAGCTTCAGCAATTAATCGCAACATGAAAATTTGATACCGGCACATGCCTACTGCACATTTTGTTTTCACAGACTATCCTCGCCTCATAACGAAGCCGTGACCTCTTATCTGCTTGGAGCGATTTCCGCGAGTCCAGATTTAACCGCTGATCATGACGACATTGTGTGTAAGTATAACTTCTAATGTTTTTCTCATTCCTTGTTTAATTTTACCGTGACTGTTTTTATTAATACCAGTCTCATGTAATTGTTTTCCAGCTGCCTGTAAGACGTATTATGAATCGATAAACCGGAGCTTCAGATACAAACAACCTGAACTTGCATCGTAGGCGGAAACTGCGAAGAGTTTAGCTCGGAGTCGATCAAGAAGAAAAAGGGTAAGATTTATTATATTAGATCCGTTTTTTGTCAATGTGAGTATTTTTCAGGTTGCTTATTGTCTTTATGGATTGTATTACAGTTGCTGGAAGCGAGACGAAGTGTGCTGGCTGAGGATGAGATGGACATTTGGAAGTGCGTGACCATTGAACTCATATCTGATGAGGAAGACGGCATTGTTGACGGGTTGTCTGGATGGATTGTGCGGCCACCACCCTCTCGCAGCCTGGAGCTCTCCGAACTCTGTGCCACTTTGCAATCCAGATTAGAGGCGATACCGAAATACAGGGCAACTCACCATATACGTCTGTGTTTCCCGAATGTGTTGGGCACTTCTTTTTGACGTTTTTGGAGGACAACATAAGAGACATTACTGCTGCACTGTACATAGTTGTGTGTTTAACAATAAATCTCTTTCTTTGAATAAACAGCTGTGTGTTCATAAACGAAGCTCTTTCTTTGAATAAACGGCACGGTCCGGGCAAATTTTCCCATATATTCCTTGATGGTATGAATAGTGTAGTTCA
The DNA here is from genome assembly GCF_949357685.1 of Gobio gobio. Lineage (NCBI taxonomy): Eukaryota > Metazoa > Chordata > Actinopteri > Cypriniformes > Gobionidae > Gobio > Gobio gobio. The sequence continues at coordinate 17,473,796 of NC_137112.1, read as the reverse complement.
TAGCACAATAACATTAATATAAAACATAAATTATTACAACATAAATTATATATTTATTATTATTATTGGGGTTTACATTTATAATGAGCCAGGGTGACCAATAATGATTGGTTTGCAGTGATCTGCCAACCAATCACGAGGGATTTTTCTTGTTTAAAAGAGTGAGTAAATTCAAGTCAGGCCGTTGACTCTCTGGTTTCGCTGCTATTCATATGCTAATTAGAGGCGTCGCACCTCCGCGCGGCCTCTCCGCGGGGGGCTCTCCACCTACGTCATGGTGTGTTTACGACAATTTGTGGCACAGACGAACGCGACGTTCGCTGCCTCTAAATTGTCGAAAACTGCCGAAAATTAGGGAGATTTCCGGGAGTCTACAGGCGTTTACGGGGTCGAAAATCCCACTTTTCATGCAGTGAAAAACATGTTTTACTTAAGTGTGTTGCACCATTCCTGTCGGATCCAATATAGAAGGCACAGCATTGTGTTTTAATCTCACTCTGTCTGCAAATTCAGTCTCGACCTGTATCTTGTTTACAATCGATACCACGGTGAAATGCGCAGTGTCTTTACCACGTGAGCTGGAACTTCATTAAAAATAAAGTTCAATCACTCATTCCTAATAGTAGAATCAGAAGGAAGCTTATGCAGGGACTGTGTTCTTCCACAACCAGGCACAGCGCAATGTATTACTCTCTTTGCCATGTTTATAGCTTGGTAGCGTGATCCATCCGTTTAGCTCCACGAGTCGGTGGGCGGGGCTACAGAATCAGACGTACATATTTATCTGTAGAGGCGGCGCTTCAGCATCCTATTTCGTCAGTGGTGTACATATTTCTGAGAGCTCTCGTTTTCTGGGCCTGGTGTCAATAAAAGCTTTTCTTTGACTAACAAGGAAGTTCCCTTTCAGTCGGTCACGTTCGACGTACGTCGGACGTCACAGACGAATTGGGGATCACTTAAGAGAGCCCCTATCAGCTTCGAGATATAGAGAACAGGCCAATGGGCTCCGCCCCGCGTCGCGGGTATAAACCAGAAGCGAGAGTAGCGCACTATTGTCATTCACTTCGGAGCCGAACAGGCATTTGTACGGAGAGCAAGACAACGAATATATATGCAAATATATATTTACCTTCTTCAGCAAAGAGAGAGAGACTCACGAGGGCGCTTGTGTGTTGGCGTGACGGCATGTTACAGCGCGATCTCACAGCACAGAATTTCTGTTTGTTATTTTCTGTTGGTTCGGTGAGAGCGTTCCGTGAACACAGTGAGTACATATCCAGGCTGCACTTCCCCCTGTATTCTCTCGCGGTCATCCCCTGTGTGCTTCAGCACAAAAAGAATGTTTCCTCATGTAGCGGAGCTCCCTCTCCTACACGAGGAGCGATTACAGGGATACTACCTCTAGCTTAAACATGACTACGCCACCCTGGTTACCAGGGAAACATTAATACTATGGATCTAAGATTTTACACAAGACACACAGGAACAAAATTGTCAAGAAGGGCTAGAGACATGGATACCAATCATCAAAAGATTTATTTAATTACTCACAATGATTGTTTTTAAAAGAGTATCAAAACTGGGTCATCATCATTCGCAATAAAAAGCGGAGACCATGAGATAAAGGAAGCCGAGCCTTAACGGCAGATGCACAAACTTAGTAAGCACCTATGATGGCACCTACTAGAGGACGAGCGAGCGTCACACACACACAACACGTAGGCTGTGTACACACGTGCGTGGAGAAGAGTTTGTGATCAAGATATCTTAATATATAAAGCAGCAGCGTCAAATCGCGTTGCTCCCCAGGCGTCGCAGAACATCGATTCCTCCTTTAATTCATGAACCCGTCGCCCATCCACACCAGGCATTCACAGGACACGGGACACAACCTCCCCCAAAGCACGGGAATGCGAGAGGGGCATGAAAAGCTCACACTGTTAGCTATCTCCGCAGCTATAAATCACATAGACGTTACGACACATCATATGCCTGTGCACTAATTAATCAGCCAACGCACACGTATAAGGTTACCTCAAAGCATCATGAGACACAGGACTGCAAGAGAGACATGTGATGAGATCTGGAGCCGCCAACAGGCGCGAACTATCCCGAACTATGAGCAAAACAATCGTTTACACAAAATCCCACACCTGTGTTACTATCTAACTCACACGACACCTACCTCAGAGCGGAAGTGTTACGGAAACAAGGGGCGGTCCCACGGGCAACGACGCGATACTCAAGTGGTAAGCACACGCAAAGAGTGGTTTTCGTGCTATTTTTATACCGTCCCATCCTGTTCGTGATTGGACCCGCACTACCCCAAGCACATTAGTTTAATTACAGGGCCACAGTACATCCCACTACACTCACAAAAGAGCAACACAGGTGTGACACTGTGTCTTTTTCAAGATGTCATTCAACCCGTGCGTTTCTGGATGCGGTCGTTCCCTGTCGCCTGCTGATGGTCCCAATCGCTGCATCACGTATCTGGGCATTCAGCACACAGGATAGTATAGACCAGGGGTGTCCAAACTTTTTTTAAAGGGGGCCGGATTCGATGTTGTGGACATACCCGGGGGCCGGTCCCTTTTCTATTATATATATATAGACGTTTATTTCTTGGAAACGACAAAAGCTTGAGCTGACAGTAGAGTAGCTTGAGATAGGACACAGGAAATTTATAGATATTTAACAATAAAAGTTTACCAAATTTTACCAATTTAACCAAAAAGTTTTAATGGGTGAAATTTTTATATTATTACGGAGTTAGAACTCTTTTCTTATTTAAATTTTGTAAGTGCTCTATTTAGATACACTTCAAAGCATTCTTTTCTGACTTGGTACTTGGTCTTTTTTCCAGTCCAAATATCTAAAAATTCTTAAATCAAGATGCTTTTACTAAGGAAATTTACATATTTTTTCTTGATTCCAGGGGGAAAAAATCAAAATGAATTGAGTTTTTGCTTGAAACAAATTAAATTATCTGCCAATGGATTAGAAAAATAATCTTCCAAAATCTACCTTAAAGATTCCAAACAGAAAAATAATTTTTCTTACCCCATTGGCAGATATATTTGCTTGTTTTAAACAGAAAACAATAAAAAATATCTAATGTCATTTAACTTATCTCGTAACATCTTGATTTAAGAATTTTTAGATATATTTAGACTCGAAACAAGACAAAAATACTAAATGACAGCATTGTTTGCAGTGCACACAAGGCATAAAGTAATACATATATATATATATATATATATATATATATATATATATATATATATATATATATATATATATATATATATATATATATATATATATATATAATGGTATTTAGTCTATAGACATAAATACAAATGCACAAAACTGCAAGTTTATGACAAAAATAGTCTGCAATTTGGCCTTTATTACTCACATGTCTACATTACAAATTTAATAAAATTATATATTAACCTACATTTCTGACAAATTACCGGTTACAGGTGTTACCACAGTAAACACATGATAAATTTGTAATGTGAATTGTTGTTTGAAAAGTATTTTGAATCGGCTCAGCTGATTTGCACGTTAGTGTTGTTGATTAAGTCAGCGCTGTGTAATTGGATTTAAATTAAATAAAATCACAGAGAGATTCGCTGCTCGTACCGGAGAGGAGACCTCTGCGCCGAACTCGAACACTTCTCACGGGCTGTTTAGTGGGCGCGTGATCGAGACACTCAGCAGGTAAACATATTTGTTCAGAGTCAGAGCTCGCGAGTTGCGCAGAGCACAAGCAGCGCTGTTTCGTTCCGCTTTGGGCGCTGTTTCCCTGGCCTAAAGTCTAGTACTGACACCTTGTGGTGACATCGTGAAACTGCATGATTTGTAAATGATCCGTGGCGGGCCACATATAATACATTTTAATAGACGCGCTGCGGGCCGTTTGACATTCATCCCCGGGCCGCATTTGGCCCCCGGGCCGGACTTTGGACACCCCTGGTATAGACTCACCTACCTTCGGGAAGGCGGAGTCCCCCTCCCCATACCTCGATCTAGAGCTATTCCTGCCCTGCATGATAGACCTACTTCGACGGATGGCCGGGGTGATCTGATGATTACGTTCAGGGCAAACCCGCCGAGCCAGCCTCCTCGGGCCCCTGATCCCTCACAAGCGCCGCAACCTGTAGAGCTTCTGGAGGAAACCGCTGGCCCCTCCCATGGGCGCCCAGCGGTCACTTCCAGGGCTCCGGCGGACAACCAGATGGCGATCACAGCATCGGAGGGGGAGTTCCAGTCCTCTGGGGATGAAAGTTTGGCTGTACTGCCTCCCTCTGGGAGAGTGGCAACGGTCGCATCGGACCCGGAGTTGACGGCTATGCTTTCCCGGGCCGCCGAAAAGGTCTTTGAGTGGAACCCTCCACCACGTCCCGAACCTTCTAGGTTGGATGATTGGTTTCTCGGGGTGGGTCATGCTGGTTCTCAGCGTCCCGCCCTGGTGCCTTTCTTCCCAGAGGTGCATGAGGAGCTTACCAGGTCGTGGTCGACGCCTTTCAGTGCTCGGAACCAAGGGCTTCAGGGCTCCTCCCTCCACACTATCCTCGACGGCGGGTAGGCCAAGGGTTACGTGGGAATCCCACCAGTTAAGCGGGCTGTCGCGATGCAGCTGTGTCCGGCGAACGCTTCCAACTGGCGTGGTGACCCGCGTCTCCCGTCCAAGGCCTGCAAGTTCTCTTCCGGTCTGACCGCGAAGGCTTACAGGTCCTGTGGACAGGCCACGTCTGCCTTGCATGCCATGTCACTGCTTCAGTTGCACCAAGCCTAAGCACTCATGGACATGCACGAGGGTAGGCCTGACCCAGAGCTCCTCCAGGAGCTCCGGACGGCGACGGACCTCGCCCTATGGGCAACGAAAGTCACCGCCCGTTCCCTCGGTCAGGCAATGTCCACTCTGGTGGTCCAAGAGCGTCATCTCTGGCTCAGCCTGGCCGACATGAGGTAGACCGATAAATATCGGTTCCTGGACTCCCCCATCTCCACTGCCGGGTTGTTCGGCGACGCAATCGAGAGCTTTGCCCAGCAGTTTTCGGCAGCCCAGAAGCAGACGGAGGCAATCAAACACATCCTGCTCCGGCGGCCCACCTGTCGCAGCACCTCTGGCTGCTTGCAGCCTTCGCTCCCGCCAAAGCCCAGCAGCAGCCTTCACCCGGGCGTCGGCGTGGAGCTGGCCATGGGAAGGACATCCAGCCTGCTCAGGCCGCTGCCAAGCCAGGTGGCAAGGGCCATTGCAAGTGACCCTGAGACGGGCCACCCAGAGATGGAGGAAACTGCTCTTCAGGAGATGGCTGCAGCTCCACTCATTCCCTCGGAGGAGGGCCGGGGGAGAATCCTTGTTTTGCCATTGATTTCTGTTGGCACCCAAATTTTCGATAAAAGAGCAGTTTTCAATATCTCTGTGCCCCAAGAGAGCACGCTTGGTGGTGTTCGGCGCTCCCATCCCTTGTCACCCTCAAGTGCCTCTCCAATCGCCAGCAGGGGGTGCCGGCTGTGGGGACACACACAAGCGGCCTTCCCACACTCGCACACCCCCTCAGCGGAAGCAGGTAAGTGTTGCACAGCACATTCAGACCCCCCTTCCGGCCGCTCCCATACCGTCCGAGTCGGGTCCCTGCACGCCGCTACGCTGCCCCGCTCCCCAGCCCGCCTCGCCGGCTCATCCGCACCATCAGACTCGGCTATGCGATTCAGTTCGCCCGGCGTCCCCCCAAGTTCAGGGGCATTCACTTCACCTCTGGGCGAAGGCGGACACCCCTGTGCTCCGGACAGAGATTGCAGTCCTGCTGGTGAAGGACGCGATAGAGCCGGTCCCTCCAGCTGATATGAAGTCCGGGTTCTACAGCCCTTACTTCATTGTACCCAAGAAAGGCGGTGGGTTACGGCCGATCTTGGACCTGCGGTTCTTGAACCGGGTCCCTTCACAGACTACCGTTACGAATGCTAAGGCGGAAACGCATCCTCAGGTGCATCTGTCCCCAAGACGCGACCTGAAGGACGCGTACTTTCATGTCTCGATTCTCCCTCGACACAGACCGTTCCTACGCTTTGCGTTCGAGGGACGGGCATATCAGTACAGAGTCCTACCCTTCGGGCTGTCCCTGTCGCCCCGTGCCTTCACGAAAGTCGCGGAGGCGGCCATTGCCCATGAGAGAGCGTAGAGTTTGCATCCTCAACTATCTTGATGACTGGCTGATTCTTACCCAGTCGCGGGAGCAGTTGTGCGAACACAGGGACATGGTGCTCAGCCAGTTGGGGCTTCGGGTCAACTGGGAGAAGAGCAAACTCTGCCCCGCGCAGAGGATCTCTTTTCTCGGGATGGAGCTGGATTCGGTCTTGCTGACAGCGCACCTCACCGTGGAGCGCGTCCAGTCGGGGTTGAACTGCTTGAATTCGTTCAAATGCAGGACAGAGGTACCACTGAAACATTTTCAGAGGCTCCTGGGGCATATGACATCCGCATCCGCAGTAACACCGCTCGAATTGCTTCATATGAGACCGCTTCAACGCTGGCTACACGACCGAGTCCAGAGATGGCCGTGGCACAGTGGCTCCCTCCGTGTCTCACTAACACATAGGTGCCGCCAAACCTTCAGCCTGTAGTCGGACCCTTAATTTATACGGGCAGGAGTGCCTCTAGAACAAGTGTCCAGGCATGCTGTTGTCTCCACGTATGCCTCATCCACCGGCTGGGGAGCCACGTACAACGGGCATGCAGTTTCCGGTCTGTGGACGGGGCCCCAACTGCAATGGCATATCAATTGCCTGGAGTTGTTAGGAGTTTGTCTTGCGCTGAGTCGCTTCAAAACGGCACTACTAGGCAAGCATGTTCTGATCCGTACGGACAACACTGCGGCCGTTGCGTACATCAACAAACAAGGTGGTCTACGTCAGGGAGGATGAGGAGCAGGTCCTGTTGGTCGTTCCGTATAGGACCAACAGGACTTGGTTCCCGGAACTAGTGCTCCTCACGACAGCACCTCCTTGGCCCATTCCTCTGAGGAAGGACCTCCTGACTCAGAGACGGGGCACCCTATGGCACCCGCGTCCGGACCTCTGGAAACTCCATGTCTGGTCCCTGGATGGGACGCTGAGGTTCTAGGTGGCCTACCACAGAATGTGGTAGACACCATCACTTCCGCTAGAGCTCCCTCTACGAGGCGCCTCTATGCGTTGAAGTGGAACCTGTTCATCGATTGGTGCTCTTCTCACCGAGAAGACCCCCGGAAATGCTCGATCGCTTCAGTGCTTTCCTTCCTACAAGATGGGTTGGAGCGAAGGCTGTCTCCCTCCACCCTCAAAGTTTATGTTGTCGCGATCGCCGCAAACCGTGACATGGTAGATGGTAAGTCTATTGGGAAGCACGATCTGATCGTCAGGTTCCTGAGGGGGCGAGGAGACTAAATCCGCCTCGTCCTCCCTCTATACCGTCTTGGGACTTAACTCTGGTGCTAACAGCACTGCAGAGAGCGCCCTTTGAGCCTTTGCAGTCAGCAGAGTTAAAAATTCTGTCTCTGAAGACAGTACTCCTGACTGCATTGGCCTCTATCAAGAGGGACCTGCAGGCATTTTCGGTCAACGAATCGTGCCTGGAGTTCGGGCCTGGTAACTCTCATGTAATCCTGAGACCCGGCCTGGATATGTGCCGAAGGTTCCCACCTCTCCCTTCTGGGACCAGGTGGTGAGCCTGCAAGCGCTGCCTTCACATTTGGCAGACCCAGCCCTAGCTTTTTTCTGTCCCATCCGCGCCCTGCAGACATATTTGGACAGAACGCAAAGCTTCAGAACCTCAGAGCAGCTCTTCGTCTGTTACGGAGGCCAGCAGAAGGGAAAGGCTGTCTCCAAGCAGAGGATGGCCCACTGGATAGTGGATGCCATCGTCTTGGCGTATGAGCCCACTCCACCAGGGGTGTAGCTTCTTCCTGGGCATTGGCTCGTGGCGCCTCGCTGACAGATATTTGTAGAGCTGCGGGCTGGGCGACACCTAACACGTACGATAGATTCTATAGCCTCCGTGTAGAGCCGGTATCTTCCTGTGTGCTCACTTCCCATAGTCAGTAACACCAAAGTGCCCATTCTAGTGTCGGCTTGCTGCGCCACTCCCTTCCCCACGGAACGAATATGTGCGCTTATATTGCTCCAGTAGAGTTCCCCAGAACGGCGAACCCTGTCGAGTCCTCCGCAACCCGCGGCAGTCGGACGTGGCAGAGTGTCCGACGCCAGGTCTAACACTTGTATGCATTGGTGGAACTTGTGTTTGGCTGGGTTCCATATGTTGTGACCCCCACGGCGGTCCCATATGTGTATTCTTCCACAGTACGGCTCCCTATGGTGAGCCCGTGTCTTTCCCTCGGCAGAGATCCTCTGCCGTCTCAGTACGGTGTTGTTCCCCCACCTACATAGGCCGGGGCCACCCCTGGGACTTCCGTATGTTGTACTGCCCAAGGCCAGTCCATACATGTATTCTCCACATGTTAACTCCCCCTGGGCATGATGTGGCTTCCGCAGCGGCCTTCCGGGCACGCTTTCCCAACGTTATCCAATAGTCTGCTGAGTGGGTCTTGGGGAACAGCAGTTGACTCTCCCTGTGTGAGTTTTCTGCCCGGAACAGACGGGGTCTGAAGGGCTCTTCGCTGGGCGCTGGAAGTGGTAGTAACTGTGGCGTTTTCCAAAGGGATTCCAATTCGTCGCTGACTTCTGACGTACGTCAAACGTGACCGACTGAAAGGGAACGCCTCGGTTACGTATGGTAACCCTCGTTCCCTGACGGAGGGAACAGAGACGTACGTCCCATCGCCACAGTTGCTGTACCATCACTGCATGGCAGAGTCACTAGTCCGGCTCCTCAGTGAAAAACAATAGTGCGCTGCTCTCGCTTCCGGTTTATACCCATGCAAATGCAAATCTCACACGCCAATGGCCCATTGGCCAGTGCTCTATATCTCAAAGCTGATAGGGGCTCTCTAAAGTGATCCCCAATTCGTCGGTGACGTCCGATGTGCATCTCCGTTCCCTCCTTCAGGGAACAAGGGTTACCATACGTAACCGAGACGTTTTCAGCTCTGAAACTTACAGGATATTCTTATATCACGATGAACTTTTATATATCGAAGGCTCATGGGAAAGTTGATTTCTTAGTTCATGGCCCCTTTAAATAGTGTTCTTCATATCCCTTGGAAGAGGAAGAGATGTGAGAGTGGATTTTGTTGTCATTTTACTCCTGTGATGATTGCTGGGTTTATTACATCCTGTATTGCTGCTGGACAGTGAATATCTGGATGTGGTGAGTTAATTTATGTATTTATGTTGAGTTTAATTTTTAAATGAGAAACCAACACTTCTTTTGTAAGAAAAGCAGAAGTTTATTTAGTTTGTTATGGTCATATATGTGATTTATGTTGTATTTTTGGATGTTGTTGTACAAATTCATAGTGTTGAGTTCAGTTGTTCTCAGGTGGTGTCGTTTTGCTTCACGTGGATGTCGCTGTGATGTACACGTGCCTGAAAATAAATGTGTAAATATATATAAGCAATGTAATATTTTTAAACATTGAAATAATTACTATGTATGTTAATTTACTGATATGTGGATATACAGTACTTACCTAATGTGATATTATTGTTACTAAATGCCAGAGGTGGGTAGAGTAGCCAAAATCTGTACTCAAGTAAAAGTACAAGTACTTACTGAAATATTTACTCAAGTAAAAGTAAAAGTAACAATCGTAATATTTACTTGAGTAAGAGTAAAAAAGTATTCGATGAGAAAACTACTCAAGTAGTTAGTTACTAGTTACTTTCGATCTGATTGATAAGCGAAAACCCTGAATTTCAGGCTACTTGGAGAGCTTTCACACACCTCTCTGTAACACTTTACAATAAGGTTGTATTAGTTAACATTAGTTAATGTATTAGTTAACATGAACTAACCATGAACAACACCTCTGTTCAGCATTAGTTAATCTTTTTCAACGTTAGTTCATAAAAATCCAGCTGTTCATGGTTTATTCATGTTAGTTCACAGTGCATTGACTAATGTTAACAATATTTTAATAATGCATTAGTAAATGTTTAAATTAACAAAGATAAATAAGTGCTTTATAAGTGCAGTTCATTATTAGTTCATGTTAACTAATGTAAGCTAATGAACCTTATATATATATAATATATATATATATATGTGTGTGTGTGTGTGTGTGTGTGTGTGTGTGTGTGTGTGTGTGTGTGTGTGTGTGTGTGTGTGTGTGTGTGTGTGTGTGTGTGTGTGTGTGTGTGTGTGTGTGAGATTAATGGTTAAACAGTGTAAATTAATGGTGTGCTGGGCTAACTAGAGCTCTTTTTAAAACATACTTTGTTCTTATATTTGTATAAGTATATAGGCTATTCTTTAGGTAGGAATAAAATACAATACCGTTTTTATTTGTATGTATTTTCTACACTTCAGACAGGTGTCTGTCCGGATTTGTGTATAAATGCAAGACGTCACATTAGGCTATTCAATTTGTTTCGTTTTGTGAAGAAAAGGATATGTAAATGTGAAGATGAGAACGTTTGTTCGTGGACGTGTGTTGTTTGGAGGATTCAAACGATTCATTGCTTGCACAAGAGCGCATATGAGGAAAACACTCGGACAGTGTGTGAAATAGTATTATAATAAGGGAAAATTCCCCATAGTTACCAAATGACCGTTAATAGTGTTCAAATATAGGCATCATTGTGACACTTACCGCTACATGTTCTTTTCAGGGTGGAATTCTTGTATGCTGAGAGATGTCAGTTCGTTTTGGTGCACACAACATGCATCGCATTATGAAACTATTCTTTTTGACATCTTGGAGTGAAAACATAGACTGAACTTGAGGCCACGGGCAATCTGCCTCCCGTAGCTCACACACATCTTCCGACTAAACGCGCGCTAATTATAAAGCGGGTGATGCGTAGCAACCTCTCGCGAAGCAGCCTCTCCAACGTTTCGCGAGACTTGCGAAAGTCATATTCACTTATTTTAATATATATAATATAATTATTACCATTTGACAGTAACGGAGGAACGCCACCGAATGTAACTAAGTAAAAGTACAGTTTTTTCACAAGAAATTTACTTGAGTAAGAGTAAAAGTTCCCATCTTTAAATCTACTCTAAAAGTACAAGTTACCCAAAAAATGTACTCAAGTAAATGTAACGAAGTAAATGTAATTCGTTACTACCCACCTCTGCTAAATGCAATTATGTAGGTCAAGTTTTTGAGTGAAGTTTGTTTTCGTTGATGGCAAGCCAACCCATTCGGATACTGGAAAAGAAAGAAGAAGAATCATCCTACAGGACCAATGAGAGTACCTTTATTAAATGTTTTCCCCTTTTCTCAAGGTAAAACTATTCCTGTATAGAGACTGAGTTTCTATACGGGACTAAGAACTGTTTGAAATAACTCAAGAAAGAGCTGAAATTAGTGATTGAACTATTTGAAATCGAACCTATCGTCGACGTGTGTGATATATCACACTTTTCAATAATCAAGGACTGATTATTGTTGAACTTGAACAAACTTTTGTCAGTCTACTGAATTACATGGTAAATGTATGTTTAGTGTGAAACCGTGATTTGATTTTTTTTCCCCCTTTCAATTATTTTCATTGTATTGATGTAATTTACTTTGAATTTTTTATTTATTTTATTTTATTGAAAGTGTTACTTTTAAAAAAAGGCCTGGAGTTAAAAGATTTATAAAAATTCTACATACTTGTCCACTATGGTAAATAATGCCCTATTTAAGGGGGGGCGATTTTGGATTCAGCCCCTGTCATGGAGACTGATGAGGGCAGCCCATAACACATCTCGATTGAGACAGAGCAGTCTGTCAGATGTGTAATGTGTAATCTGTTAACTTAATTCTAAATTGTGGTCTCCTGTCATCCCTCAGCAACTACCCTCTACCACTGTAGTCGAACACTGTGGTCTTCTGATTTCTTAATTAGTCCATAAAAGTGACAAACTAATTTGTTGAAATACAACCCGTTACACTTATCTCTCTCTCTCTCTCTCTCTCTCTCTCTCTCTCTCTCTCTCTCTCTCTCTCTCTCTCTCTCTCTCTCTTTCTAGGAGACAGCATGTAGGCCTATTATTTACAATTTGTTCAAATTTTGCATTTGCATGCAGTAACAGTAGTTTTAGCAATTCTCAACCACTAAATATATATTCTTTCATCTTCCATGTTCTCTAATCAGCTATTTACACAGTGCGATTCCTCTTATTTGACGTTGTGGATGATTGTCCTGACATACATAAAGTACTGTGTCGATTTCACCATCCAGCTTAGACTTTGCCCCTGGACTCGTTAAAGCTATTTTGCACCCTCATCCTGACTACCTTCCTACAGTTCCATTCTCGACCGTGCATCTGGTCGTTTTTGAAGCCTTCTGTCCTTCGCCGTTCACTACACCAGAGTAGGAGAAACTTTACCTACTGTGTCCAGTTTGTGCTCTTAAGACTTACGTCCAATGCACTAGCCAATGGAGTTAGTCAGAGCAACTTTCCATTTGCTATGGGGGCCGAAACCAGGGGACGGCCACCACCAAGCAACCGTTGTCACACTGGGTGAGGGATGATATAGCTCTAGCCTATGAGGCCAGTGGTCAAGCTTCACCTCTGGGAGTTAGGGCTCATTCCACCAGGGGGGTATAATCCTCCAGGGCCTCCAGAGGTGCCCCCTTGCAACAAGTATGTAATGTGACAGGCTGGTCGTCTCCGCACACATTTATCAGATTTTATAGTTTGGATGTTACTCCAGGCTCACATGTCCTTGAGTCGATATCCCAAGCTCATGCCTAAGGCCTTTCTTGTGTTTGTGTGCACTAACTACACAACCTTGAGGGGTCCAGACACTTCCAGTGCCGCATTGTTGATATATTCTCGTTCTCATAGTGCTAAGTCAGTAAAGCATTAAAGGGAAAGTTCACCCAAAAATGAAAATTAGCCCATGATTTACTCACCCTCAAGTCATCCTAGGTGTATATGACATTATTCTTTCAGACGAATAAAATCTGAGCTATATTAAAAAGTTCTGGCTAATCCAAGCTCTATAATAGCAGTAATAGTTGCTCTGTTTTTGAAGTCCATAAAAAATGCATCTGTCTGTCGAATAACGTGCTCCACGCGGCTCTGGGGTGTTAATAAAGGCCTTCTGAAGCAAATCGATGCGCTTGTGTAAGAAAAATATCCATATTTAAAACTTAATTAATTAAAACTTAATAAAGTAAAGTTTTGGCCGACCGCCTTCCGTATTCAATTTATAGAAAAAGTGTTGAAAGTGCCTCTGCCGATCGAAAGACAAACGCGACCAGGTATGCTCGTCATGATGTCACATACACATCTTGAATTGCGAGATGGCACTTTCAACACTTTTCCACGGAAGGCGATCGGCTGGAACTTTACTTGATAAAGTTTTAAATATGGATATTTTTCTTACACAAACGGATCGATTCGCTCCAGAAGGCCTTTATTAACACCCCAGAGCCGTGTGGAGGCTCATATTTCTTATCATTGACTCTCAGTCATTATTCAACCTTTTCTCGTGGTTTCTCTAAATAATTCAAAAAAGTATAGAATATAATAGCATATTTCTAAGAGGGGCTCCATTGTAATGCAGTGTTACAACGCACCCCATCTGCTCAACTAGGATTTAACCGCGGCTCATGTCTTCTCCTGGTTAGAACAGCATTAAAGAACTCAACTGTTAAATAACAGATATAAGATTAAAATAATATCAGAGTTGTCTGTTAACTTATTTTAAATAAACACAAAAACAGAGATGAAAACATACTCGGTTACTCACGTAACCTCGGTTCCCTGAGAGAGGGAACGAGTATTGCGTTATGGGAAAACTCCTTTTCTCGAGAATATGAAGCAAAAACTTTATTCTATAAAGTGTCTATGTAAAACGCAGTGCAGCTGCGCAGCTGCACAGCAGATAGAACAGCGCGAGCTGCGCGCTGATTGGCTGTGCTGCGGCAACTGCATAAACCTATGGCGAGGCGGCTGAGAGAGCGAACCAATAGGGGTCGCTAGAATTCCCGCCAAATAAGGTCATTAGAATTAGCATACCTGAGGCTATAAAAGACCGTGTTCTGCCATAGGAAATCAGGTTAAAAATCGGCTGAAGCGATACCCTGAGAAGCACAAGCACGGCGCGTTACGCAGTACTCGTTCCATCTCTCAGGGAACCGAGGTTACGTGAGTAATCGAGTACGTTCCCTTTCGAGAGGTCTCTCGTATTGCGTTATGGGAACCCAATTTAAAACGCAGTGCGTGCTAACTGACCCAATGGCCTGAGGCACGTAAGATGGGTGACAGTGAGTCACAGGTGTCCAACAAAGTGGGCCTCTTGAGAGGACATAATGAGTATATAGACCGGATAGAATTGGGCCATATGATTATAGAATTATGACCGGACATAGTCGGGCCTTATAGATATGTAGTATAACACATGCATGTGAAAACTGTTCCAACATGCTTGTGAAAACTGTTCATATATGAATAACAGGGAGACCGGGGTGCGAGGCGGGTTCAGCCTTCTGGCCCCTTTAAGAAAGCGTACAATAAGTTCGCTTTTCCCCAGGGATTGTCCCGCGACCTGAGCGTGATAAGCTGCTATAGCGGCAACGTATACTTTGAGCGTGGAGGGGGAACGACCCGCGTCCATTAGCTCTTGAAGGAAGGCAAGCACTTCTGCCATCTCGTACAAGTGTGCGTCAAGGTTTCGTGCTGTACACCAGTTAGAGAATACCGACCATTTCAGTGCATAGAGCCACCTGGTTGTGGGTGCTCTAGCTTCAGAAATAGTATTCAGAACTCTTTCAGAAAGGTTCGTGGGTATTGGTTGATGGGCCATACGTGGAGAGTCCACAGTTCGGGGTGGGGATGCCAGATTTTCCCTCTCGCCTACGTAAGGAGGTCTTTCCTCAGCGGAATCGGCCATGGGGCTGAGTCTGACATGAGAGTCAGTTCGGAAACCCACAACGGGGCTGTTAAGAGCACTGTGGAATTGGTTTCCCTGATCTTCTTGATGGCCTGCGGCAACATCGCGATCGGAGGAAAAGCATACAGAGGGAGACTGGGCCAGACATGGGCCAGCGCATCTCTGCGTTTGGAGAAAAATATTGGGCAGTGAGCATTGTCTTCTGAGGTGAAAATATCTACTTTCGCTTCGCAGAAGGTGCTCCAAATCAACTGAATTGTCTGCGGGTGAAGAGACCACTCCCCGGGGGGAATACCGCCTCTGGATAACATATCCGGACCCTGATTCAGAATACCTGGCACGTGAGCCGCCCTCAGGGAGCTCAGGAAGTGCTCTGCCCATAAAAGGAGGTGATTCGCCATGGAATGTAGGGAGCGTGATTTCAGACCGCCCTGGCGATTTATATAGGATACCACTGACATGTTGTCCGTTCGGACCAGGACGTGGTGACCCTTTATATACGGAAGGAAAGCTCTCAGCGATAGGATGACCGCTTTCATCTCTAGACAGTTTATGTTAGCCTTTTCACTGAAGTTGCCCACTGGCCAGAGACTGGCTTGCCCTCGTGTAGGGCGCCCCAACCTAGGTTGGACGCGTCTGTCGAGACCACTTTCCATTTCGTAACTGTACCCATCATAACACCTGTCTGATACCAGGTGGTCGCCTTCCAAGGAGCCAGAGCTTTTACACAGCTGTGGTTCACTTTGATGCAAAACTGGCCTGATCGCCATGCGTGAGCCGGAACGCGAGAATTTAGCCAGCGTTGGAGGGGGCGCATGTGTAATAGACCCAGTTTGAGTGCTGCCGATGCCGAGGCCATAAGACCTAGCATCCTTTGAAAACGTTTGAGAGGAATGTAAGCACCAGCTTTGAATGACGCCGCCATGTTCTGAATAGAGAGGGTGCGCTGTGAAGTAAGCCGAGCCCTCATCTGTATTGAGTCTATGACTGTACCCAGAAAAGATATATTCTGGGTGGGAGACATTGAACTCTTGCCGATATCGATCCTGAGACCCAAACATTCTAGATGGTTGAGGAGCCAGGACTTTTGTTTCGTCAACTGTGCCTCTGATTGGGCTATGACAAGCCAATCGTCGAGGTAGTTGAGTATCTGCATGCCTTTCAGCCTCAGTGGGGCTATGGCTGCATCCATGCACTTCGTAAAAGTGCGAGGCGCCAGGGATAACCCGAATGGCAGGACTGTGTATTGATAAGCCTGACCCTCGAAGGCGAATCTCAAGAATGGCCTGTGACGGGGTGCTATCTGAATGTGAAAGTATGCATCTTTCAGGTCGACCATGAAAAACCAATCTCCTGGGCGAATGTGCGGGAGGATTTGTTTCACTGTCAGCATCTTGAGCGAGCGCGTCATAAGCGCTTTGTTCAGATGTCTGAGGTCTAGGATGGGCCTGAGGCCGCCATCCTTTTTTTTTGGAACGAGAAAGTAGCGACTGTAAAAGCCTGACTCGCTTTGTGTCGGGTGCACGGTTTCCACCGCTCCCTTTTCTAACAGTTTCGATACCTCGGCGCGGAGCACGTGACTCACACTGCTTTTCTCTGAGGTTTCGACCACGGCGTAAAAGCGCGGAGGTCTGCGAGCGAACTGTAGTGAGTAACCTCGTTTTATTATGTTCAACACCCAATTTGATATACCAGGGATTGCCTGCCAGGCCTGGGCCCGTGAAGCCGGGGGTTGAATTGGAATCGGGGGCGGGCCGCTTAGTGATAGGGACCCGGTAACCCGTTTGATTTGTGCTTGTAACACTGTGGGGATAGTGTTGATGTGTGGCGGCTTGCACTGTGTAATGGGCGTGCGCATTACATTTATGGCACAGGACAGCGTGTGAGCTGTGTGGGGGGTGCTTGAGTGTAGGGGTGTATACTGTGAAGTGGGCACATCGTCTACAGAGAAAAAGCTCTTTTTGAGATTTATTTGGGTTGCCGTGAAAATGGCATTTGTGTGCAGGCAAGCGCTTTTGATAATGGGCTCGTTGACTGCGAAAACTGAGTCGCCAGTTACCTGTTTGTAGGGAACTGTGAGACTGAGAGAGTGTGGTGGGGGTCCAGCCGAGGCGGGACCTGGCCACCTTCTCTTTCCTCTTACGGCTAGGACGGCTTCGGTGGCTCGGGTCTCAACGCAGCTTTGGATCGAGGTCCCCGAGACTCAGGCTGCCTGCTGCGGCTTGCAGAGCGTAAGCGTTGCCGATTCCTGGATACCGAGCGTGGTCGAGAGGCCAGCGGCGCCGTCTTGGTTTGAGTGGTATGGTGTTATGCTCTAGTCTAGACTGAGAGCGCAATGAGCGTGTTTGACCACAGGCTAGTTGACTGCAATATTTACATCTCCAGTTACCTGAACCAAGGGAACTGGGAGAATATAAGGAAGTCCATGTTGGTAATCTGGCCGCAGCGATGCCGCTGAATTAACAGTGCTTATGCAGGGGTGCATACTGTATAGTGGACACATTGCATACAGTGTTGAACCTCTCCGCCTGAATAGAGGGGACTGGGAGAAGTGATAAAGTGAAAAAGGCGCAGGGCTTGGCAGCCATATTACGACGCCGTTATGCTATAGACAGCGAGCGAACGCACGCTGTGGAGAGGGCACGCGTGCTGACATAACAAGGCGCTGCAGTGAGAACGGCTGTGACGTAAGTCGCGTTCTCGACATATCCAGCAGCTTGAGTTCACTCGTCTAACTTACTCTAGCATTCTCTGTCCGCTGCGCTTCTTCCGCGCGACGGAACGAGAGAAGAGGAAGAGTGAGGAGAGCTCAGTCTGCCCGCGGCGCTTCTAAACGCAGAGGGAGACAGCGAGAGAAGAGGAGAGCTTCGGCTCGAGTTCGCTCGTATACTCTAGCATTCTCTGTCTGCGGCGTTTCTTCCGCGCGGCGGAACGAGAGAACAGGAAGAGTGAGGAGAGCTCAGTCTGCCCGCTGCGCTTCTCAATGTGGCGGGAGACAGTGAGAGAAGAGGAGAGCTTCGGCTCGAGTTCGCTCGTATACTCTAGCATTCTCTGTCCGCGGCGTTTCTTCCGCGCGGCGGAACGAGAGAACAGGAAGAGTGAGGAGAGCTCAGTCTGCCCACTGCGCTTCTCAACGGGGCGGGAGACAGTGAGAGAAGAGGAGAGCTTCGGCTCGAGTTAGAGCTTCGGCTCGAGTTCGCTCGTATACTCTAGCATTCTCTGTCTGCGGCGCTTCTTCCGCGCGGCGTAACGAGAGAAGAGGAAGAGTGAAGCTGGTCCTCAAAACTGGTGAGCCGAGTCCTCGGGGTTGAGAGGAACGAGTAAAGCCTTGTATGCTCTATTGAAGAGGCATTGCAGCGGCAACACACACACACATAGATAGACAACAGAATAAAGGATATTTAACGCCGGATGGCGCAGCTGGAACAGCAGGCGGTTGAAGGCGGAGACCAGGCGGGAATCCGGCGTCCTCAGGGCTGCAGAGAAGTGCAGTCCGCTGAGTGCTTTTCGATGGCGGGGCTTCAATTCCGAAGGTCAACGAAGGTATCGCTGAAGGAGATTAAATCTGATTTCCTATGGCAGAACACGGTCTTTTATAGCCTCAGGTATGCTAATTCTAACGACCTTGTTCGGCGGGAATTCTAGCGACCCCTATTGGTTCGCTCTCTCAGCCGCCTCGCCATAGGTTTATGCAGTTGCCGCAGCACAGCCAATCAGCGTGCAGCTTGCGCTGTTCTATCTGCTGTGCAGCTGCACTGCGTTTTACATAGACACTTTATAGAATAAAGTTTTTGCTTCATATTCTCAAGAAAAGGAGTTTTCCCATAACGCAATACGAGAGACCTCTCGAAAGGGAAATAAACTTAAGTAAGAAATTAACTTTTGCTATGATTAAATAAATGTTCAGTAATATCTTCCGAAGAATTTTTAATTTTGGTGCAATTTTTTCTCTAAATAATGTTTATATGGCAACTAGTAAATCCTACACTAAGTTTTGTCATCCTGGCATGCGTGGAAAGTTTTAAACCATGCGTGTTACAACTAACCCCGCGTTAGGTTGTGCCCCACTCCCCTATGTAACCTGAGATGCTTTCAAATAAGCCTGAAGGACTTACTCAGCTGGATCAGGTGCATTTAATTTTTATTAAAAAAATTTTTAGGTGCATTTAATTAAGGTTGGAGCTAAACACTGCAGGGCTGCTGCCCTCCAGGAACTGAGTTTGATACCCCTGAGCTAACTAATAGCTAACAATAGAACTCATACATGTTTTATCATAACTAACAATGTACCTATCACTACAATGCCATGCAATCATAGTGACTGTCTTTAATATAAATCTAACCACTGCCTCTCCTAACCATAATGGTAACCCTCCCAAAATGGCATCATAACAGAAACAATAAATCTCAAAATAAAACATTAAACACTAATAGATGTTCTCCAATAATAATCTTTCCCTCTCTTTGCGTGATTGTTGTCGATAAATATAAAAAAAAATGGCATTGAATGAATAGTAATTGTAGTTCTAGGTGAATGAAATTTAACACAAATATTAAGTATATCTTTAAAAAATTATTTGTTAGTCAATACTATTTTAGACTAATTAACTGTGGGAGTTTTAGTCCTTTATTTTAGTATAATTTAAGTGATATTCAAAGATTTTATTTAGTTAGTATAGTTATTTATTATTGCAATATTTACAAAGCCACATCAATGAGCCCTCTTGCTCACTGAGCAGCTTCTCTTTGCTGATCTGAGGTCAGTGAGTATTGTGTATGTTCAGCTGCAGCTGCTCACAGATGATTGGATCTCTGAGTCTTTTTTGATGGGAGGAGAGTGCAAACAAGCGCTCATACCACTCAAAGAAAGCTCAGGGACTCTCTGAATACACACAAAATGAACACTCTGATGCTTTGTGTGTTTCATGTCATATTCCTCAGAGTTTATGAGATCCAGTGTAAATCTCACCCAAAGCCTTCATGTGGATACCCTCCATCTCAATGGTGCAGGTCTCTGGAGATCGCCATAGAATGTGGGGTAAGTCTGATCAAGAGTTTGTTTTAAGTCTTGAAACAAGTTTTTTTTTCTGCCAACTTTAAATGAGACAATTCTGTAGCCCAATATCATATTTGACCTGTTAATTACAGAACATAATGTTGATGCATCTAGGCATAGTAATCTTTTTACTTAAAAATGTATAAGATTACTTCAAATACAAAACTTTTTTAACTTGCATTATGCAATTGTTGGTGTTCATATGCAGTGTGTTGTTGATTGTTTAGAATATTGACTTTTATGGAATATGGCACAGGTCTTATAAACTTGACTTATAAAAGACATGTGTTCGGCATTACTTTCAAAGACTTCTTTGTGCCTGTAAATTACTGTCATGCTTTTGAACACAAACAGCTTCCAATTAAATGGGCCACGAGGTTTCCCAGTTTGCATCATTTGATGAACCTCTTATCAACTGTATCTTCCTACTGTAGTGTCGAAGTTCATCCTGTAAATATTTAAATTTACATTAAAATTTTTAAATGTGGTCCATTTGCATAAAATTTGACTCTTTCCCACCTTTGCATGTAACACAACATTTAGTGTAATTCCTAAATCAATTTATGATTCATGCAAAAAGTAAATCAAGTATGCATTTACGATAAGCATTTATATCTGACAGCACGTTGTGAAAACAAATTCTGTCTTCTTCCACAGGACATTTGCAATAGTGACCCTCTCCCTATTTTTAAATCTCGTTTCAAAATGCATCTTTTTAGGCAGGCATACTGACAATATTGTATATGTAACTCGTTGATTCTATTTTTGCTTATAACTTGTTTCATGTGTTTTATCTGTATGTAAGGTGTCCTTGAGTGTCACATAAGGCAGCCATCAATAAAACATATTATTATTATTATTATTTATTATTATTATTATTATTTTTATCATCTTTATTGCTGCTACACCTTGTTTCTTTTCCATGATTTGCAATGCATTTTTGTGGTAGGTGCAGAAACAATGTATGGAACTGAATGCGACCCGGCCAGATCCAGTGGTTCCTCCCGTAGAGGTCTCGCTCTACTACGAGAGCCTGTGTCCAGGCTGCAGGGCTTTCCTAACAGAACAACTCTTTCCAACCTGGACTTTACTGAAAGATATAATGAAAGTCAACCTGGTGCCTTTCGGCAATGCTAAGGTAAAATTTGGATCTTTCATAAGAGTGTGTGTTGTAATGAAGATGTTACTTTTCACCGATTGTTACAACTTGTATTTGTTTATGATTGTTAACTTGACATTTTAGGAGCTTTCTGAAGAGAATTCATTCTCATGTCAACATGGAGAACCAGAGTGTTATGCTAATATGGTTGAGGTGAGTTTGTGATATAATACAAACCTTTACACACCTAGTGAGCTGCAACAAGCTTAGTAAAAATCTCAATTAGGTCTTGTTTACTAATTCGCTTCATTTAAAGTCAACTTAAATTATTTTGTTCAACGAATGAGCAACAGGTAGTCTTTTGAACTTAAAAATTATTGGCAAGGCAACTAAATAAAACTAAATTAATAAAGCAACCTATCACACTCAACTTTTTAAAGGTTTAGTTCACTTCAAAATGAAAATGTCCTGATATTTTACTCACCACCATCTCATCCAAGGTGTTTCTTTCTTTCTTTTTTCAGCCGAAAAGAAATTTATTTTTTTGAGGAAAACAATCTAGCATTTTTCTCCACTGGCAACCAAAATGTTGCAGGTCCAAATCAATGCAGTTTCAAAGGGATTCGAAGGGCTTCAGAGGCTCTGCACGATCCCAGATGAGGAATAGGGTCTTATCTAGCAAAATCAATGATCAATTTAGGTTAAAAAGTATTTACAAATCTTTTTAATCATTGCATGCTTCTCTGTGGCTCACAACGGATTGCGCAATACGCTAAACGTAGGCAGAAGTAATGCCCCAAGCGACTAAACCAAGGACTAATACCAACGCCCTTTAGCAAAAAACACTTCAAAATCGTCCACGTTGTTTTACCTTTTTCTGCTAAAGGACGTTTGTATTAGTCTTTGCATGTGCGCTTTGTAAACACGGGGAGGTACTTCTGCCTACGTTTAGCATGACCTTTCTGACGTGATTACGGAATCACTGGCGCGCCACAGAGCAACGAAAGATAAGCTATTTAGGTTAAAAAGTATATACCTTTTTTGTTTTGTTTTTTAAATGACCGATCGTTTCGCTATAAGACCCTATTCCTCATCTGGAATCGCTCTGTCCATTATGTGGAGAAAAATCCTGGAATGTTTTCCTCAAAAAACTTAATTTCTTTTCGACTGAAGAAAGAAAGACATGAACATCTTGGATGAGATGGGGGTGAGTAAAATATCAGGAAATTTTAAAGTTAACTAATCCTTTAATACAGTTTTTTTTTATTCGCTTTGGTGCTATTTTCACAAGTAAGGTGTACATTTTCAAAACTCTTAGTGCAAAAATCCAAACTGATCACACTTGTAACACAGCTAGTCATTCTTTCAAAACCTGATCTCATGCTTTCATTCAGTTGCACATATTTTCAGTCCATATAATCATTGTTTCAAACACAAGATTATTATAATATGTAATGAGAACATTTGGTTTAATCACCGAAACACAACAGTATGATCTTCTTTCAGTTTAGTACTTTTAACAATCAGTTCATCCAACAGAAAACAATGCAAGATACATGTTTCAAATCTCCCTCGTTGCTGAAATATCTACTGTAACAGAGGCTACATTTGCCTCATTAGAAAATACACTTACATTACCTAACTTATGTAATTGAACCCATAATGTTTGTAATAGTATTATTCAGTGTTATCAAAAGGTGTGATGAAGTTATGACACAGCCATGAGGCTCTGTGCTATAACAGTTTGCTGCCAATACAGTAAATGTTCTCACTGTACCATATGACTGAATCTATAGTTGAGCTTTATAAGGGTGAGTTACAGTAATGTGGCAGACTCTACCATGGTAATCTGTTTACAGTATCACATGGCATACATACTGTAATGTAAAATGCTATCAAAATATTTGATGCCATCTGTCGCCCTTCTTCTGATTTCTGATCAGTCTGATGTTACACCGTCATTGACTATTTCCTCTCCCTTATACTCTTATAATCTGTCAGGGTATACGTAGGCGTAATGGTTACAAGCTATACAAACTGTATATTCTCTCCCCTTACACTAACACTAACCCTAACCCCTAAACCTACCCATCACACAAAACTTTCTGCATTTTTACATTTTCAACAAAAAAAATACATTCTGTATTTATAAGTTTCCTCATGGCCATGGGGACAAAAAAATGTCCCCGCAAGGACAAGGATTTAGGATATTGCCATTTTTATGGGGACATTTTGTCCCCATAATGTAGAGTTTACCAGGCCACACACACACACTTTGACAAAGTAGTTATAATCTAAGATTAATCGCTTGTAATGTAAAAAGAATTCATTACATATGGTTATCCATATCGGAAATTGCAAACAAAGTAGAAACTATGTCTATATAATCAATATCTATAGAAATCTATAGGTGTACCAAATGATTCATTGATTAACCATTAAGATCAGTTGGATTAAATAATAGACAAATGTTTTAAAGTGAACGAGAAGAGATGCAAATCAAAAGTTTGATAGTAAGAGCTTTATGAAAGGCAGTTACTGTGAATGAAACATTTATAAAGAGGAAACACTTATTTTGTGTAGTGAAAAGGATACTTTGTGGTTTTGTGTATTGTATTAACACATTTGAAAATATGCTGAAATGTTTGAAAAAGTCCATCATAGCGCAATGAGTTTTGAAAATGTACACCTTGGTTGTGAAAATAGTACAATAAGCGAATAAAAAAAACTGTAAACTAATTAGCTCAAATTGAGCCAACTTAAAAAATATGAACTCTGAACCATGTGACAGCTAAATAACAGTGAGACCAACAGTAGCAGCATAAATCAAGCCAGCAAATGCAAAGCAATTATATTTTTTTAATACTGTAATAGTTACCACATATTTTTTTCAAGTTGCAATGCATGCTGGGAACTGGCACAGCATTGTTCAATGTAAATTTGAACCCCGTGTGTGTGTGTGTGTGTGTGTGTGTGTGTGTGTGTGTGTGTGTGTGTGTGTGTGTGTGTGTGTGTGTGTGTGTGTGTGTGTGTGTGTGTGTGTGTGTGTGTGTGTGTGTGTGTGTGTGTGTGTGTGTGTGTTCATTCTAATAAAAATTATATAAAAAACAATTTTGCCCAATATGAGTGTGTGAATGTGTAGCAACATGCTAACATCAAGAATACTCCCTGTGAAAGCAGCAGAGACAACAAGGCTAGGTTTTAAATGAAGATGTCAAAATCTCAAAGTTACACATTGTTTATATTTCTTCACTTTTTCACAGGCATGTGTTTTATATGCAGCCAGTCATGCAGCATTTCCTGTTATTTACTGCATGGAGTCATCTGCAGATGTACTCAAATCTGCTAAACCTGTAAGGATTTCTGAGCCAACATTACGGTCTCTCAATACAGCATTCTCTTTGAACAACAGAGAGTCTTTATATAATGGCCTTTTTTCCCCTTTTTTTGTCAGTGTTTGCAGCTCTATGCTCCATTTGTTAAATGGGGGACCATAGAGTCCTGTACCAGAGGAGAGCTTGGACACAGTTTGATGCATCAGAATTCAGTGAAGACGCAAGCGCTCAAACCTGCACATACTCATGTGCCCTGGATCACCTTCAATGGGGTGAGGCCTTCTAGAGCAGAGCATTTGCACTATTCTGTGTCTGGAATGTAGAAATAAAAGACACTAATATGTAGGGGTTGAGTGTTTTGATATCTAAATGTGTTTTTTTCCTCAGGAATACACTAGTGAATGGGAAGATAAGGCTATGTCCACTCTCTTCAACCTTGTATGCAGCTTGTACAAAGTATGCTAATGTATCTTTTCACATTAACCATTTCTGATTGCTGAAATAATGCACATCAACAGGGCTTAATTAAAAACCTTGTGTACTTCTCTTACAGGGAATCATGCCACCAGTCTGCACTGGAGCCCTGAAAAAACTGGACAGAAGCTTTTGTTAGTGGAAGGGAGGAGTGTTACACAATACAGAATTATATATGACACTATTTGCTGTTTGTGTGTTTGAGGTCAAATTAATTATAATGTTGACAGTCTTAACCATATCTGAAGTCACGTTGTTCATATTTTCGTAGAATATGATATCACTTCTTTAACTCTGAAGCTGAATTTCACTAAGAGCCACATTCACAAAAACATACAGCTAATACAAAAAAAAAGGAGCTAAAATCAAAAGTTGGATCTTACTAAATACCCTGTATTGATGCCAGAGGCATTTTCCTTGTGGGCCATTATTTTCCAATATTTCCAATTATTGCTACATACCTCAACTCACCAGCAGAGAGCAGTGTCAGAGCATTTTGAATGCCTTCAAAACCCTGTGTCCTCAAAAAAACAGTTTTTTTGGGGTTTTTTACAAAAATAATACAATTATTCTTGGTTAACAGACATTAGTTAAGTCTTTTTAACGCTGCAGAAACGTATTCATACATTTATTTTTAAATATATACACACATTTTCATTTTACATCATGAAGACCTTATGCATTATTATAACTGCCATATCCGGGGGTCTCGATTCATCAAATTGTGGCCTTCCTCAAACAAAATAAAGCTTTAGCTGTCTAATAAAAATGTTAGGCTACTTTCATTGGACATGGTACGTGAGGTATGGCTACTTACTTACCAAAGTTGGTACTTATTGGTAACAATAAACAATTACATTTATGATATTTGTAAATAGTGTTTACTATATACACTTTGTGTTCCTTGCTAGCACACAAGTACATACATTTTCTTACTTGTAAATTATTTTGAGTTTCTGCTGTTAAGAAAAAATATTGTACAAAGATTTTTTACCAAACAAATGCATATCTATAGAATGATTTCCATCTCACTAAAACTATACCTGTAACTGACAAGCATATGTTAGAGAATGAGGTCTTCAATATTCAACCCAAACTTCTTGTTTCAACAGAAAATGTCAACACATAAAAGAAAACAACGTTGAGGCAAAAGTGGCTCTTTTTTTTTTTTTTTTTTTTTTTTTTTTTTTTTTTTTACAAGCGATGACATCAATATTAGTATGTAAAGCTAAACGTAGCAAAAAGTAACACCATTACCTATGTCTCTGGACCATTATCAAAAGTTTAATAATGCTTCATAACTCTCTTTACCAACACAGGGCAGTGCCACAAAATGTTTCTCCATTTAAACATGCCTTCAACACCTGTGTCCAATGGGAAGACAAATCAAATGTGGGTCATGGATGTCTTTAAGCATTAATGAGTACCTCATGTGCAATGTAAAATAAGATTTTCTCAACAAAGTGGATTTTTTTTCCAAGATGAAAAAAACTCAAAGAAGTACTTATCTGATCTATAAGTATCATTATCAAGAGCTTATATACTAACTAAACATCAAGTCATAAAACCAAAAAATTAAACATAAAGCTTTATGCACAGCTGCACTACTTCCTGAACTTCAGCCAGCTCCTTTGTTTCCTGTCTGCCATTATTGGACAAACTGATTAATCCAGGTGTGCCTGACCTCTGTAGTCACAGCAACAATAATCAGGCACACCTGGATTAATCAGTTTGTCCAATAATGGCAGACAGGAAACAAAGGAGCTGGCTGAAGTTCAGGAAGTAGTGCAGCTGTGCATAAAGCCAATTAAATCTATATACCTATAACCGGTAACACTTTACACTTTAAAACACTTTATGTACATGAATAATCATGTATTAATGCATGAATTAATAGTTTATTAAACATGAACTCATGATTAAGACAGGAGTCATAAGGATTCATGCATGAATAACAGCAGCATTAATACATGTTAGTACAAGTTTGATAATTAATGCATTAATTAACATGTATGGTTAAACTAAATCAAATAGGCTCCTTAAGAATAAATAAGAAGTACTCTGACTTTGAATTAAACATTTGATTTAATACTCTCATAATTTAAACTGTAATAGCCAATTATAATCTGCCATCTGCAGCTTTAAAATTTGTAGCCATTTTTGTGAGCCATTATTACACACATTTTTCTAATCAAAAGTGGAAAATAGACTAATAACTATCACTAATCATTTTAATTTGATATAAACCATTTTCAGATTTTTATAGTTCAATTAGGCAACGTTTAGTCACAGCTAGTTTTCTTCCCGGAACTACAGTATGTAGGGTTTGTTTCTGGTGGGATACTCATTAGTGGCACTCTCGGTGCTCCTAGCGCGTTAGTTGTGTTCCTTTCGGCTGCATTTTCATCAAATAATATATGTCGACTGCTTTGGTTAACCGAAATAATAATTGAAGCCATGTTTGTATGATTGTTGTATTAGGATATTTCTGGAGGTGTGTACTTTAATTAACTGTATTTTTTAATTGTTTAAATGTAACTTATATGCTTCGATTAGCATTAGCCGGTGGATGCGCCCTGTTTTACATGTAAACATGCCTTATGTGGGTCTTTACAGGTATATATGGGCTTTCTTTTAAGTCCATATATGTTTAATTATATAAATATAAATAAAAGAACTAGCCTACAAATACTTTTTATATATTTTTTTTTTTATGTACCAAGGGTGTAAAGGAATAAGGATTCTTAGTGTATATGTTTATTATTTTTGTAATGAATGAATTGTTAGTGCATCATTGTACAATGACTTTACTTCAGGGGGCACGACATTACTATCTCATGGTTAACTTACCATACACTAACATCAACTAATGGCTTGTTAATGTATGACTATGTCATGACTACTTGAGGGGGCACATCATGATTAATTCATTATTAACTAACCATACACTAACATCAACTCATGGCTTGTTAATGCATCATTGTGTCATGACTTTACTTGAGGGGGCACATCATGATTAATTCACTGTTAACTACTTATCAAATTCAGCTCATGATTTATCATAAACTTACTATCAAATACACATGTAACTAGTATAACTAGTATTCGGCCCAGTTAAGAGAATGGAGGTACAGTATCATCACGGCCTGTGTCTGGGTGGAGAGAGAACTGTACGGATCCCAGCAGACGATCCCTCACTTCCTGACTTTACTGCATGTTTCCTGTTTGGTTATTTTTTGGTAACTGATTTCTCAGGAACTGTTATAAGTCACAGTAGGTTTAGTTTGATGGGAAAGAGAATATCACAAAACAGACTGAGACCTTTTGAGATAAAATATAGCAGATTTAGTATTTTCTATGTTTGATAAGGGTGATCATTGAAAGTAATGAAAAACTATTCCTGTGGCTTTCAGTAATATTTATGATGAAGCTTCTGATAAAAATGGTTTAAATTATGACAATAATACATTTTAAAATGTATTTCAAAGTCAAAATATTTGTTATTCATTCTTAGAAAGCCTGTTTGATTTAGTTTACCCATACATGTTAATTAATGCATTAATTATCAAACATGTACTAACATGTATTAATGCTGCTGTTATTCATGCATGAATCATTATGACTCCTGTCTTAGTTCATGATAGCTCCTCATTTGTTCATGATTAGTTCATATCTTCACTAATCATGAGTTCATGTTGAATTAACTATTAATTAATGTATTAATACATGATTATTCATGTACTGTTATTGTAAAGTGTTACCCCTATAACCTATTAGGTTTTGCATGTGAAAAACGTATATTCAAATTTATGTTGCTTGATTTTTATTTATTTTTAATACTTAAAAAATTGATGACTCATAAATTGGAGAATAAAGTTAAAGTGAATTTTAAAGAGTGTTGAGGACTTTAGGCTCAATGTGCATCTTCCCTTTCGAGGGAACTCCACACTGCAACTGACATAGACACTATGGAAACGCTTTGCATGATTGCGTCTTGAAACATGTGGGAAATCAGTCCAATGGCATGGCGGGATGTCATCCTGCGTGTGATTCAGATGATCAGACTCGACTAGGCAATTCAGTTCGCCTCACGAACGAGCGTGCTCAGTCAGTGCTGAACTGCTTGAATTTGTTCAAGAGCAGGACAGCGGTTTCACTGAGGATCCTGGGGCATATGGCATCCGCAGCCATGGTCACGCCGCTTGGATTGCTTCATATGAGAACGCTCCCGCACTGGCTTCATGGCCGGTTCCCAAGATGGGCATTTCACCGTGGCACACATCGAGTGGAAATCACTACGATCTGTCGTCGTACTTCAGCCCGTGGTCGGACCTGGCTTTTCTATGGGCAGGAATTCCCCAAGAATAAGTGTCCAGGCATGTTGCCATCTCAACAGATGCCTCTAGCATTGGCTGGTGTGCTGTATGCAACGGGTAGGTAGCCTCTGGCTCCTGGACAGGACCTTATCTGTAGTAGCATATAAATTGCCTCAAGTTGCTAATAGTACAACTTTTACAACTAGTACAATAGCCCGCTGGTCTGGATGGACAACACATCGACCGTTGCGTACATCAACCGTCAAGGTGGGATCTACCACAGAGATCTTCCCTATGTAGCACTGCCCTGACAGTCAGTCCATGTGTGTAACTACACATCACTGTGGTCTCCATAGCGGCCCTTTCTGGTTGAATTGGGCACGCTTTCCCAGTGTTATACAATAGTCTCACTGTGCAGAGTTAAAGCAGAAAACTTAATTGTGAGTATTTGTGTGCTGCCTTATATACCCGGAAGCAGAGGATTGTCTTGCGATTCAAATTTCACTTGCCAATGTGCATTGGCTTGTTCTGTTATCACACAAAGGTGATTGGGCTCTCGGGTGAGATCCCAATACATCAGTCTTTCTGACGTAATGTCTCCATTCCCTGGTTACGTTAGTAACCTGGACTTTATTATCCATTCAACTGCAGTAATATAATAGGGTCCCAGAGTTCACATCACTGTTAAAAAAGTCTTAAAGAAATATGGTGAGGACCTGCAATCTCATCTACAGCGGCCCCAGAAAATATTTTGACATTTAAGTAAAAAATGTATGAATGTATTTTGTTTTAAAGCATAGAAATATCAAAGCATAAATTGGAGTAAAAAGTTAAAGTGAATATTAAAGAGTGTTGAGGACTTTAGGCTTGATGTGCATCTTCCCTTTTGAGGGAACTCCACACTGCAACTGACATCTGCAACGCTTCTGCATGATTGCGTATTGAAACATGTGGGAAATCAGTCCAATGGCATGGCGGGATGTCATCCTGCGTGTGATTCAGATGATCAGACTCGACTATGCAATTCAGTTCGCCTCACGAACGAGCGTGCTCAGTCAGTGCTGAACTGCTAGAATTTGTTCAAGAGCAGGACAGCGGTTTCACTGAGGATCCTGGGGCATATGGCATCCGCAGCCATGGTCACGCCGCTTGGATTGCTTCATATGAGAACGCTCCCGCACTGGCTTCATGGCCGGTTCCCAAGATGGGCATTACACCGTGGCACACATCGAGTGGAAATCACTACGATCTGTCATCCGTCGCAATCTCATCTACAGCGGCCCCAGAAAATATTTTGACATTTAAGTCAAAAATGTATGAATGTATTTTGTTTTAAAGCATAGAAATATCAAAGCATTTTCTGGAAAGAGATACAATATAGTACAAACAGGCTTTTCAAGCAAAACATCCCTGACGAAAAAGAAGTATACTTCAAGTTAATTTTATGAAGTATACTTAACATTGCCACATTAGACGCTAAAAAAGCTTTTTATAGGGTCAACTGGAAATTTAATATTCACAACACTACACAATTTTGGCTTTGGAGACTCATTTATTAACTGGATCAAGATTTTATACACATCACCATCTGCCACACTCACAACCAATGAACTAACATACCAAAGATTCACACTGCACAGGGGGGCGAGGCAGGGATGTCCACTCTCTCCATCTCTATTCACTATTTTTATTGAACCCTTAGCAGCAGCTATCCGCCAAAACCGAGCAATCAAAGGTATTGAAACACCACAACAAACACATAAAATCTCACTTTATGCAGATGATATTCTACTATATATACAAGAACCTCTAGCATCTACTCAAGAAATAATTAAAACAATCCAGTAATTTTCAAAAATCTCAGATTACGCAATAAATTGGAACAAATCATCGATCCTCCCTTTACATAAAACCAAATGGGATATGGCACCCCACCAATCACCTATACCTATATGTCATGATCAACTCACTTACTTAGGCATTAAGATTTCCTCCAGACTGTCAGAGTTGGTAACACTCAACTTCACACCACTGCTAAAATAAATAGAAGATGACTTACTTCGATGGCTCAACCTTCCAATCTCCATAATTGGCAGGATAGCAGCAATAAAGATGACAATTTTACCAAAAATCAATTATCTATTCTCAATGATTTCAACCCACCCCACACTCACCCGGTTTAAATCACTAGACTCGATTATCACTCACTTCTACTGGAAAAATAAAACGCCATGGATAAAACTCACTACAGTACAAAAAAACTAGGTTCAAGGAGGACTAGAAGCACCAAATTTTCATTATTACTCAATGGCTAACCAACTGCAATACATATACAAATGGATCCACCCCACCCAATCTGATATTATATGGCTAGATATAGAACAATCACTATGCAAATAATTAAATATAGCTGACATACCGTTCCTCACGAAATCAATCAAACAACACATGTTTTAATGCTGTAACTATAGCTTCCACTCTGACAGCCTGGTGGAAATTTTACCAGATCACATATATATACTAGCTCCATCTAACCTTACCCCACTGTGGAACAACCGTGACTTCATAAGCAATAAAAAAATACTGAATTTTCGCACATGGGCTGAAAAGAGTATCACCCACATTAACCATATTTTCTAATCTAACACATTCACAACATTTCTGCAATTGGCCCTGAAGTTTGGCATCGGGAGCAATGTATTTTTAAAATACCTACAACTCAAATCTTCTGTTCTGGCAAAAATAAATATCAGAGCCACAAATTTAGAACTTCCACCGGCAAGATCTGTCACAGGGTGTTTTGGTGTTGGTTCATGTTCATTGTTCCTTGTTCATGGTGTAAGTTTATCATGTTCATGTTATGTTTGAGTGTCATGTTCACAGTCTTGTCATGCACTTCCTGGTTTTGTCATGTTTCATTGTCATGTGATTCCCATGCCCTCATGTGTTTTGTCATGTCATTGGTTGTCATTGGTCATCACAGCCGAGGGAACAGCACTGCTGTGGCAGTGGATAAAATTAGCCAGAGAAAACTGAGCTCCTGTGGGAGAAAAAGGAGAAAAAGTTAGACGGACAAATGGAGAAACACATTGTGTAACCGAATGGACTCTTATTTTGAAATGTTTATGTCTTATTATTGCAGATGCTCATTCAAATTCATATGAAAGAGATAAAACAACAACAACAACCTTTATTTCTATAGCACGTTAAAAAACAACATAAGTTGACCAAAGTGCTTTACTCTCTCAACAGTACTAATAAAACATTGACAAAACACCCCGATATAAACACACAAAACACAAACGCACATCTCAAACTCCCAGTCCTTATGGGCAGTTGTAAGCAAGAGAGAAGAGATGTGTTTCCGACACAGATTTAAAACATCCTAAGGATTCACAAGATCTGATATGCCGAGGGAGGCTATTCCGGAGGCGTGGCGCAGCCACAGAGAAAATTCAGTCTTATAACAGTATACACCGTTTTCTTTTCTGTGATTTATATCGTAATATGTTGTCATTGTTGATACGAATTCGCTTTGCATAAATGTATGCTATTCATTGATTGTGAAATGCTCTGAACTGAAGCATTCTGAAGCATTGTTCAAGCCAGTAGAACGCACAACGGTGCCACATTCAGAAACGTGATCGCTCACATTAATTCAATGAAATCATAGCCTTTGAATTTTTTTTTTTTTGTTTTTTTTGTTTCATAAAAAATATATATATATATTTATATATATATATATATATATATATATATAAGATGGTATAACAATCATTGATTCGCTTGTTATACAATAGCCTGCCCTACTATAAGGTATTGATGTTACATTTAAGAAAGCGTGTGCTCCCAAACACTGACTACGTTTACATGGACAGCAGTAATCTAATTATTGACCTTACTCTGAATAAGACAATAATCTGATTAAGGTGTTTACATGAGTTGCTTTTAGAATATTACGTTCATGTTCCCATTTTACATGTTACAGAACATAGCTCGATTAATAGTACGTCATTACGTCCCCATGCCACGCTACGCTGTCCGGCGTCCAATCATAGCGCGACTTTCGTAGGTCTGTTCAAATCAATGGGCTCAGGCAACCCGCTGTAATTTTACCTGCGGGTGTCGCTGTTGGACAGTGTGACTTTATAAAAACGAGTGACTTTTATACTTTTTAATGTAATATATATATATATATATATATATATATATATATATATATATATATATATATATATATATATATATATATATATATATATATATATATAGTTTTATTTTTTGTATATATTGTGTCTTTCAGTTTTTTTTAAGAGACACTGCCCATCTTGCCTCCTTCTTGACAGCCAACATTTCGAATAATAGCTTTGATTAATGATGAAAATTAAGGTTTCAAAATCGTGATTGTTTGGATTGTTTTTTTCTGCCATCGAGCCACAAGCGCTCACTGAATGGCCATATGGCTCGCGAGCCTAGAGGTTCCCGACCGCTGTTGTAAGCAGACAATTATGAATCTGGGATTACAGATACAAACGTATTGTATTTTACTTTTACAATGAGCAGAATTATTACAACACAAAGAAAAAAAATATAGAGGAGGCCGTGTCCGAGTGAGCAGTCAAGCAAGACACGCAGTCACGCACCATAGCAACACGTCATGGCAACGACATTTCAGACTGAAAGATACGTAAAAGATAAACGGGAATGTGAGCGCATTGTTACTGTTTTGTACGCGCGGTTATATTATTATAATCCAAATTCTGTTTTATTTGTCACAATATTATTGATGATTGTTTAGAGGGGCACTTTATATACTTTTGATACGAGCCCCCAAAGCCCTCCCCTCTGCACTTGCCTGGTGTGTGTGCCTGGTGTGTGTGTGTGTCCTGTCACAAAATGCGGCGAAAACTCATACACGAGGTGTGTACATGTCTACAATGCACTTGGATAATGCGACTAAAATAGGCATACTCCACGTCTTAATTCGATTTTTGTTTAATTCGAGTATGGCTTTAACCGGATTAAGGTAATTAGAAATCGCTGTTTACATGGTAATTTCTTAATCAGACTCAGAGTATGGTCTTAATCAGATTAATATCGGAGTATTGTTGTCCATGTAAACGTACTGATTGTTCAGTTCGCACACGTCTATTTATAGTCACAAAAGCGAGTATGGTCGCACTGTGTTGAGCCCTGTGAGCTTATGTGAGCGTCAAGTTGAGAAGTATTGAATCAAGGCGGTGATTATCAGCTGATTCCAACTAGTAGCTGATTGTTTGGCGTAATATGCACTGTTGCATTGACAGCATTTTAGTGATTTAGCCTCACAATGTTCGCTCGCTTTACCAGCAGCGAGTAAATTGATCGTTCATCACCACGGCGACCGCATGCGCGTACATGATGAACGCATTTCTCCTGTGTGAAAAGTATCTGCCTGTACTGTAGTACACAGAGGCGGAAAGATCGCAAGAAAAGAAAAGTAAAAGAGCTGTAATACATTATCTTAAGACAGGAACTGCTGTAGTTCTCCCTGTTGCAAGTCTGTGCTGTGTGCACTCCTTTACACTGTCCGAGCACTGCTCTCGCAGTTGGCTCGTGAATGCTGATGGAAGCGGCCGAAAGGGGTTTTTAGATAGCTTATAAATTTGTAAGGAAAAGATTTTAGTATTGTAGAGTTGCTTCGAGCCCTGCAGACAGCGTGGGCGGGCGGGGCGACCTGCCGGAAATGCCCTCCATGCTGGAAACTGTCAATGAATGGAGGTAAGACTGCTGCGTGTATATATACCTCTATTGTTGATTGGCTGAGTGCTCTCCACCTGTGTCAATTATCTGAACGTGCTCCTCCCGAACTTTGTTCATAAAACATCATTTCTCTCTAAAATATACAAAATCATTTCAAATCAACTTCAGACCACATACTTACCAACATTAAAATGGGAAAACGATCTCTCAATAGCTCCTGATGCCAACTTCTGGACCCAAATCTGTAAAAACATCTATCTCATGTCCAAAAATGCTAATCTTCAATTAATACAATGCTCCTCATAGCTCTAACCATCACCAAGAAAACACTCCTCATGAACTGGAAAACTTGTAACAACATACATATTAACCACTGGAAAAATCTTATTACAGACTTCATTACAATGGAATACACATCTCCCCCTTATAATTACGCATCTGTGTAGAGAAGTCGTGTGTGTGTGGGTGAAGGAAGGAAGAAGACGGGGTCGGCTTGACTGGGACTGTGCTCTTTAATACTCAAAACTGGTTGTATTATAAACATAAACAGCGCACGTGGGCGCAAAGACACAACAACGTGTACTCAAAACTTTCTTTCAGACGATCACTCAGATTCCTTGTAGTTTGCTCAGGCAGGCAGTGTGCACAGCGTCCCAGTCCAACTCTCTCTCCCCTCTCTCTCACAACCGCGGGTTTTATGGTCTCTCCACGGCAATTACTGGAACAAGAGACAGGTGTAAGTGATCTGCACTTGACCTACTTACTCACCGCTCGTCTCCGCGGTCTCTCTCTCCCGCTACAGACTTCGCAGAACCACGCCCCCTTCGCCACATACCCCCACCGCCCGCACCAGGCCGGGTAGCCATCCGGCCTGCAGCCCCCCCCCTCCTGGAGAGGAAGTCAGCCACAGCCATCTGTGCACCCGGCCTGTGGATCACCTTGAACTTAAAAGGCTGTAAAGCTAGATACCAACGGGTGATCCGGGCGTTGGTATCCTTCATGCGGTGGAGCCACTGCAAAGGGGCGTGGTCCGAACAGAGGGTGAACTCCCGGCCGAGGAGGTAGTAGCGGAGGGTGAGCACGGCCCACCTGATAGCCAGGCATTCTTTTTCTATGGTGCTGTACATCGTCTCTCTCTTAGAGAGCTTGCGACTGATGTACAGCACCGGCCGCTCCTCACCCTCCACCTCCTGGGACAGGACTGCGCCCAGCCCCCTGTCCGAGGCGTCCGTCTGTAGGGAAAAAGGGAGAGAGAAATTAGGAGCTTGTAAGAGCGGCCCACCACACAGAGCAGCCTTTATTTGGGTAAAAGCCTGCTGGCACCGCTCCGTCCACTGAACTGTATCCGGCACCTCCTTTTTAGTCAGATCAGTCAGCGGGCTAGCGAGGTCCGAATAATTGGGTACAAACCTTCTATAATATCCCGCTAGCCCCAGGAACTGTCTAACCTCCTTTTTGGACTTGGGCCTTGGGCAGGTCGCAATAGCTGCAGTTTTGTCAATTTGGGGCCGCACCTGTCCATGACCCAAGTGGAAGCCCAGATATCTTACTTCCACCCGCCCAATCGCACACTTCTTTGGGTTGGCCGTGAGCCCCGCCCTCCTCAGCGACTTTAGGACAGCGCGCAGATGCTGCATATGCCGCTGCCAGTCCGCACTATAGATGATGATATCATCCAAGTACGCAGCAGCATATGCAGCATGCGGCCGGAGAATCCTGTCCATTAGCCGCTGGAAGGTCGCGGGAGCCCCGAACAACCCAGAAGGAAGGGTGACAAATTGGTGTAACCCAAACGGCGTGGTGAAAGCTGACTTTTCTTTGGACATTGGCAACAAGGGGATCTGCCAATATCCCTAAGTTAAGTCCAGCGTCGAATAAAAGCGAGCGGACCCAAGCCGATCAAGCAACTCGTCCACCCTTGGCATTGGGTACGCATCAAATTTCGACACCGCGTTCACTTTTCTGTAGTCCACACAGAATCGCACTGAGCCGTCAGGTTTTGGTACCAAAACTATCGGGCTCGCCCAATCGCTGTTGGACTCTTATATTACCCCCACATCCAACATAGCCTCTAACTCAGCCTGAACCACCTTTTTTTTGTGTTCGGGTAAACGGTACGGCCGGCTGCGAACTACCACGCCCGGCTCCGTCTCAACATGGTGTTGAATGAGGTCTGTGCGACCAGGGAGGGGCGAGAACACGTCAGCAAATTCTGCCTGTAACGATTTAACGTCAGTGAGCTGCGACGGCGAGAGATGATCCCCCCCCGGGGCCAGAGCGAGCGATTGCGGTTTTTCCTCTGGCCCGAGATCATCTTCCGCTGTCACGACCGTCGCTAGCAACACTGACTCTGCCTCCAACCACTTTTTAAGGAGGTTGAGGTGGTAAATTTGACGTGCTCCCTCCCTATCTGAGCGCACCACCTCATAGTTGAGATCCCCAACTCGCCGTGTGACTACAAAGGGTCCTTGCCACTTTGCGAGTAATTTAGAATTGGAAGTAGGGAGCAATACAAGTACCTTATCTCCCGGTGCAAATTGACGGAGTCTAGCCCCTCTGTCGTATAGCTGTTTTTGTCTGTCCTGGGCCTGTAACAAATTCTCCATTGACAGCCGCCCCAGAGTGTGGAGTTTTGTTCTCAGGTCGAGGACATACTGAATTTTGTTTTTTCTCGCGGAAGGCCCCTCCTCCCAAGTCTCCCTAAGGACATCCAGCACCCCCCGAGGCTGGCGCCCATAGAGAAGCTCGAAGGGGGAAAACCCCGTGGAGGCTTGCGGGACCTCGCGGACAGCAAACATCAGAGGCTCTAGCCATTTATCCCAATTTCTTGCGTCCTCGTGAACGAACTTACGAATCATGGATTTTAACGTGCGGTTAAACCGTTCGACCAAGCCATCCGTTTGTGGGTGATAGACGCTTGTGCGAACCGATTTAACGCCCAACAATTCGTACAGTTCGCGAATAGTTCGTGACATGAACGCCGTGCCTTGATCGGTGAGAATCTCTTTCGGGATTCCTACCCGGGAGATTAAAGAAAACAGTGCGCTCGCAACACTTTTCGCCGAAATTGTGCGGAGCGGGACTGCTTCCGGGTATCGCGTTGCATAGTCTACCATAACTAATGCAAAGCGATGCCCGCGTGCTGACCGCTCTAATGGCCCGATGAGGTCCATACCAATTCTCTCGAAGGGGACCTGCACTAGCGGGAGTGGGCACAATGGTGCTTTTGGGGTGGCCGGTGGATTCACCAACTGACATTCACGACAAGACGCACACCATCTGCGTACATTCTCGTGAATGCCCGGCCAGAAGAAACGGGCCATTAGACGGTTGAGTGTAGCCGTTTGTCCTAAATGCCCGGCCATAGGATTAGAATGAGCCGCCTGGAAAAGCATTTCCCGGCGGCTTTTAGGTACTAACAACTGGGTTGTATCCTGCTTTGATTGGGTGTCTTGGGTCACCCGATACAACCTATCCTTTAAAATACAAAAATAGGGATAAGAGAGCGGCTGGTCAGGCTGGAGGAGGTGGCCGTCGATGGAATGGACCTGATTAAACGCGTTTTTCAGCGACTCATCCCGGGACTGATCCAGGGGAAAGTCATCGCGGTCTGTGAGAACGGGCATCTCCAGACCGCTCTGTTCCCCTGGACCGGCCCCCGGAGGTCCCGAATCCACCTCTCCCAACTGAGCAACCGTCTCTTTCCCCGTTACACGGTTTCCCCAAGAAGCATCCGCACATAAATGCCCCAACAATTTATTAAATGCTGGCCAATTGGTCCCCAAAATTAGCGGATGCCGGAGGTGCGGGTTAACTGCCACCTCAACACTATGCGTTTGTCCCCGAAATTGAATATCCCCGTGCACACACCTCACCATAACCGTGCGGCCAGTACCCAATGCCACAGGGTGAATCAGGCTTTGGTGGATAGAGGTCTGGTTACAACCTGAATCCACCAAGGCCTGATAAGTACCCCCCTTGATACTCACAGGAATCAGGTACAATCCGGCTTGATCGGGGGCGGCTTGTGGAGCGTCGGGGACCCGGACCAGCGTCCCGACCTCCATGACGGGACAGCGGTCGATGAAATGCCCCGGATCCCCGCAGCGCCAACAAGCCGGCCCAGA
Source organism: Gobio gobio (assembly GCF_949357685.1). Lineage (NCBI taxonomy): Eukaryota > Metazoa > Chordata > Actinopteri > Cypriniformes > Gobionidae > Gobio > Gobio gobio. The sequence continues at coordinate 17,434,636 of NC_137112.1, read as the reverse complement.
CTTCCCCGCCGCCCTAGTGGCCGGAAGTAGGTCTGGCGATTGGCGTGGAGAGAGCACTGGAAAGGAGGTGGAGGGATAGGGATCCTGGCCGGCCGCCGCTCCCCTCTGGATCGGACGGGGAGGGGCTGGTGATTCAGCGGCCCCGCTCGTTCTCCATCTTGGGGCTGGCCTAGGTGGCCACACCCCCCGCGTCCTGAGAAGGGGAACAGGTTTGGGGAGAGAAGGGGCAGAGACAGCAGCAGGGCGAGAGAGAGAGAGAGAGAGAAGCCGATGGTAAGGGCTCGCCGACCCCGGTGCACGCCACCATGTGGTCCTCCGCCAACTGGATGGCCTGGGACAGCGACGTCGGGCGGTGGCACGACGAACTGCTCCAGTACCACCCGGTCAATGACTCCCTCAACGTCGCTTCCGCCGGCCATCAGCCACCTGCGGCATGAGTCCCGGAGCTGGTGAGCGAAGACGAAGGGCCGGCCAGAGTCGCTGAGGGTCAGGGTCCGGAAGCGTTGTCGCTGTTGCTCCGGACTCCGGCCGACCCGCTGCAAGATGGCGCGCTGCAGGTCTTCGTAGTCCAGGAGGTTCTGGACTGGCAGTTGGTGGGCGGCTACCTGCGCTTCCCCTGACAAGAGCGGCAGTAGCCGCATGGGCCAGTCGGATCTGGGCCACCCCCGGGACTCGGCGGACCTCTCGAAGAGGTCGAGGAATGCCTCCGGATCATCCTCCGGACCCATCTTCGAGAGGCTGATGGTAGCTGCCGAGTCGGTGTTAGACAGGGGAGTGGCCGGAACCTCCCGGACGATCCAGCTCCGGAATAGCTCGCGGTCTTCGTGTTGAGCCCGGATGAGGGCCTCGAACCGTTTGTCTTGTTCCACCCGGACGGCCAGCAGGTCCTCGTGAGTCTGCTGGTGAAGACCGGCGAGCGATTGGACCAGGTCCGCAAGCGGCGTTTTTGCCGGGGTCTGCATAGCAGCGGCACTCTTCTTCCTTCCCGGGTTTCGGCACCAGTGTAGAGAAGTCGTGTGTGTGTGGGTGAAGGAAGGAAGAAGACGGGGTCGGCTTGACTGGGACTGTGCTCTTTAATACTCAAAACTGGTTGTATTATAAACATAAACAGCGCACGTGGGCGCAAAGACACAACAACGTGTACTCAAAACTTTCTTTCAGACGATCACTCAGATTCCTTGTAGTTTGCTCAGGCAGGCAGTGTGCACAGCGTCCCAGTCCAACTCTCTCTCCCCTCTCTCTCACAACCGCGGGTTTTATGGTCTCTCCACGCCAATTACTGGAACAAGAGACAGGTGTAAGTGATCTGCACTTGACCTACTTACTCACCGCTCGTCTCCGCGGTCTCTCTCTCCCGCTACAGACTTCGCAGAACCACGCCCCCTTCGCCACAATCTGAAACCGACCTCTGCCATCCAACACTTTCTGACCTCTTACAACTATGAATCCCTTCTCTCCTCTCAACTCCGACTCCTCCCACCTTTTAATCAACCCACAGATAATAATGCATTTTTGTTATTATGTCATCATTGTCATTATTTTCATTACTGTTACTAGTATTATTTGTTATTGTTGTAATTGCTGTTGTTATTGTCGTTGCTTTCATCATTGTTATCACCATTGCCATCATCATCATCATTATTATTATTATTATTATTATTATTATTATTGCTGTTTTGGAATCACTAACCTGGTTTTTATTGCTATTACTACTGCTATAGTTAAATCAATTGATTATTTCCAATTCCCCCCTAATCTTTTCATGTGTTTTTAATGCACCACAAAAAAAAAAAAAAAAAAAAATAATATATATATATATATATTCTTCTTTTAATGCACCTTAGACACTACACATAACATACACAAAAATAAAAAAGTATAGGAGAAAATAGGGACTGAAGAGATGTGGGGGGAGGGTTATTGTTACAAGTAGACAGGAGGCAGACACAGATGTTAACAGGAATGGTAGTTTATTGACCACAGTAGAGCATGGGAAGTGGAGCAGGTGAGTAAACCGGTTGATGCAAGCTAGGAAGGTGATATGAGAGAGAGAGTTACTGTCTTTTGTATCGAAGGTGGAATGACGCTGGAGCCTGGAGGTTTCTGGAGATCGCTGGAGACTGGAGATCGCTGGAGGACAGAGGGACGGACAGGAACACACCCACACAGCAGACAGGAAACACGAAAGGAGGGATACACGCTGGAGACAGGTAGTATCGCTGGTAGAGTCCTTGAGGTAAGCATAGATAGCAGTATATGCGAACGAGACCGGACGTGGAGTGCTGTGTGCGTGTGCTACTTGTAGTGCTGGTGATGAGTGCCATGATGAGGTGCAGGTGATAGTGATCAGTACTCTGGGGATGGAGTGCGCTGTGATTGGTGGAGGGTGGAACCTGACGTGTCTGTGACAGTACCCCCCCCTCCACGGCCCGCTCCAGAGGGGCGAGAACCCCGACGCCCGTCGTCCTCTACCCCGCGGAGCTGGCTTCTCAGGATGACTGTCGTGGAATGTCTGGAGTAACATGGGATCTAAAATGTCGTTCCGTGGGACCCAGGAGCGTTCCTCGGGACCATATCCTTCCCAATCCACAAGATATTCCAGTTGACCACCACGACGTCGGGAGTTCAAGATCTCATTGACCTTGTAGGCCGTACCGTCCTCCAGGATGAGTGGAAGGGGGGGTTCGGCGGGAACTACGTCAGGTCCTGTGGGGGAAACAGAGGGATGGTGAGCTTTGAGTAGTGACACATGGAAAGTAGGATGTATACGATACCCTTGTGGAAGACGGAGTTGATATGTGACCGGGTTGACCTGCTTGGTGATGGGGAACGGGCCAATGAACCTGGGACTCAGCTTTTTGCAAGGCAGACGCATTCTGATGTCTCGGGTAGAAAGCCATACCAGTTGACCAGGCTGGAAGACGGGGGTGTCAGAACGCTGAAGATCCGCAACCATCCTGCGTCTGCGCAGGGCCCGTTGCAGCTGATGGTGAGCTGAGTCCCAGACCCTCTCGCTCTCTCGGAACCAGTAGTCCACAGCAGGAACGTCGGAGGGTTCCCCATCCCAGGGGAACAGTGGAGGTTGGAAACCGAGTACGCATTGGAATGAGTCCTGTGGTTGACTGCTTCAGGGAGTTTTGGGCGTACTCGGCCCAACCTAGGAACTGGTTCCAAGAGTCCTGGTGGTCATGACAGAAGGTACGTAGGAAGCGACCAATTTCCTGAACCTTCCTTTCCGTCTGCCCGTTTGACTGTGGATGATACCCCGACGTCAGGCTAACGGCCACACCTAGGAGTGAGAAGAACGATCTCCATACTCGGGAAATGAACTGGGGACCTCGATCGGATACTATGTCTTCAGGTACTCCGAAGTATCTAAAAACTTGATTGAAGAGTGTTTCGGCTGTTTCCATGGCAGTAGGCAGACCTGGGAGTGGGATCAGACGACATGATTTGGAGAAGCGATCTACTACCACTAGGATGGTGGTATTACCGTCTGAGACCAGCAGGTCAGTGATGAAATCTACTCCTAGGTGTGACCATGGGCGTTCTGGAACGGGCAGAGGAAGGAGCTTACCAGCTAGAAGATGACGTGGAGATTTGGAAATGGCACACTCCCTACAGCCCTGCACGTACCTTCTGACATCCTTTGCCATCCCTGGCCACCAGAAGCGTTCTTTTAGCAACGAGAGGGTTTCATTGACCCCCGGGTGACCAGTACCGAGTGACGTGTGAGCCGAGTGAATGGTGGGAGTGCGTCGTGTCCGAGTGAGGTATAGCAAGCCAGGTGGACAACCCGGCGGAGGGTTCGTGGAGGCATTGGAGGAGGGAATGGTTTCTTCGGACCAGGTAATAGGACTTACTATGAGGGAGCTTGGAATAATGGGTTCTGGTTCTTCGATCTGTTCGTCAGGGGCATGAAGACGGGATAGAGCATCAGCCTTAAGATTCTTGGTACCAGGACGGTAGGAGATGGTGTAGTTAAAACGGGAGAAGAACATGGCCCACCGGGCTTGTCTGGGGTTTAATCTCTTGGCTGATCGAAGATATTCAAGGTTTTTATGAACTGTTAGCACCAGGAACGCATGTTTGGCTCCCTCCAACCAATGCCTCCACTCTTCTAAGGCAAGCTTGACTGCGAGAAGTTCCCTGTCACCGATGGAGTAGTTGACCTCCGCCGGGCTGAGCTTGCGGGAGAAGAAGGCGCATGGATGGAGTCTACTTGGCGTCCCCTGCTGCTGCGACAACACCGCTCCCACTCCGGTTGTGGAGGCATCCACCTCCACGACGAAGGGCTTTTCCGGGTCTGGATGGACTAGGAGGGGAGCGGTGGTGAAGGCTTTCTTGAGGTGGCAGAAGGCGTTGGTGGCTGCCGGGGTCCAGGACAGAGACTTGGGTTTGTTGCGTAACATACTGGTGAGTGGATGAGTGATGGAGCTGTAACCTTTGATGAATCGTCGATAGAAATTGGAGAAACCTAGGAAGCGCTGGACTTCTTTTATAGTGGTGGGTTCTGGCCAGGTGGTGATGGATTCCACCTTCCTCTCGTCCATCCGGATGCCACTGTGATCGATGTGGTATCCCAGGAAGGAAACTGAAGTTTGGTGGAAAGAACACTTTTCGGCCTTGAGGAATAGATGGAACTGACGTAGACGGTTGAGGACCTCCGCAACGTGTTGGCGATGTTCGGCCTGGCTCCGGGAGTAGATGAGGATGTCGTCGATGTAGACTAGGACGAATCGATGGAGAAACTCCCGGAGCACCTCATGGATGAAATCCTGGAATACGGAGGGGGCGTTTACCAATCCATACGGCATGACGAGGTATTCATAGTGTCCAGTAGGGGTAATAAAGGCAGTCTTCCACTCGTCCCCCTCACGTATCCGGATGAGGTTGTACGCGCTGCGGAGGTCCAACTTGGTGAACACAGTGGCACCACGGAGATGTTCGAGGGCTGCTGGGACGAGAGGAAGGGGATACTGGAACTTAACTGTTATCTTGTTGAGGGAACGATAATCGATGCATGGCCGCAAGCCTCCGTCCTTCTTTGCCACGAAGAAGAAGCTGGACGCAGCAGGGGAAGTAGACGGCCTGATGTAACCTTGGACGAGGGCTTCCTGGATGTATTCCTCCATGGCTTTCTCCTCCGGGATGGATAGTGGGTATATCTTACCCCTTGGTACTGGTTCACCCGGATGCAGGTTGATGGCACAGTCCCATGGCCGGTGTGGAGGCAGCTTGGAAGCCCATTGCGGGCAGAGACAAGACATCGCTGAAAGGGGCGTAACACTTGGGAACATCGACGGAGCGTTGTTCAACTGGACTTTCGATGGATGTGGCACAGAGAGTCAGATCAGGCAGAGATGAGGATGGAAGAGGAAGTTCAGTCAGACATTGTCAGAAGCAAGTGTCGCCCCACTTCAGGATTTCGCCCGTTTTCCAAGAGATGGTAGGATTGTGCTGCTCCAACCAGGGGCGCCCCAGAACCACGTCAGCGGTCGAATCCTCCAGAACCAGCATGTGAGCCTCTTCCTGATGTAGAAGCCCGACCTGAAGAGTGACTGGTCCAGCCACGGTACGGACGTGTTTGCGACTGAGGGGTTTTCCGGTTATTGAGCTGATCCTGTAGGTGGTCGGAGACGGAGTGGTCTTGAGGCGTAACTGGGGGCAGATGGCACCGGAGAGGAAGTTGCCGGCTGACCCCGAGTCGAGGAGCGCGACCACTGAAAGGGAGACATTAGCGGCAGTAAGGGTGACGACAGTGGTGAGTGGTTTCATTTTATGATCAGCAGGGATAATGGCACTCACCATGGGTCGCGGAGGTCGTGTGGGGCATGCAGCTATGACATGCCCAGGCTCACCACAATACAAACAGAGACGTAGGGTCAGCCGACGGCGGCGTTCTTCAGGGGTTAGTCGGGAGTTCTCTAACTCCATGGGTTCGTGGGCTGGTTCTGGGGTGCTGACGGGCTCGGATCGGCGGAAGGGCACGTTGATGGGATACTGGTCCTGGTGCTCTTGGATGCACGCCTGCATGCGAGTGGCACAGCGAATGGAATGCTGGATGAACTTCTCAAGGCCGATGGAGTCCTCGCATGCAGCGAGATGCAGCCGTACCCGAGGTTCCAATCCTTGCCGAAATGTAGTTATCAGCGCCTGTTCATTCCATCCGCTGACTGCTGCAAGCGTTCTGAATTGCAAAGCATAATCGTAAATAGACATGGATCCCTGTTTTAAATTGTAAAGTTTCTCACCAGCTGACGAATCTGTGATTGGCTTCCCAAACACCTCCCGGAAGTGGGAAATGAACGCTGAGTATGACTGCGTTACCGCACCTTGTTGTGACCAGATGGAATCGGCCCACATTAATGCTTTGCCGCAGAGCTGAGATATAATGAAGGCGATCTTTGAAGTGTCGCTCGGGTACAAGTGCGGCTGCATCTCCAGGACCAGTGTGCATTGCAGCAGGAAGCCGCTGCAATTCTCCGCCGATCCTGAGTAGGGCGCCGGTTTGGCCATGGGACTAGCATACGGAGGTAGTGAAGGAGGGTTGTTGACAGATGGGTTGGTGTTTGCTGGTGCAGGTGAATGGACAGTAACTGGAGTGGGTTGTGGAGGAAATGTGCGCCGGAGCGCATCTACCAATTCCTGGAAGGGATCCGGTTGGCTCATACTGGGTCTCGGTTTTGGTCCGGTCTTCTGTTACAAGTAGACAGGAGGCAGACACAGATGTTAACAGGAATGGTAGTTTATTGACCACAGTAGAGCATGGGAAGTGGAGCAGGTGAGTAAACCGGTTGATGGTAGCTAGGAAGGTGATATGAGAGAGAGAGTTACTGTCTTTTGTATTGAAGGTGGAATGACGCTGGAGCCTGGAGGTTTCTGGAGACTGGAGATCGCTGGAGACTGGAGATCGCTGGAGGACAGAGGGACGGACAGGAACACACCCACACAGCAGACAGGAAACACGGAAGGAGGGATACACGCTGGAGACAGGTAGTATCGCTGGTAGAGTCCTTGAGGTAAGCATAGATAGCAGTATATGCGAACGAGACCGGACGGGGAGTGCTGTGTGCGTGTGCTACTTGTAGTGCTGGTGATGAGTGCCATGATGAGGTGCAGGTGATAGTGATCAGTACTCTGGGGATGGAGTGCGCTGTGATTGGTGGAGGGTGGAACCTGACGTGTCTGTGACAGTTATCTTATATTCTCTAATTATATTATCTTCTATTATTATCTTACTATCTAAAATTAATTTATCTATAGAAAGTGGTGACAATGGTAACCATTACATAGGAGAAAAAAAGAAAACATTACTAATACAATGATGGCAGTACGATGGTAATGAGGAGTGGTGGTGGTGATGGTAATGAAGATGGTAATAAATAATAAATGGTTACTTTGCTTATGCACACACACACACACGCACACACACACACACACACCTATACATTTACACTTTTATTTCACTTCTGGAATTATGGAATTACTAAATTGTTCGTTACTGCACTATTTTGGTCTGTCTGTTAAATAAAAAAAATAAAATAAAATAAATATTAAGTATACTTAAGTAATATTCAAGTATATGTTATGTAGTAAGTATACTAATATCAATGAACTAATAGTAAACTTGTAAGTGTACTATTTCAATACTGCTTGGGACTATATTACTTTTTAGTATACCGGTATAAAAGTATATGTTTAAGTGTACTATAAGTGTAACAGTAGTAAACTTTAAGTGCACAACTAGTTCACAACTACGTTTCTTATTTTTACTACATCTGTACTACAAGTAAACTTAAAGTTTACTATTTTAATACTTGTAGCATATTTTTTAGTTTATGCAAGTACACTTTGAAGTATACTTTCAGTAAACTACTAGTTTAGTAGTTTTATACTGCAAGTACACTTGTAAGTTTTTTTAAGTGAACATAACATCATACTTATAGTTGACTATTTATATGTTATTTTTGCACTTTAAGTATACTAGTATGTTCCTATTTAGGTATTATTTTTTATACTTGAAATATACCTTTAGCTCTACTTTAACTCTTTCCATTTTAAAACATTTTATTCTAGCTTCATGCATTCTTTATTATCAACACTTGAATGTAAGTTTCATAAAAAAATAAATAAAAAAAAACCATACATTTTAAAACAAAAATCTAAGAAAATCAAATTTTTGTCAAAGATTACGTCCAGATCGAATTAAGAAGATGATCAAAATACAGATGGAGTAGATTGAGTCAATCAACACACCCAAAGCTTCACAGTCATTTCCTCTTCATGGGTTCGACTTTTCATTCGGTAACATTATGCAGTTTTGATTTATATGCTGTTTAATATTAGATGATTGCATTGTTTTACATTTCCGTGAGCAATCATCTATGGCTGGATCCCAAATGGCACACTTCTATGCACTTTCGGTCTTGTGGACTTATAATGGCTGCCACGTGTGTGTGTGTGTCTGTTTAGTCCACAAGACAGTAGGGTGTCCCATTCATCATTTTAGGTTTCAGAAGGTTGCTCGCTCACGAGCTGAGATACTCGGAATAAGGAACGTCTCGGTTATGTATGTAACCCTTGTTCCCTGAAGGAGGGAAGGAATGGAGACGTGCGTCGGACATCACCGACGAATTGGGATCACTACAGCTTCGGGCCAATGGCGTGCAGGTTTTGAATCTCGCGCTCAGCCCCGCAGTGCGGGTATAAATATGGAAGTGGATGCAGCGCATATTTGTTTTTCACTGAGGAGCCAAACTACTGACTCGGCCATACAGTGATGGTACAGCAACCGACTCTGCCAAGGGAAACACACAGGCTCGCCGTAGGGAGCCATAACCGTGGAAAAATATACATATGGGACCGCCGTAGGAGTCACAACATATGGCACCTAGCTCAGCTGGGGAACGCAGCACTGGGGTGCGCTTATGCTACTGGCCCTGGCGTCAGATGCTCCTCCACATCTGACAGCCATATGGTGGTGGAGGAACTCAACAGGGTTCTCCTAGTTGGGGAACTTACTGGAGCAATAAAGCGCACACCATGAGGAGGGGAATGGTGCAGCAAGCCGGCACTTAGAACGGGCACCTCAGTGTTACTGGCTGGTTGAAACGAGCACACGGGAAGAAACCGGCTCTACATGGAGGCTATAGAATCTAGCGAATATGTTAGATGTCAGCCAGCCCGCAGCTCTATATATCTGCCATGTGCCAGTGCTCAGGAAGAGGCAACACTCCTAGTGGAGTGGAGTGAACCAAGGGTGACAAGGTATAGAGTTGTACACCGCCAAGCGCGCTTTCTTGGCATCCAGAGATATTGGAAACAGCTCTTTTATTGAAGTTTAGTGGCAGAACACAAATTCGATTTGTACAAAAGATTCTCCCCCAGCTCTCCTCCGGGGGAGGGAGGGGTGCGGACACCACCTCCCGATGAGCTGTCCCCTCCATCTCTGGGTGGCCTGTCTCACCTAGTTTGGCAATGGCCTGAACAGGCTGGGTGGCCTTCCTGTGGCCGGCTCCACGTTGTTGCCCTGATGGAGGCTGCTGTTGGGCTTTTTGCAGGAGCGGGGGGCGGCGGCAGGGGGCACGCCGGGGCAGGATGTGCTTTATGGCCTCTATCTGCTTCTGGGCTGCCAAGAAATGCTGGACGAAGTTCCACAGGAGGGATCTCCACGTACCCCTTGGCTGGCCCGCCATTGAAGGTAGTGAGGAGTGAAGAGCCACTGGGCCGTTTTCTGGCAGAAAAAGGTGTCGTCCATGAGCTAGTGAGTTCTTCATGCACTTCCAGGAAGAAGGGCACTTGGGCAGGGCGCGGACCACCCCGAGATACCAATCATCCAACCTAGAAGGCTCGGGACACAGTGGAGGGTTCCACACAAGCCAACCTTTTTGGTGGCCCGAGATAGCATAGCTGTCAATTCTGGGTCCGTCTCTGTCAACGCCACTCTCCCAGAGGGAGGCAACGCAGCTGAGTCTTCATCCATAGCAGGAATAGCTCTAGATCGGGGTATAGGTATGGGGACTCTGCCTTCCCGAAGGTAGGTGAGTCTCGACCTCAACGCAGAGATAGTCATGTGGGTACATTAACGATCCACAAATGCTGCCTCAGCGTGCTGAATGCCCAGACACACAAGACAACGGTTGTGACCGTCAGTTGGTGGCAGGGAACGACCACATCCAGAAACACACGGGTGGAATGACATCTTGAAAAAGACGCCGTGTCACACCCATGTACTCTCTTAGGGGAAAAGCTCTTTAACGTGCTGAAGCACACAGGGACATAGTCATAGCAAAAACACAGGGAATAGTGCAGCCTGTGTTTTGCACTCACATGGATTGCCCCACCGAACCATCAGTGTTGCTGTGATAACAGCAGTTTTGCTCTCAGTGAGCTTGTGGTCCTCGCTGTCGTGTCTTCACACCAACACTCAAAACTTCTCCTCTTCGTTCTTTTTCTCTCACTGTGTAAACAGGAACATTCTTCAGCAGCACACAATCGGCTCCAAAGTGAATGACAAATGTGCGCTACATCCACTTCCGTATTTATACCCGCACTGCGGGTGGAACACGAAATGCAAATCTCGCACGCCAATGGCCATTGGCCCGTTCTGTATACGCTCGCAGCTGATAGGGCTCCCAGAAGTGATCCCAATTTGTCGGTGACGTCCGACGTACGTTGAACATGACCGACTGAAGAGGAACATATCTGTTTTCTTTATAAATCCATATTTTCAAACAATGTACGATTATAAGACAATATGTACAAATATTTAATAGTACTAACATTTAATAGGCCACTCAATAAAAAGATTAAACACAACTACAAGCCAAGTATACTTAGAATACTTCATTATACTATTAAGTATATCTCAAGCAAAAGATTGAGTACAGAAATTGAGTACAAAAGATTGAGTATAGTCTAAATATACTTAGAGCTTTCTGTCAGTATCAAGTATACTTAAGTGCAATTTTTGAGAAATACATAAAAAGTAGAATGAAATTATACTTTCTTATTTTTTTTGTTTAAAAGAAGTATACTAATAGCACACTTGAATAAACTTATTTTTCGTAAGGGATATCACAAGAGTTTAAGTTATAAATGATAAATCAATTAATACTGTTCTATATAATGCAATTACTTCATGCATCCTGTAAGAATCACCTTGATAATTGTTGACACATGGCTCATAAGTGCCATTAGTTCTAAGAAAAACTTCATGTGTTTCCAAATGCCACTTGGTTTAATATTTTGTATATAAATTTAGTGCATTTGCATTGTCATGCAATGGCATTTTTACACATGACATGAGGGTCCAAAAGTATCTAAATACTTTTGGGGCCACTGTATACTGTACATAGATGTTCAAAACCACAAAAGAAAACAAGCAGTAATTAATTCCCTTTTGTTTGTGCTTCTTTATTTTTCTGGTCCCTCACATAATATTTATTGAATAAACACTGTATCTGCAGTAAAGTTGTAAACGCAGAGTGTTTGACAAGAAAATTTTTGTAAAGGTTAATGCTCTGTGTTTTGAATGTGCTCAAGATTCTAAAAGTGCTTTTATATTATGTATTGCTAAAGCAAATGGCATTAAATTATCAGAGGAAATATAGACACCGACAGAAAAACAGGGGCTGTACAGGGGCTTTCATTAGTGCTGATAATACACATAGATTTCACATACAGGATATATGTTTTCAGTTAGATAATGAAATGCATATATTAAGATTTTCGAGTGCCATCAACACTTGAAAAACAAAACAGATTAAAACAAAGCACCAATCGACACCCCCAAATCCCCACCCCCCTCACAAAAGATAGCTTTTAGAAATTATCACATTTAGGACTTATTCACTGTGCTTCAATAAGGTATAGCTCTGTTCTCAATGAAAAGATCTCAATCACATTTAATATGAAGGTAGTTTATATCATCAGACATGCATTATGCACTTTACTCTGTTAAACCAGGTTACATCACTGGCAAGCCGGTTAACTAAATGTCCTTCGTCCCGAATTGTTTTCCGATTTGCTTTTGTGCTGCTATGTAATTTGGAAGAGCAGATATTGTCGCCTCCTTAGCTGTGTCCAGGCCTTTTCCTTCTTTGGACGAGAATCCCATACAATGCATAACCAGTTCAAGACATTTATGTCTGCATTTCGACACGGTACCATTAAAGCCACAGCCAGACATAAAAATGGCCACATTGATGATTTGGTCTGTCTTGAATTCAATAAAAAGTCCACAAAAAGCAGTAGAGAGAGCATGTGTGAGAATAGTGGGACGTCCTCCCTGCTTCATGTGTCAGCTCTTATAGTCTTGTAACATAGAGTCACTACAGGAGCCAGAACATACAGGGGAGGGGAGACGATTGAAGGTTTGGATGCACACTAAAGATTACCTGATTAAGACTGAGAGGAATCTATAGTTAAAGGGAAAGTTTACCGAAAAATGAAAGTTCTGTCATCTTTTACTCACCCTTGTGTCATTCCAAACATGCATGGCTTTCTGCCATTGAAAACAAAAAAGAAATATAAAAACCATAAAGGTTTCATAAATGTGGCCCATATGACTTGTGCACTGAATTCCAATATTCTTATGAAGCCATTCAATAGATTTGCGTGGGGAAATGGCTGAAATGATTATTTACTTTAAAGTTTTACATCCACCTTGGATCAATTTGGCACGTTAGTGCAATTTGTAATGATATCTAATTTGTGAACAAATTGTTTGCTTGAATCAAAATCAGTCTGACTGTTTCATTAATGAGTTCAAATTATGGTTATGATTCTAAAATTCACACAGTTAATAAATGATATCATATGACTTCCCTTATAAGACTTGGAATACACCTCAAAAGTCAAATTGAAAATTTCAATGACATTTTTGTTTGCATGGACAAGTTTGGTCAGTACAATTCTATATAAAAAAAAATCATATGGGTTTAAAACGGCAGGATGAAAAGTAAATATGACAGAAGTTTCATTTTTTGGGCTAACTGTTCCTTTAAGTTGAGGGACTTATGTACATTATCAAGGAGTCAGTTACGCGTTGAGTGATGCAACCATGGATCCAGCTTCCTACATCACACTGCACTTCGCCTTCAGCTTGTCTGCACGTCTCTGCTTGCTGGAGCGCATGTTCAGACTCATATCCCGCTTCTTATCCAGGTTCAGGAGCTCCTGAAAAAGCTCCTTCACGTTGGAGTTGGTCTTGGCTGATGTTTCCATGAACGCACATTTCCAGATGTTTGCCTGAGCTTCGCCCTCCTTGGTCTCCACCTCGCGCTGGGTCTCGTCACTCTTGTTACCCACAAGCATGATAGGGATGTTCTCCACATTACCTTTGATGGCCAGAACTTGCTGGTAGATGGGTTTCAGCTCCTCCAGCGACTGCCTGCTGGTGATGGAGTAGACCAGGATGAAGGCGTGGCCCTTGGAGATGGACAGACGCTGCATAGCAGGGAACTGGTGGCTGCCAGTGGTGTCCGTGATCTCCAGAGTGCATACGCTCTTGTCGCAGCTGATGACCTGCCGGTATGTGTCCTCCACCGTAGGGATGTAGGTGTCCCTGAAGGTGCCCTTAACGAAGCGCAGAACCAGGGAGCTCTTGCCCACGCCCCCTGCTCCAAAGACCACCACCCGGTAATCATTACTCTGCTCTGGCATGCTGCTCAGGTTTATCGGGGTATGTGGCGGTTAAGACTCAATTATCCCCTGAGATCTGAAAAAGGAAAAAGGTTTAATTTGCTACACATCCACATAAGAAGAGTATCCAATATAAATGTGTCTTCTGAGGTGAACATTTAAACACAAATGAATAGAGATTTTGAAAACATTCTAATTTCCAAACATCAAACCAGGAAAAAAATACTTCTAGCCTATTCCAATCAATCTATTAACAAGGAAAGGAAGACCTGGTACATCTCCAAGTGACCTACTACATTATTACACCATCTGTTTGAATATCCTATAGTGGATTTTGCCCATACCGACAAGTATGGAATGAAAATGGGCAACCAATAAATCAGTGATAGTTTTTAAAATCAATAATATATATGAACTTGTTTATAGTGAGTAAATGGAAATGTAAAGCCACTGAATGTATATTATAATTTAATTATTAAATAAAACAATTAAAAAATAAATAACAAATTGCTATGCCTCACCACTACTCACACACTAAATTATTATTATTAATTTTTTATTGTCATTTGAAATATATTTAAAGGAACACGCTGACTTTTTGGGACTTTATTCACCATATCCCCCAGAGTTAGATAGAAAATCTAGTCTAGAAAATCGCAACTTTACGCAATTTTACGTCGGTCTTAGTACACAATGTAACTATACACAACATGTAAATAGGAAAATGTTGGCGTTATTTTGTCACTTATTGAGCAGTAGGCTAGATGGAGCCGTTTACCTCCAGTATTTGAGCTAAGCTAGGCTAGCGGTGGGTGCGTCAGACAGAGCTATGGCACGCACAGAGATGAGAATGGTATGTATGGATTTATCTAACTCTGGGGGATACAGTGAATAAGCTAAAGTCCCAAAAAGTCGGTGTGTTTCTTTAATGATGTAAACTCACGTCTTGTTTTTTTAAATGTCCTTTTAGAATGGTATCATATGTTTTATCTATGTGCTTCTCATAAACATTATACTGTACTGATGTTTGAGATTTATATATTTTATTGTTTTCACTTTTTACACATAACTACATCATAAATCAGGAAGCTCTTTTTTTCCTCCAAAGATTGTGCTGTAATTATTAACGGGATAAACATAAAACAACAATATATGCGTGTCCCTTTTGTGTGTCCTTATTTTTCTCACATTTTACCCTAAAATTAAAGGAATTTTTTGTTGCATTAGGGCAATGGGAGTTTTCGGGGAAAATTTTCTTCAAAGTCATTTCAGTTTTCCCACTATCCCAGCTTAACATGAGATGGTTTAAAATAAACCATTTGTAGGCCGATTCCACCAAATGTGTAAACACTGTGGCTGTGTGGCACTATCAAAACATGGATCTGTTTGTTTGAGCTCTCAGACTAGCACAATATTGCAACATCGACACAATCAACAGTGTGCATTTTTGGCAGGACTCTCTGGTTTCTGACCAACTTGGGTAAGTGTTTGGAATGATAGTTTGATGCTAGTGGCTCAGAAATGGCACATTTCATCTATAATTTGTAAGGACATAAAAAAAATTCTTAAAATTGGCTTAATTATCTTAAAGCACAATATAATTTCTGATTCCTTTATTTTCATTAATGTTGTCATGAGATCTACACGATATCATTGGTGACAGGGTTGCCTGACAATAAAAAAACCCATCTGAAATTGCTAGTAGATTTCACAGTTAATTACAAAGAATGAGAAAGAATGAGAAAGAATGAGAAAGAAACACAATTATATATATATATATATATATATATATATATATATATATATATATATATATATATATATATATATATATATATATATATATATATGTTTTTTTTGTTGTTTTTTTTTTTTTTTTAGAAATAATGATATGGTGTTCCAGTATTCCTATATGGTGGATCTTTAATGTTCAGAACTTTCCTGAATGTTTGAGTCTCTCTCTCTCTCTCTCTCTCTCTCTCTCTCTCTCTCTCTCTCTCTCTCTCTCTCTCTCTCTCTCTCTCTCTTTCTCTATCTCTATACATTAGTGTATGCCACTGTATGTCTGTGTGCCTTTGTGAACTGAGTAGGATGGTCTCTGCTGCCATCAGCATCAAGGTCATCTATTAATGACTCATTTGTCTTGCTGTGAAGCAGCCGTTGGACCCAGTCTCCTGTGGAAAGCAAGTTCACACCAGATATTTCTGGCATCTTACTGAATTTTTGTAGCACTTCCTGACATTCTCAACAGAGAAACGAAATGCCTAATTTTTACAAGATAGACTCCATATAGTACACACACCAGACCAATGCGGTCTGATGAACAGAGAACCTGTCTGAATTTTTAAGAGCTTGAAAATACTCTGTGGGTCACACATCTACTCTAAAATTCAGCGGTTCTTCTGAATTAGCAGTAATGATTACTATCACTCAGATGAACAGAGACCAGATGAGCATCTTCCTTTCTTTTTACTTGAAGCATAAAATGAGTGGAAAGAAGTTTTGAATATGTAAGTCATTTTGTTTTTCTATGTGCATAGAACCAAAGTCAATCTTTCATAAAACTGACTCATACATTTCATATTCCATCATTTTTCTCTCCTAGTAAAACTGACCAGAGGTCAGGCACTTTATATTGAGAGTTAGTAAATGCCCCCAATTGGAGGTAATGCGCAGAGATGCGACATGCTGTTTGAGAACCATGGAAGAGTGATATGAAAGATAAATGCCAGATCCATGATAAATAAATGACTGGATGAGGAAGATCTTCTTCTCCCCAAACACACACACACACACACATATATATAAAGAGGTGAAAGGCGCAAATAAAAATAAAAACAAATATGTATGCTTTTATTTATTAAACGTTTTTTAAACAAAATAAACTACTTTTATGATTTATTTTTACACAAAATATGCTCCATAAATGTTCAATACAAACATATATGTGTGCTGCAATCATACACTATGGGAGTAGTGAAAAAGGATGAAGCAGGATAGTTCACATTTTTGTGGTGCCATCAGCTAATCAGCGTTGTCATGACATAATTGGATTTACTAATTGGATTTCTCAAGTGTAGGGAAGCCCATTTTGGCCAAATAAGAAAAGATGTTTTGTGTATATCATATTAGCACATAAAAATTCATAATAATGAAAGTCCTACTTATGAGATAACAAGTCAAACGTACGACATACTAAGTAATAATCATTAAATAAAAAATTGAAATGACAAAAATTCTAAATAATAACATAAAAAGTCAAAAGGATGACCTAAAAAGTCATTAAAAATGTGACCATCATATTTTCAAGCTTTTATGTAATAATAATGACTTGTAATTATAATTTCATTATTATGACTTTTAATGTGATGTTTTATTAATATTTTCGATTTAGTATGTCATAATTTCAACTTTTTATATAATTATTATGATTTACCAAATGTTTTTACAGTTCATCAACTGGAAAAATTGTTCTAGAAATGATAACAGTGATATCAGTCCATTGTGTCGTTATCTCTATAGCTGTTTGGATTTCACTATTCTCTTAGAATTAGAACAATTATTAAAACTTTATTGTTATTGTTATGGTTATCATCCTTGGTGTGAATGGGTCATTAATATTATTAATATCAATAAATATCTATTTATTGAACATTGGTGTTATTTATCATATTGCTGCTGCTTCGTTTTATAACGCATTGAGCTACTTTAAAACTATGGATTACAATGATTTTGCCATGGTTAATATTCCAAAGCCTGTGTCTGCTTGGTTGGCTATGGGTGCGCGATGCCCACTGAGGCACCACAGAAGATAATATTGCATTAGTTTTCTGCTGGTTTGTACCAGTTTGCATGATGACTGCATACATCAGGCCTTTGTACACCTAAGCTGTATTAGAGATTCTCCTTGAGCCACTTAGGGATTTCTCAGTTGTGCATCGTTTTTGGGACTATGGGAATTCTCCGGTTGCTGTGGAAACAGACCTCTAGGGCATGTATAGGGTGATTGACAGAATGAGCAAAAACAAGAATGAGAGAATGTCATCAGAGATACTAAAAAAAAGAAGACGTGGGTAAAATAAAAAAAAAACGATTTCTAATGTTGCATGTCATCTTTCTGTCAGTTACCCTAGTAACCAACTGGCAAACAGTGGGTTTAATTTACGTCACTGCAGCCTATACAATGAGGTGAAAGAAACTATTTATAGTGAAAGGAAAATATGTTATCTCAGATTTTTTTCTTATAGGCTATTCGTAGACAAAATAATTAACTGATCCAGACTGATTATTTGAATTTTCCGAAAAAATACTTAAAATCTACAGCTATTTCCCCTGAGGTGAGGAAATGTGTAATTGAGGTGATCTAGAAGGCGACAGGAGACATGCAAACGTCTATCACATGTGATGTCTAAAAATACCACAACCCACCAACTAAATTCTTACTCAAGCTCGATCCTGAGTCCTTGAAATCACTGGTAGAATGCAGATCTGAGATTGTCCGCATCTTTTAATCAACGGGGTTTGCTGTTACATCTAGCGTTAATATTGCGCGTAAATACATAGGCAACATTCAAAACAGGCATCCTGTTATTTTCACTCAGCCAGTTGGGCAATAAAGCACATATAGGCAATGCAACATGAATGAACAAGCATTTCGAAGCAATGAGAGGCCGTGGATAACAGAACACGCTATTTAAAATTTCTTTTAACTTAATCGCGTCTCGTTCACATTCATACGGAAACGAATCATCCGAGCTTTCACATGAATTCGCACCGAACGAAACGTCATTATAAGAAGGAAGAGAACGATATTTTTTAATATATAATCGCTTGTTTGTCGCCAAATGAGTATCGTTCGCGCACGCAGGCGATGGATAACAAAATGCAAAGGCTCCTCAAAGTCATACGTTGCTGTGCGCCTAAAGATGCTATTGCGGTCCGTCACACGAAATTATACAAGGACGCGCGTCACAGGAGCGTATCGATACATGAAAGCCGCGTTTGTCTAAATGCTTTACATATTAAAACAATTATGTACATATAGCAAGTGAAAGCAATGTATTCTTACCTGGCGACTGTGTTGCAACGTCCCAAATCTTGTTAGTCATAAATTATAGGAAGCATTAGGAGATCAGATACACGACAAATGTCTTACATTCTCTGCCGTACCAGTCCCGTTTCATTTTCTCGTGTTATTTGCATGGCGTAAATCGAGTGATGTCGCTGAAAATGCTGTTATTGCTCTTTGGGCGGGCGGGCGCGCGCGCTCCAGCTGTCCTACCACGTCCTCTCTGACGCACGCAAGCACGCGATATGCGGCTCACCCCCGCGTCCTGTGTCCCGTTACACGACGAGAACAAAAACCCCACCTGCTCTATACCGTAAAAACTGTTCTCCATCTACGCCATGTTGATCACACAACATTGTTCCGTCACTAAAGGGGGATGTTACATTAATAAAACACCATTTTGTCCTTTATTGGCCCACACTAGGCATGGATGGAGAAACTGGAAGGATACAATTTCAATATCTATAAGAAAATAGTGTTTTATCAAATACAAGAAATAAAAGGACTAACATTCAGATCTGTTTGGGCTATTAGTAGCCTACGCACCGGTAAAAATGTATAGGCCTATAAACGGCGATATGGTTATATATGGTTAAATCATCATACAACACATTATTTTGAGATTGGGGATCAGATACCATGCGTGCACCTGCTGATGTAATCAGGTTGTATGATTTAGCCTACGCATTGACGCATGCATTTAACTTACTCTTATGTTTTAATTTAAACAAATGACACACACACACAATAGCTATATATTGTAAAAACAACAGACTCCCACGCTTATCTAAGGTGTGCTCATCTTGGCGTCAGGATGACCACTTTTGTTCAGTAGTGTATTAGTATTTGTCTCCCTCCAATGGTTTTCTGATGCATCGTCAAAGCAATCATTTTACAGTAAATTAAGCCTATAAAACCTTCAAGACAGCATGCAGTGTTGGAGAGATTCGATTATTATACAGGGAATGAACAAGCATGTAACGTGTAGGCCTATATCTCAAGTAGGCCAACATGAATGTTAGTAAAAAAAATAAATTTATTTTAGGGTTAAATTCTCGCTATTTACTAGTTGTTTATAAGCATGCATATTACTAGGATATAGGCTGTTTATTATTGCTTATAAAACATTAATGCCTTATTCTGCATTAACTTATTCTACATCCCTTAATTCTAACTAATACCTA
Organism: Gobio gobio; assembly: GCF_949357685.1. Taxonomy (NCBI): domain Eukaryota; kingdom Metazoa; phylum Chordata; class Actinopteri; order Cypriniformes; family Gobionidae; genus Gobio; species Gobio gobio. The sequence goes on along the minus strand of NC_137112.1, from coordinate 17,414,737 downwards.
AATTTAAACGCTACAAAAACTACCTTACTAACTATTAATAAGCAGTAAATTAGGAGTTTTTTTTAAGCAAAAGTTGTAGTTTATTGTGAACATGTGTTCCCCATACTAAAGTGTTACCAAAATAATAATAATAATAATAATTAAAAACTCATTAGCATCATACTTCATGGTCACATGCGCCTTAACGCTAAATTCGAAATAATTTTCTTTAATACGTATGATGTAATGGCATGCCATTTAAATTAGCCTACTCTTTTGCAAAAAGACTACTGACTTTTTATAAGACTACTGACCAATTTATATATATATATATATAAATGACTGTATCTTAATTTTTACACAACATGAATCACAATATAGTTTATTTCATGATGATCTTGATGTTTGAATGTAAAATGCTAACCAAAGTGAAACCTGTTTTAATATATTAGCCATGTTACCTGTGATAGTGACAGCTTTTTGTTTCAAAGAGAGTGCGTCTCATCAGACATGTTTCACATTAACCACTATGGTTCTCTGGCAACCAGGTGCTGTTGGCGTGTGGATGGGCGTTCGGAACGCATTGGGGGTTTTATGTTTTAGCTGAGGATGGTGTTGTTTAAGTGGTGCCAAATTAAATAACTAATCAGTTTTTACAACAGAAATTAATCAATCAAAATCTTACATTAGCTTTTTTCTAAAGCAAAATGAATTTCCTATTATCACTGTAAAGCTGCTTTGAGGCAATCTGTGTTGCAAAAAACGCTATATAAATCAAGGTGACTTGACTTGACTATGAATGTGTTATTTCATTGTTTTATTCTTATAGCACAATTTATAAAACTATTAATACTTATAACAAAAACACTCAATGAGTTTGTAAAACTAAAAGCACAAACACTGCTTTGCACTCAGTTTGCAGTTTTGTAACACACACTTTGCAAAACTGTAGGTACAATCCACTGCACAGCACTCTTTTTTTGCGGAACACAGCTGACTGCTTTACACTCAATTTCCAAATGATCAACACACTCCTAGCAAAACTATACACATGTATGGCTATTATTTACACTATTTTGCCAACTGTCTGGTACACTGTCACATGTGAAAACTGTTTTAGATAATTAGTTCACTTTGCAGTCAGCTTAAGCACTATAAATAAGCCACAGGTAAACTGTACGTGTGGAGTACAATGGAGGGAGCAGGAAGAGTGAGAAGAGTGAGAATTAGAGGAGCCCGAGGGAGAGGACGTGGAGATGAAGAAGTAGGAGGAAGAGGACGTGGAGGTGAAGAAGTAGGAGGAAGATGAGGAGGAAGAGGACGCGGAGGTGAAGAAGCGAGAGGGAGAGGATGACAAGAACAAGGAGGTGAAGTTAGAGGAAGAGGACAAGGAGGAGCAAGAGGGGGACGCAGAGGGGGAAGAGGAAGGGTAAGAAGAGTAAGAAATAGAATTACTGATGACATCAGAGCTACAATAGTGGACCATGTAATCAACCATGGAATGACCCTGAGGGAAGCTGGCCAACAGGTTTAGCCTAACTTGAGCCGCTAAACTGTAGCAAGCATCATAAGGACATTTCGAAATGAGAATCGGTTAGTACAGTAACTTTGCACTAAGTTTTGTAGCACTGCCATACCCTAATGAGCAACACAACAATACCATACATGTAAAAATACTGAAATTGTTACTTTACAGAATTGCTAGAAGTCCAGATGCTGGGGGCAGAGGAAAAATGTTCACTGTTCAAATAATTCCATAAGGCTACGAGAAATTCAGCAGCGCATAATTGAGGATGACACCACCTTCAAAAACATACACAATGTGTGTCACGATACATGGATTCACTGGCTCATTTCTCTTTAGATGTATGTTTGGTTGTGTCTGAGGCGTGGTCACTGATCACAGCAATCATCATCACCATCAGCTGCACCTCATTCACCTGCCTATATAATTGCCTCACCTGCTATCTGTGTTTGTCGATCGTTGCAGTTTGTCCTGGTGTGTTTTCGTGTGCAGTCGTCCTCCCTGGTGGTCGTGTGTTGAGGATTCCGCTTCCTGGAGTTCCCGTTGCCTGGTCTTGCCCATTGCATCCCTGTGTCACGCCATGCCTGTCTCCTTCATCTCTCTGCCTGCTTCAGACATTCTTCTTGGACTTTGTAGTGAAACGTTCGTTGTTTACAAGGAGGAAGAAGGCAGGGTCAGCGTGACTGGTACTCGTGGTTTTTATTCAACTTCTCTTTATACAACATAAACGTGCGCACACCGCGCTTCCAATAACTCAGGCTCAAATAATTTGTACAGTTTTCTTTGTCCAGTCCGTCTCACGACCACGAGTTCCCAGCCAGTGTCTCTCTCTCAGTGGCCAATTCCCATCTGGCTTATATACCGTCTCTCCGTGCCAATCACTGCAATTAGACACAGGTGTTTCTCATTATGCACTTGACCTACTTACTCACCGTCACTCTCCTGACTCTCTCTCTCCGTGCAGACTTTGCTAAACCACGCCCCCTCTGCCACATACCCCCACCGTTCGACTCAGGCCGAGGCCCCATCCGGCCTGCAGCCCCCCCCCCCCCCCCCCCCCCCATTTCTGGAGAGGAAGTCAGCTACAACCATCTGGGCCCCCGGCCTGTGGACCACCTTGAACTTAAAAGGCTGTAAAGCTAGATACCAACGGGTGATCCGCGGGTTGGTATCCTTCATACGGTGGAGCCACTGCAGGGGTGCGTGGTCCGAACAGAGGGTGAACTCCCTTCCCAGGAGGTAATATCTGAGGGTGAGGACGGCCCACCTAATGGCCAAACACTCCTTTTCTATGGTGCTGTACTTAGTCTCTCTCTTAGAGAGCTTACGACTAACGTACAGCACCGGCCGCTCCTCACCCCCCACCTCCTGGGACAGGACTGCGCCCAACCCCCTGTCCGACGCATCAGTCTGCAAAAAAAACGGAAGAGAAAAATCAGGAGAATGCAATAACGGTCCACCACATAAAGCAGCCTTCACCTGGGAAAAAGCCAGCTGGCACGGCTCCGTCCGCTGGACGGTATCTGGTGCTTTTTTTTTAGTGAGGTCAGTCAGCGGGCTAGTAAGGTCCGAATAATTAGGTACAAACCTTCTATAATATCCTGCTAGCCCCAGGAACTGCCTCACCTCCTTTTTGGTCTTGGGTCTCGGACAGGTTGCAACTGCTGCCGTCTTATCAATTTGGGGACGCACCTGTCCATGGCCCAAGTGGAAGCCCAGATACCTGACTTCCACTCGCCCAACTGCACACTTTTTCGGGTTGGCCGTCAGCCCCGCCCCTCTCAGCGATCCCAGTACCGCTCGCAAGTGCTGCATATGCCGCTGCCAGTCATTACTATAGATGACGATGTCATCTAAATACGCCGCGGCATATGCAGCATGCGGTCTCAGAATTCGGTCCATGAGATGCTGAAAGGTGGCTGGTGCCCCGAACAACCCGAAAGGAAGCGTAACAAATTGGTGTAATCCAAACGGCGTTGTGAAAGCGGTCTTTTCCTCGGATAATGGTGTCAGAGGGATCTGTCAATACCCTTTTGTTAAATCCAATGTCGAATAAAAGCGAGCGTACCTAGTCGATCAAGCAGCTCGTCAACCCGAGGCATTGGATATGCGTCAAATTTTGACACAGCGTTCACCTTGCGGTAGTCCACACAGAAACGGATCGAGCCGTCCGTTTTAGGAACTAAAACTTTCGGGCTCGCCCAATCGCTATGGGACTATTCTATTACGCCCATGTCCAGCATTGCCTCTAATTCTCCCTGAACTATTTTCTTTTTATGCTCAGGCAAGCGATCGGCCGGCTGCGCACCACAACACCCGGCTCTGTCTCAATATGGTGATGAATGAGGTTTGTTCGACCGGGCAAGGGCGAGAACACGTCTGCAAATTCTGCTTGCAACTGGGCTACGTCAGTGAGCTGCAAGGGTGAGAGGTGATCTCCCCCTGGGGCCAGAGCAAGGGATTGCACTTTGGTACTCACTTCTGGCCCGAGATCCTCCTCTCCACTCACCACCGTCGCTAGCATCACTGACTCCACCTCCCTCCACTTTTTCAGGAGATTAAGGTGGTAAATTTGACGTGCCCCGTTCCTGTCCGTTCTAACCACCTCATAATCGAGATCCCCAACTCGTCGTGTGACCTCAAATGGTCCTTGCCACTTGGCGAGTAATTTAAAGCTAGACGTGGGCAATAATACAAGTACCTTCTCTCCCGGTGTAAATTCTCGTATCCTAGTTCCCCTGTCATATAAGCGGCACTGTCTGTCTTGGGCCTGTAGCAAATTCTCCCTCGAGAGCCGCCCAAAAGTGTGGAGTTTTGCTCTCAGGTCCAACACATACTGAATTTCATTTTTACTTTCGGAGGGTCCCTCCTCCCAAGCCTCTCGCATGACGTCAAGCACCCCCCGTGGTTGACGCCCATACAGAAGCTCGAAGGGGGAAAACCCCGTGGAGGCTTGCGGGACCTCACGTACCGCGAATAGCAGGGGTTCTAGCCATTTGTCCCAATTTTTGGCGTCATCCTGGACGAACTTACGAATCATTGTTTTTAACGTGCGATTAAATCGTTCCACCAAGCCGTCTGTTTGTGGGTGATAGACACTGGTGCGAATCGATTTAATGCCCAATAATTCGTAAAGCTCGCGTAACGTACGTGACATAAACGGCGTGCCTTGATCAGTGAGAATCTCTTTCGGGATTCCCACTCGGGAGATTAGGCTAAACAGTGCGTCCGCCACACTCTTCGCTGAAATGGTGCGGAGCGCTACTGCCTCAGGATATCGAGTTGCATAATCCACCAGGACTAATGGAAATCGATGTCCTCGTGCAGATCGTTCTAATGGCCCGATGAGGTCCATACCAATTCTCTCGAAGGGGACCTGCATGAGAGGAAGGGGGCGCAATGGCGCTTTTGGGGCGGCCGGCGGATTTACCAACTGACATTCCCGACATGCAGCACACCATCTGCGTACATTCTCGTGAATGCCCGGCCAGAAAAATCGGGTCATTAAACGATTTAATGTGGAGGTCATTCCCAAATGCCCAGCCATCGGATTACAATGAGCCGCCTGGAAAAGCATTTCCCGGCGGTTTTTGGGTACTAACAACTGAGTTGTATCCTGCTTTGTCTGAGCGTCCTGGGTCACTCGATACAACTTATCTTTTAAAATAGCAAAATACGGATATGAGAGCGGCCGTGCAGGGTGGACAGGCTGACCGTCGATGGACTGGACCTGATCAAATGCATTTTTTAGCGATTCATCCTGGGATTTCTCCAGGGGAAAATCATCGCGCTCCGAAAGGTTTAGTCTTTCAACAGCGCTCCTTTCCCCTGCAGCCACTCCCAGAGGTCCCGGCTCAGCCTCGCCCACCTGCACCGCCGCACCCCTTCCGTGCTCTCTGTCCTCCCAGGAGACATCCGCACATAGCGTTCCCAATAATAACCTAAACCCCGGCCAATTCGTCCCTAAAATTAGCAGATGCCGGAGGTGCGAACTAACCGCCACCTCCACTTTATGCTTTTGGCCCCGAAACTGAATAGTGACTGTCATTAGTGGATATTTCAAAACATCCCCGTGCACGCACCTTACCGTAACCATGCGGCCACTATCCAATGCCCCCGGTTGCATCAAGCTTTGGTGGATGGAGGTCTGGTTACAACCGGAATCCACCAAAGCGTGATAAGTACCCCCCTCAATACTCACAGGTATTTGGTACAACCCAGCCTGATCGAGGGCAGCCTGCGGGGCGTCCGGGACCCGGACCAGCGTCCCCACCTCCATGACCGGGCACCTATCGATGAAGTGGCCCGGATCCCCGCAACGCCAACAGGCCGGCCCGGGCCTCCCCGCCGCTCTATGAGCAGGAAGCAGGTCAAGGGATTGACGCGGAGAGAAGGAAGGAATGGGGTTAAAAGTGTGTCCCGGATGGGTAGGCCCCGCCTCCCGGGGTGGAGCGGGAACGGAATTCGGTGACTCCCTATTCCCCCCAGACCTCCATCGTGGTGGGACTCCCGGTGGTAGGCTCCGGCGAGTCCGTGGCATCGGGACCGGCCTGTGAGGGAGAGAGAGAGAGTGAGAGACAGGGGAAGGGGTAGAGAGAGAGACTGAAGGGAGGGGTCCGCCACCAGCTGATCCTCCGCCAGTTGGATGGCCAAGTCCAGCGACTCCGGACGGTGGCACTAGACCCACTGCGCTGTCTTCGTGGGCAGTAGGGCTATAAACTGTTCCAGCACCACCAGATCGACGACTTTGTCCGTGTCGCTTCCCTCAGCCATCAGCCATTTGCGGCACGCGTCCCGGAGCTGCTGTGCGAGTACAAAGGGCCGGCCACTCTCCCCCAGGTCCAGCAATCGGAACCGCGGGCGATGTTGCTCAGGGGAGAGGCCGACCCGCTGGAGGATGGCCTTCTTTAAGTCTTGGTACACCAGGAGATTCGGGACCGGCAGTTGTTGGGCCGCTATTTGCGCCTCCCCCGTTAGGAGAGGGATTAGGCGCAGCGGCCAATGATCCTCGTCCCACCCACTGGCCTCAGCCGTCTTCTCAAACAGGTCCAGGAACGTCCTGTGCGCCCATTTTGGTGAGAGGCAGCTGCGTGGGTGGGCCTGCTGATGGCTTTGGCTCGGCCCGAACCTCCCGGCCCATCCAGCTCCGGAACGCCTTGCGGTTCTCCTGCTGGGCGTGAACGAGGACCTGGAACCGCCGTTCCTGATCCTCTCTCATGTCCACGAGCGCCTGATGATGGTGGAGGCCCGCGAGTGATGTGATGATGTCCGCAAACGGCGATCCTGACGGGCTCTGCATCCTGGCGGCGGCACTCTTCTTCCTCCCGGTTTTCGGCACCACTGTAGTGAAACGTTCGTTGTTTACAAGGAGGAAGAAGGCAGGGTCAGCGTGACTGGTACTCGTGGTTTTTATTCAACTTCTCTTTATACAACATAAACGTGCGCACACAGCGCTTCCAATAACTCAGGCTCAAATAATTTGTACAGTTTTCTTTGTCCAGTCCGTCTCACGGCCACGAGTTCCCAGCCAGTGTCTCTCTCTCAGTGGCCCATTCCCATCTGGCTTATATACCGTCTCTCCGCGCCAATCACTGCAATTAGACACAGGTGTTTCTCATTATGCACTTGACCTACTTACTCACCGTCACTCTCCTGACTCTCTCTCTCCGTGCAGACTTTGCTAAACCACGCCCCCTCTGCCACAGACTTATTCCTTGGACTTATTCCTTGAGTCCTTGTCAGTAAATAAAGAGATCTTTTCACTCACTATTGGATCCTCATCTGTTTCCTGCATTATCCACGTGACAATGTGAGCATTTCTGTATTATGTTGTGTACTTGCCCACAATAGAATCCGAATGAAACAAATCTATGATTTGTTTCTTTCTAAGTCCCTTTTGAAAGAAACAGTGAACGTGTAAAGCAACTGCGATATGACTATGTGCAGGTAAGCTATAGTATCATTGGTACTGAATCTGGAAGTGCATACTGTTGTGCTGTGCATGGGCCTGCTGTGCTGCATTTGTTTTGTCTTGTCCAGAGAGTGATGGAGCTACAGGCAGATGCTATGGTCATGAGCAGCTTTTTGTGGATGAGGCAGGTTTTAACCTCACTAAAACAAGGAGACGTGGCAGGAACATTATTGGACGCCGTGCCATAATCAATGTTCCAGGACAATGTGGTGGTAACATAACTATGTGTGCAGCTATAAGTCAAAATGGTCTTGTTCACCATCATGCAACCCTAGGCCCATATAACACTGCACACATTATTACATTCCTGGACACCTTACATGACATGCTCATTAATGTTCAGAGACCAGAGCAGACCAGATACGTCATCATATGGGACAATGTTAGTTTCCATAGGGATGCTTTGGTCCGGTTTACAGATCACCCACTCTTCACTGTACTTAACCTCCCCCCATACTCTCCATTCTTGAATCCAATTGAAGAGTTCTTCTCTGCCTGACTATTGACCAGGCATCATGTCAGGCCTGGATACAGAATTACAGAAGATATTTTCCCCGGTGCCTTGGACTAGATGACATTGCATATGATGTAGACAAAATTTTGTGGCCGGAACCAGGCCCTGTCCACACGAACGCGGGTATTTTCAAAACCTCAGCTTTTTCTACACTGTTTGGCTGTTCGTCCACATGCGAACGCAGTATCCGGTAACTGAAACCAGACTTTTTCTAAAACTCCGGAAAATCCGGTTACAGCGTTGTCATGTAAATGGTGAAACCGGAGATTTTGGCTTGTTAAGTCGAAGTGTGCGCTGTTCTCTCCTTTGTTTGACGTCAGATTGTGCGCCGTTATCTCTTTTGTTTACATGAGTGGAGTGTACTACGCAATGGCGGACGTAGCTTTTTAACTCTGCTAACAGCTCTTATCACATGTATACAGATACATGCACAGTTATCTCATTGTATTGCAGAACAGAGGCGCCAGAATGCAATAATACAAAATAGTAAGGCAAGTGTGTGAAGCTATTACAGTCCACTTGGGCCCTGCCCCTGTGTACAGTTACCTGTCACTGAGTCCAGAGTAAAGGAACTTGTAGAAGGGTTTCACTGAGCCCATGGCATTCCTCAGTGCATCAGTGCCGTGGATGTGAACGTTGTGGAAATCAGGCAGCCAATCATAGCGTGGTTTTGCGTTTTCATGTGGACAGAGATTTTTTTTTTAACCGTGCTTGTGTAAACGCAATGGTTTTTAAAACGGAGGAAAAACTCTGGTTATAAAAATACCTGTGTATGTGTGGACTAGGCCCCAGAGAGATCACTTCTTTTTTTTTTCTCAGTGAAATTACTATTTTGTGTTTTGACTTGGAAAAAAACTTGTTTGTTTTGACATGTGTAAATAAAAACCAGTACTTGAAATTTGGATCCCTGTATGTTACAGTTTTTTCTCAATTGCTTCAGCACAATTTTTAAACCAGGGCCCAGTTTGTCAAAACACTACACACAATTAACACAACCCTACACCAAAGTAGCACAACATTTCAGATCATTTGCAAAAATGAACACTTTTGTCAAAACTATACTCGACTTCATAAGAACAATATTTTGTTACCATTCAAAACACACACATTTCATATGACTTCAATCGTTTTGAAGAAGTTACACACTGCTGTTGCTTACCTAAAACAATTTTAGCAAGTCTAATTCTCAGTGATTAGAGTATGTAAATGAAGTACACAGAGAAAGTGCAACTATTCAATAGTTCACCAAACACTACACAAGACCAATGCTGCATATTGATGAAAATATTTATTTCTCTCCACATTGTAAAATCATTCGATTCATTCATTGTTTTTTATATCTGCTGAGGTTGGGCTGAAGTCTCTGTCCAGCCTCTTTCAATGTCAATCCATGGGTACTCAGTAGTACCCATGGGTACCAAGGTTGCCCGAATCACATCTGATAAATTTGGTCCCCGTCTTCTTTGGCCACATCCTACTCCAGGTCTACCTCTTCCTACCCCCCTCTTCCCCTCTCATCCCCCTTCCCCTCTCTTCCTCTCTTCCCCTCTCATCCCCCCTTCCCCTCTTTTCCTCTCTTCCCCTCTCTACCCCTGTCTACAATTTAGCAATCATGTGTTTGTGCACCTGTTGGCTATGTTTAACAGATTGGCTCATAGGTGTGGTAATTTGACTGTCAGTGCTTTGGAATTGCAAGGAAGTGACATCATGATATACTTATGTGTCTGATGTATATACAAGTGTGTTTAGTTTTTGGCAAATCACTGTGTGTAATGTTTTGCAAATAGTGTGAAGCTGACAATGTGCTTACAGTTGTGCAAATCTAAGGTTTTGCTAATTGTGGGAAAAGTTTAATTGTACAGTTTTTTACAATCGCTATGACAATTTTTTCAATACTTTTAACAAATTTCCTAAACACTTAACGCACCAACACAACTCACGCAATTGCCAAAATGATTAATTTCATGCTCAAAATCACACATTGTAAACTAAACTCCATAACTAATTTTCAAAATACGATAATACACTAACACAATACACTATGTCGACCAAAACCCTACCACATGTTCTCTTCCAACAGGAGCATTTAGTCAATCATAGCACAATGTCATAAAAGCACTAACACTAGATGGAATTACAGAAACTGCATTATTTTTTAATAAAGTAATAGTATAACTTTTTAATAGTATTACTGCCGTTATACAATAGACAGTATATTTTATTGATCACAGATTGTGTGTCTTTTGAGGACTCCACATTTTTGTTTTGTTAGGTTTAGTAAATGCATGCATTTTGTTTCTTTTGCTGCAGAAATGCGATACAAAAAATGAATGACCCATCTCAGAGTAGCTCTATAGAATGCCCTTCAGTTTTATTTCATTATCAGCAATCACCATGTTGACAATAGCAAGTCCCTGTTCTTCATTCAGGAGCTTTCCTCTGCCCCTGAGGGAGGTAGATGTTGAATCCTAAAATACATTTAGGGACCAGAGGCATACAGTCACTGTAATGCATGGTAAAATGATTTACACGTTGCAGTAGGAGAAGCCCTTATACAATGTCCTGTTGGTTTCTTGAAAAATCTGGATAATGGATGCCATTGTGTCCCAGCTGAGATTTAGCTGTACTCGTTCACCAGCCTCTCTGTATGATAGCCTGTGGTTTATGACATGGTCTATGATAGTAGCTCTTATTTCATCAGTTACCCTAATTCCGGCCCTTCTTTGAGCACCACCATGCATTCTAACTCCTCAATCTCTACCTTGATCTTGTCCAGGCATTCCTCTCCCTTGCCCTTGTCCAAATCCTCTCCCTTGTCCTGGTACTCATCTTCCTCTCCCTCATGCAGGTATTTTTCTTACTTTCTTTGTGTTGCTCTATATTGTTCCTTTTTCCACACAAAATAAGCCCAAAGATGTCCTCTTTTACTGTATACCATATGGTCATGTGATTGAAAGAACATCAACACCTGAACAATTCCTAGACAGGAATCAGCTGTGATTTATATATTTGCATAACTTCAATCGGCTGTTTCTCAGTACCAATGGAATAAAATACTAGGGATGAATTTGTGTTTCAATTCACAATATGAACACAAGCTGTTTACCTTGACTTTAGCCTATAAGGTTAGGTTTAGAAAAGGTGTTATCTGTTCTGATATAGAGTGTTAAAGCATTGGTAAATTTGGCAGTAAAAATCCATTGTTTTGGTCTTAGTTGAGCTTGTGTGTAAAATAAGTTCAAGCATTTTAAATTTGTGTTAACTATATGCATTTTGTGTAAAAGCAACAATAAATGTGTTAATTACACAGACAGATGTTGTGCTAATTGCGTTAAGAGTTTAGCAAAATTTGTTAAAAGTAGTTAAAATTGTCATAGCGATTGTAAAAAACTATAATACACACTCAATACTTCAAATCTATTATGGAACAACACAAATGTTTTGGAGGATGACATGTAATGGTCATTCAAGTGCAAGAAAAAAAACACATGCTGATGAAATGCATGCAAGTAATTTCAGATAAAAGAATCCAAATGCATAAATATCACACTAAAGACTTTTACTATTCTCTTGGACTATATGGCGAGCCTGTGAATCAAAGTCATACATCACCATTGAAAGACTATAATGTTACAGTTTTTTTCTGATGGCATAAGCACATTTTTTTGTAACTAGCTATTGGCTATTTTTTGCAAAACTCTACTCACAAATAAGAAAACCCTTCATCAAATCAGCAAAACGTAGTTTTCTTTTACATCATGTATGTACCTTCATTATATAGATGACACTTGCCTGTAAGTAGCCTATATATATATACATGTATATATAACATATTGACAGATATATTTTTTTTTTTACATATTTTGACAATATTTTATTTACGTTCGCGATCAAAATTTTAAAAAGAGAAGGAGAAAAGCGTATGTGTGTGTGGGAGGGAGAGAGAGAGGCGTGACATCAGAGCGCGCAGCATCACTGAATGCAAGGCATCATCCCCACAGAGAAAGACAGCAGCGCCTCCACGCCCAGTAAAAACCACCAATGCTGCTGAACATGAGGTAAGATTTAAACAAATTAAATCTATTGGCGTATATGTTAAATCATGGATCATAACACATGCATGTTTGCGGGTATTTGTGCGTTAAATTTAACGATGAAATGTGTGTCCGTGAGACGTGTTGGGTCCTGATGAAAATATTTATGAGGGCGCCAGAGAGGGCTGCTCACCAGAAGCGTTTTCCCACGAATCTTAAGATTTAATGCCTAAATAAGATTAAAATGAACTGCCTGATACAACACAATGCTTATTGTTTCCGGGATCTAAAAAACTAAGATTTAATTTGTCTGATATCGTAACTAAAATATCACGATCAAGGTCAACAACAAAACATCAAAGATATCTGCTCTGCCCGAGTCATGGGCTTTAATATTCACAAATTCGAGGGTCATTTTCTTGTTCAAGTTATGATAAAAGCTTTTTATCAGCCATTTGAAGCCATTCGATGTCCATAGAAGTAAGGAAAGGATCATGTGTAAATGTGTTTCGGCCTCCATCACCTTGAATTTTGCATGAGCACAAAGAAAATGTGACGATTTATTTTATTAGATTCGTATGTACATTATTTGAGCAGTCTTTTTCGGAAACTGGTTTTCATCCTAAACCAGACTCTGAATTAGACATAGCTCAATGAACATCAGAGCTATATAAAACTATTATAATAAAATGATTGTTTTATTATAGATAGATAGATAGATAGATAGATAGATAGATAGATAGATAGATAGATAGATAGATAGATAGATAGATAGATAGATAGATAGTCCCCTTAATTTCTTTATGAAGAATGCACAAATACCTTGGTCTACATTTATTCATGGCATAGAACTATTGCCTAAAATAACCACTTTACTGAAAGAGAAATGTAATAGCAATAAACAAATTCATAGTGAGGTAAATGGTAAATCCAGATTTTATTTGAAGAATTATTGTATCTGCCATTTGATAAGTGTTACAAGTAGGATAGTACCGACAGAGTGATCAGGAATTAGGAATACGTTTATTTTATAATGATCAACTGACTGTACATTATTCTTGTGTAAAAAACACATGGACATGAAATATTGATTTGAGAGATTTTTTTTATTAGCATTCTTATAGAGACCACTAAGAGATAGAAAATGAGCATAGCTATTTAGCATGTATATATTGTATATTATATGGACACCATCATTATTCTAAATTATTAGTTAACTTAATGTGGCAAGTGACCAAGAATTCCAGGTTAACCTGTAATAATATTTGACATTTCAAGACAGTTTGTCTTGTCTATGAACTTATGTAATGTTATGTGAGAATAATAGAAACTGACAACCGAGATGTTATTCCTAGTAGTAAAACCTTGCTGGCTATTCAAACACAAGATGGTGGTGCTTCATGAACCAACTATAGAAGTTGTTTGCTTAGGCGAGTCTTGGAAATATTCTAATGAAAATGACAGTTAATCTTTAAATGGCCGGTTCAGTTTTGTTTAGTTTTGTACAGGCCAGTTCAGTTCACATTCAACATCATATTCATATATATATAACAAGTAGTAGTTGTATATATATATACACCTTTTGAAGTGAAACTCAACACTGCATCTTGGAACGAAGCTATGGGGAACATAGCTCATAGCTCAACGTTGTCATCAGCGTGTTGGGGGTCTGAAGCATGTATATAAATGTGTGTAAACACAATAATCTTATTGGCTGACAACAGTCCGATATGTCATTAACAGAGAAGTATAAGAAGGTGCTTACAATGTATATCATCAGCTTTTTTGTCTTCACAGGAGCCATTTGTTTGTAGTAGCCTGTGCGAGGACGATTTAGTATGGAAAACTTAGACAAGTGTTTCGGGAAGTGTGTGCCTCTGTGTCCCAGTTTTCTGACACTTGAGGACACACGATTTGTACATTTGGTTATTGGGTGAGGAGCATATGCGTTCAGTTCTCAATGGGTTCTGTATACGCCCATTGTGATTAATTTGTGATGAGGAAGCTCCATTCACACTTGACTGCCTTCTCAAGAGATGAGGGACAAGCGTCTGCTTGAAGAGGTGCGGTTGAAGAGGTGAATATATTACTTGCATTGAACCCTCTCAGCCTGCCAGCCCCTCATATGAGTTGTTGGAATGTATGGCCCACGCCACTACAAGAATGGATCTGGTGTAGGATAACAAGACCTGAGGGAAGGACGCGCCGTGAATGATTGACACATCTGACCTGGCTAAGTAAGAGCCGGCAAGCATTCCCTCAGCATGGCGGAGTGGGTATTTGTTCCCCCAGCATCAATCCATGATGCAGTGTTGAGTTCAAAAGGGAACATCTCAAGTTATGACTGTAACCATAGTTCCCTGAGAAGGGGAACGAGACACTGGGTCTTGTTTGTCTCCTTTAAACAAAAAAATTGGTGAAGTACATTGCTCTAGGGAACTCCGGTAATGATGTCATGGACTGTCATCGGCCATTAAAATTGTTGTGTTTACACATGTGCTTCAGACACCGGACACTGACGTAACCTGAGATGTTTTTTTGTTTTTTGTTTGCAGTTGTTGTGTTTAGTGGTGTTGTTCAAAATATAGAAAGCTTATCTAATTTCTTTTGTTTATAAATAGAAGGTCTGATGTGTGATATTTTTTCCTTCCTCAGAATATGTTTGATGTCAAAGCTGACATTTTAATGAAGGTTTAGTCATGTTGTGGTCAGCGTCGATTGATATGTCCCATATATATTATATTTCGGACCTACTTTATATTAGGTGGCCTTAACTGCTATGTACTAATATTTTAATTAATCATTTGACACAATGCACTTATTGTGTACATACATGTTTTTAACATTGTACTTACATTTTTTTAATTAGCTGCATGTAATTACATCTGTAATTAATTTCTGTAATTACATTTATAATTACACTGTTGACCCTTCCCTTACACCTAACCCTACCCTTAAACTTACCCATACCACCACACCTTTAGCCCTATCCACCTCAATAACAGCACAAGTGTGTTGCAATACAATATGAGCACAATAAGTACATAGTAGTTAAGGCCACCTTATATAAAGTGTGGCCGATATTTCTGTTAAAAGACATGCAAGAACTTCAGTTTTGAAGCTGAAACTTGTCTGGTTTTTCCCTAAAGCCTGATCATAATACAATATTAATTTAGATTCAATGCAATTTCCCAGTCTTCTGGGATGTTGGAATTAATTATATGGAGCATATGATGAAGGCTACTGCAGTGTTGTTCTTTTCTCTCTTTTTTTGGTAAAAAAAAAAAAGTATGGTTGCATATTTATTTTGGCACCTCTCCTCTCCTGCTAAATTTAGCTTACCATTAGATGAAATTGTGATGAGTCGTTAATATTACTAGACCCTTGGTCATCTGAATAATTCAATGACCTTACTTTATAAACACACTGTTGATTGATGGGTCTTTGACATGGAGACTACAACATTTCTTGCAGAGGACACTAACATAGAATCAGCCTTGATTAAAATGTCTTTATTAACATTTTAAAGTAGTCCACACAAATTCCAAAAACCATACACTCAATAAAATGTCTGACTATTCCCCATTTGGATGATGGGTGAATTGCCTGAATTTGCAGCCACCATTTTATACAAACTGTCCACAGTACAGCATTACAGTCGGGTTAACGTAGTCTCTTAACAAACACATGACCTGCTGGATCAGATATGGGATTCTCAGGCATGGTGCCTTCCTTTGCAGGTGCTGTTTCCTTGGTAACCAGACGGTCTAGGAGTGAATGGTTGTTGTGAGATGTGGTCAGGGAGGGGGGAGGAATGTAATCATCCTCCATTTTCTTTGTTCTCATTCCCGCTGCTTGTGGCCTACTTTAGTTCATCGTATCAGAAACCCTCTGTCTACGCATGTCTGATTACAATATTACTTACTTTCTTAAATTAAATAGATTAATCAGACCTCTAAATTATTATGGGATTTGATAAATAACATTTTAAAATGTTATATCTAATTAGCTTATCTCTGGTCTGTCTAATATCGATTCCTTGAGTTTGCTAGTCATGTGTTTGGTACACATGAATGCATTTGAAAGCATTTACAATGTTGTTTGGTTATGGTATATCTATATTCATTCGGTATCGTATATTCATATTCATATTCAGTGAGAACAAAAAAAAATGCATTCATGTGCATCCATCACATGACTAGCAAATGCAAAGAATCAAAGTGACTCTTCTTGATTCTGAAAGAATGAACAGTCTGATATTATATTATATTATATTATATTATATTATATTATATTATATTATATTATATTATATTATATTATATTATAATAGTAGATTGCTAAATTACTTTTGTTTCAGTGAGGCTGTTTACTGACCTTCCCATCATTTGTGCTGTTAATGTGTTTGCCTGCTTTTGTGTTTGCATGATTGAAGAGCCTCAGGCTCTAGTTATATCACAGTTAGGGAGGACTTTAGGACTCATAGTCATAGCCGCATATGTGAGCCACTAACACAACATCACTGATTCTCTGTTCATCTGAAACAGGAAATATAGTTAAACTTTCAACCATGTGTTGTATTGCCCATAACCTCTAAATATTCAGTCAGAACAGAATTGTTTTCAGAAACATTTCTGTGCTAAAACAATAATTAATGTATCTGACTCACTTATACATTACTGAAAAGGGATTTTTTATTTATTTTTGCAATTCTGTAATTCTAGTTAATTTCCTATGGCCTGGTGTCATTAAATATATACTGTAAAAAAAACTAATAACCTAATTTCTGACTAATGTATTCTGTTTTGGTTGTTCCAAACAATAGCTTCACCATTAGACTATTTCAGCCCCTCAAAAAAAAAAAAAAAAACGCCTGTGTATCTGTCCTCTATGCCTTTCCCATGTAGCCCAGGGGAGATGTGCTGTACAGATGTAGATCTGAGGATCACAGCATACAGTGAGACAAACTGTATGTTGGGTATCTCTTTATGTCTAGTCACAATGCAGAATCAGATGCTCTGATTTTTAGAGCATTCCCTTCTAAAGAGAGCAGGGATAGGGTGTTACCATGGCAACTGTCGAGAACTGCTGCCCTGCATTGGCAGCTCACTAACACTCTTTCAGTTATTTTCCTCAAGGGATAGATCTTTGAGCAGATTACCCAGTATCCACTGCAGCATAATACAGCAGAGCACAGAAAGCTCAATATATATACGTATATATATATATATATATATATATATATATATATATATATATATATATATATATATATATATATATATATATATATATATATATATATATATATATAAAATTAAAAAAGGAATCGCCATTTCCTCTCCTGGCATCATTAATTTAACAGTTATTGAAACACCTCCTGGAGCCAATTAAAATGCAGAAACATCTAATGTCTCTGCATGGTGCCCATTTGGTCGTGCATTCAGCCTATTTGATCTGGAACAAGACTAGCCAAATGAAAAAGATGAACCAGCTGTGCTTAAATCCCTGTGGACAGTCACATATGCTTCATCATCAAACATCTTTCCATTCTTCCGTTCTCTTTTTATATCTTACCAAACACACATTTTCAATTTAGGGTCTCCTGTGCTGTCAAGAATAATGAAATCTGTCCAAACTTTGCTGAAATTACTGACAGATACTTTGTTCACTGTGTCCTCATAATATAAAAGCAATTGTGTCAAATTCAACCACTGCTCTAGCCATCATGTTCCCGGTAAATTGGTTGTCTCCATTGATCAGCTAGTCTGAATTTTAAATGACTGATTTTGGGGCTGTGCATGTTCTTTACATAATCCAGCCTGTCCTTAGATGGACCTCACCCAAGCGTATAAAGGCATGTGCTTCTCCAGAGAGGTCTGGTTGAGTGTCTGGTAATGCAGTTTAACGCTGGCTGAAATTGGGATCTGTTCAGTCTGGAGAATGCAGCAGTCTGTTTGTGAGTAAATCTTTATTTGACTAATGGAGGGCTATTAGAGCAGAATTACAGAGACTTAATTTAGACAATTAGAGGATAGTCGTGATTGCAGTGAATGCCTTGGTACTTCGTATCTGTGCTGCTAAACTATTTGCGCTACAAACCAGTATGTTTATGATTATGATAATTCATTAAAGGAAGTTAACAAATACCAGTTTGCAGACTGTTTTTGAAAAGGCCACGTCTAAGTTAAAAAATAAGGTACATAATTCAGTAGTATGTGGATATGTTATGTGATGTTGCAATGTTACACTTTATTGGCCATTTACACTGTTAGGTTGTGTTAAACTGTGTTGAGCGTCATTTAAGCTATGTTAGAGTGTGTTAAGCTGTGTTTGTCACAGATGGGTGCATAAATCGCACAACACAGCGGAGTATCAAACAAACAGTCTTTAAGAAATCCAACACGGAACGCAAATGGAGAAAACAAGAAATACCGCAATGTACAACCACGTAAAACATCAAAGACAACATCAAACCAAGAACTGTGAGGAACTGAAGACTATAAATACACAGGGTAGCTAGCCAACAGAAACTGAAACAGGTGTGTAACATAATCAGTAACCATGGAAACTAACTAGGGAAACAGGTCCAACAGAGGGGAGATGTTCACTCTGGAGATGGGCGCAAAGGTAAACACCATGGCAGAGATGACGGAGGGAGGAGACCAACTCTCGAGACCAACCAACAGAGGCAAAGACAGGAGACGTGGAGATTCAGGCAGAGCTGAGGGATGATGAGACCGGGCAACACAGAAGGAGCTGGAGGCATAGGCGGAACCGCAGCGACAAACAACCAAGGTGGAGCCAGGGTGCCAGAGGACTGAGGCGGAGCTGGTGTGACTGAGGACCAAGGCGAAGACAAAGGTAGTCAGATGAAGCCAAAGGGGTGGAGGGACGGGGCTCAGCCAAAGTCCCTGAAATCCATGGTCTATGCAGAGAAATGTCTGACCAAGACAGAGTTGGAGGGACGAGGAAGCCCAGTGGAGCCACAAGAACGACAGTCCCAGGTGAAGGCGAGGGGGCAAGGAGCCAAGGTGGAGCCAAATTGTCAACGGGCCGAGGTGGAGTTATGGGCGTTTATTGAGTTCAGGCTCCAGGGTGATGTTGGGCTCAGGCAAACTGAACATAATCCTGACAGTGTTTTAGGGGCTGTGCATGGTGTTGGGCTGCTTAATGGCTGTAGATGAGATGTTTTAGGGTGTGTTAAGCTGTGTTGAGCTATATTACGGTCAGTTAAAATGTGTTAGAGGGTGTTAAGATGTATTGGTTTGTTTCTGTATGCTGTGTTGGGATGTTTAGGGTTGTGTTAAGATATGTTTGGCTGTGTTAAGCTGGGTCAGGCCATTCTATAGCAGTATATCAGGTTGAGGTTTATATTATCACACTAGTGTAGACCCCACTTTAAAGCGTATATAGATTCAGAATCAGATGTTTGAGGTTGAAGCCTCCCATCCCCCAGCAACTGTTCCTTCATGACCACAAACCATGAATTAAAACATAAAACGTGGAAGTCCTTAGGGTATGTGCATGTATATTATTACTGGAGGGACAGGAGCAAAAAAGACAAAAAACAAGGAACAGCAGAGAGAGACAGAGAGATAGAGAGAGAGTGGGGAAAATAAGAATGTTTAATGTGTTCCTGGTCTGGTGTATAGTGGGGGGATGGTCAAAAAGCTTTGGAGGAGCTGCTGGCACCAGTCACAGAGAGAATTAACACAGCCGTGAATAATGTAAAGCTGTCATATCAACCGCAAGGAGGCTCTGCTCATACAGACAGATGGCTTGGTGATGATTTTTTGGAACTATGTTATCCACAAGCTTAAAGGCAGACTTTGCATTTATTGTGTATTCCAGACATATTTGAGCTTTTTTTTTATCTAATATGCTATACAGATTGCAGTATTTGTTTTTTGAGCTTGAATGTAAATTAATGTTAAGTCAAATTAATGTCACAATACACAGTTTCAGATTTACAGAAAATCATGATGTTAATGTTTAAAATATCTCAACATCAAAGATCATGTTGCATTTAGCAGGTTAGAGCATGGGTGATATAGTGTGTATTTTGAGACGATACAAGCAATCAAGCAGCTGTGAATATGCAGATAAACTGGACATACAGTATATATTTAACTCTAAATATAGAGTTGTGAAACAATTCATGTTCGTTTTGACGTTTACACAGCTTCCTGGTTAAAAGCACACTACATTACGCTATACACTGTCACTTATCACTGTTTAATCTATACTATAGATTATAGTATACACCAAGTACTGTTTGATACTGTAATAATGCCAATAAAAAATGCATGTGTATTTCTGGATCCAATATTACAAATGTCACTTACAATCCTGCAAGTGCTTCTGTGGAGGAAAAGAAAGCAAAAACCTACATTCCCTGCCTGTCTGTTTTAATTATAATAATAATACATTCTTTTTTTGGATTTCTATCTGGTCCAAATTGGCTGACACTGTTGATTAGCTGTTAGCTGAACTTCCAGATGTTGGATCTACAACAAACCTGGTAGAACATCTTGATCAAGGTGATTAGAACTGGTAAGCAGAACAAAAACCAAAAAACATTTTTTTTTATAAAAGTGAAAAAAATACTTTCCTTCGACATAAGCCAAAATGTTACTAATGTCACAATATATATATATATATATATATATATATATATATATATATATATATATATATATATATATATATATATATATATATATATATATATATGACAACCTTTTACATCTAAAATATCATTTTTTATATGCATCATATTTTCAGTTATGTAATTAAAAAAACATGAAATGATTAAAACTCACATTAATTTCTGCAACCAGTAAAGCTATCTAACTATACAATTTAAACAAAATAGTTTATTTTTATCTTTTCTAATGGGAAGTGTTGTTTGCTTTTAGACTAACTGAACAAGACTTTTCAATTAGACCAATATAAAAAATATCCACTTTAAATAAATGACACGGTTCTTTCACTTTTTTCAGTGTACTGTACTGCAGTCAATATGGAAAGAGTTATTTTTTAAAAATCCTACACCCATTTATAGCTTGAAAATATGTATTAGCTTTATTAAAGGGTTAGTTCACCCAAAAATGAAATTTCTTCCATTAATGACTCACCCCAATGTTGTTCCACACCCGTAAGACCTCCGTTCATCCTCGGAACACAGTTTAAGATATTTTAGATTTAGTCCAAGGGCTTTCAGTCCTTTGAATGTAAGTGTATGCACACTTTGCTGTCCACGTCCAGAAAGGTAATGAAAACATCATCAAAGTAGTCCATATGTGACATAATTTGATTAGTTAGACTCTTTTGAAGCGTCGACAATACATCAAAGATCATGTTGCATTTAGCAGGTTAGAGCATGGGTGATATAGTGTGTATTTTGAGACGATACAAGCAGTCAAGCAGCTGTGAATATGCAGATAAACTGGACATACAGTATATATTTAACTCTAAATATAGAGTTGTGAAACAATTCATGTTCGTTTTGACGTTTACACAGCTTCCTGGTTAAAAGCACACTACATTACGCTATACACTGTCACTTATCACTGTTTAATCTATACTATAGATTATAGTATACACCAAGTACTGTTTGATACTGTAATAATGCCAATAAAAAATGCATGTGTATTTCTGGATCCAATATTACAAATGTCACTTACAATCCTGCAAGTGCTTCTGTGGAGGAAAAGAAAGCAAAAACCTACATTCCCTGCCTGTCTGTTTTAATTTGTATAAGCGACAAATAACAAAATTATAATAATAATACATTCTTTTTTTGGATTTCTATCTGGTCCAAATTGGCTGACACTGTTGATTAGCTGTTAGCTGAACTTCCAGATGTTGGATCTACAACAAACCTGGTAGAACATCTTGATCAAGGTGATTAGAACTGGTAAGCAGAACAAAAACCAAAAAACATTTTTTTTTATAAAAGTGAAAAAAATACTTTCCTTCGACATAAGCCAAAATGTTACTAATGTCACAATATATATATATATATATATATATATATATATATATATATATATATATATATATATATATATATATATATATATATATATATATATACATATATATATATATATATATATATATATATATATATATATGACAACCTTTTACATCTAAAATATCATTTTTTATATGCATCATATTTTCAGTTATGTAATTAAAAAAACATGAAATGATTAAAACTCACATTAATTTCTGCAACCAGTAAAGCTATCTAACTATACAATTTAAACAAAATAGTTTATTTTTATCTTTTCTAATGGGAAGTGTTGTTTGCTTTTAGACTAACTGAACAAGACTTTTCAATTAGACCAATATAAAAAATATCCACTTTAAATAAATGACACGGTTCTTTCACTTTTTTCAGTGTACTGTACTGCAGTCAATATGGAAAGAGTTATTTTTTAAAAATCCTACACCCATTTATAGCTTGAAAATATGTATTAGCTTTATTAAAGGGTTAGTTCACCCAAAAATGAAATTTCTTCCATTAATGACTCACCCCAATGTTGTTCCACACCCGTAAGACCTCCGTTCATCCTCGGAACACAGTTTAAGATATTTTAGATTTAGTCCAAGGGCTTTCAGTCCTTTGAATGTAAGTGTATGCACACTTTGCTGTCCACGTCCAGAAAGGTAATGAAAACATCATCAAAGTAGTCCATATGTGACATAATTTGATTAGTTAGACTCTTTTGAAGCGTCGACAATACATTTTGGTCCAAAAATAACAAAAACGAAGACTTTATTAAGCATTGTCTTCTCTTCCGGTTTTGTTTGAATCCGCGTTCACGACGCCACAGTGACACTGTAAGACGCTGTGACGTGTTATCTGGTGTATTAATAAGTGATTAGGGCATCCGGGACATGCACACTTACGCACCATTTTAAAAAAAAATATAGCAATACAAACAATGTAGAACAACATTGGGGTGAGTCATTAATGGAAGAAATTTCATTTTTGGGTGAACGAACCCTTTAAGCAATGTTACAGTCAAGCAGTCAAAGTTAGGCTTTTAAAGAAGATAATACCAACTGGTATATTAAATTATAAACTTGCCAATCAGACAATAGGTAGATTTAGGGTAGTTAGTCACTTTAAGAACATTACGAACGGTCTTTACTCACTTAAGGAAAGGCATCTGACCAAACGTTAAAACTATTACAACTATTATTTCCATTATAGAGCTAATGTAGGCTACTTCGAACTAGCTAGATAAATAAATAAAATGTTCCAAAAATTTCTGACAACCTTAAGCTGGTATGAATTACTTTTTCAAAATTGTTCTCCAAGTATGCTGCAATTTATGGTTGACTGCAAACCAACTGTATACACTGAATTTGTAATGAAATGTAGACGTGATTGTGATTGCATCGACTCTGACCCCTGCCCTCTGACCTTCTCAGGGATCCAATCGAGTGATGATGTCATACCCAACGGCCTCCTATGACCAGCTGGTGCGGCAGGTGGAGGATCTCCGTAAGGAGAACTCTCACCTGCGCCGTGAGCTTCAGGACAACTCACACCACCTGTCCAAGCTGGAGCATGAAACATCTGACATGAAGGTGAGTGAAGCTCAGATTATCACAAAATTATTAAACTGAAAGGCTTGGATCCACAGGGGGGCTTGGTCCACCCAATTATGAACATGGTCCATAAACTGAAATCAGGCCAGATACTTGAGCTTTGATTCTGGATGTGTTGTATCTGCTTCTGAATTTACATAACAGATCACACAACTGAAACTGTTACACAGCGTCAGGGTAATGTTTGAGAATGATCCACAGAATGGTGCAGTGTGTGTGGAGTATTAGTGGCCCCAAACAAAATTGTAAAAATAATAACCAAGCAATTTTCAAAAGTTTCCCAGCAGGTTTATTATACATTCTGCACTGCTCTTATCTTTTATTGCTAAATAGTCAATGGTCTGTTAAAAAGCTTATTATAGGCTTATTATAGTCCTCTGACATAAGTTGACATTTAAAAAAATTGTTTAAACAAAGCTTTAATTTGAAAGCACCACAGAGCAACATAGTTCAGGGTTCCCATTCGTCCGGGAAAACCTTGAAAACCTGGAAAATGTAGATGATCCACTGGTGGCAAGTTGAAGTGAACCCAAGTGCAGTTTAATTACAAATCCAAAATGTGCAAACCATGAACAGAAACAAAACAAACGATGACCATGACTCGATAACAGACTTGACTTGAAAACAGAGAACTCACCAACAGTGGTTTAAACAATACTCAACAAGGACACATGGCAAACTTGGGGGTTTATTAAATACACAAAAGGTGTGTTCGACATTGGCTGCGGCCGGATGCAACCGATCGGCGAGAGTAGCCGCATGCAGGCGGGGAGGAGCTGCAAACGGAGATGTGAAGTCGGACACTTTCTGCTTCCCGCAGTGACGCTCGCGCTGTGTTTGCATACTTTATCACAGCTGAAGTAAAATAAATGCAATATTTGGCAATACACAGATGTTTCAGAGACATTATTGTCATGTAATACTTTATTCACTGCTTAATACTGCGTGTGTTTGTACAAGAATAAAGTTCAACATATAAGCCTACATTATCAATGAAGTGGGGTCTACGTTTTTTATCAGTTTTATTTTGATAAACATGACAATATAACATTGCGACTACATGAAAGGAGGTTCCCTTCCCTAGGGGGACTTCCTTTCCTCGAGAATTTGAAGCAAATTTTTATCCAAAAAATTACCATGTAAAACGCAGTGCAGCTGCACAGCACCTCAGCAGGAAGCAGCTGCGTGCTGATTGGCTGTGCTGCTGCAACTGCAGGAACCTATGGCGAGACCACTGGGTGTGGAGGACCAATCAGGTCCCTCTAACATTCCCGCCTCAGGGGGCAGCAGAATTTGCATAGCCAGGGGTATAAAAGACCCTGTCTCGCCAAGTTCGTCAGATTATTTCTTCTTCAGCGACTCACCTCGCTGAGCTCTGGATTGAAGCCTGCCGTCGACACGCACCCAGCGGAACTCTGCAGCCTGAGGACGTCGGATTCTCCGCCCTCAGCCCTGCCTTCCAGCTGCACCATCCAGCATATATCCTTTTCATTACCAATCTGTGTGTTTGCCGTCGCTACACACTCCCCAAAAAGAGCAGAGACGTTGTTTAAAATGTCTCGTTCCTCCTGCGCCTCGTGCAGAGGGTTTCTCGGGGACGAGGATCGGCACATTATCTGCGTCTCGTGTCTTGGGCGCGATCACGTGCAGGCCGCACTCAACCAGGGCGGCTGCCCGGAGTGCGACGAGATGAAGCTGCAGACCCTTCGGGCTCGGCTCGCGAGCTTCGACCCGGATCCCGTCCCCTGAACTCAGCCTTTCGAGCCGCGGAAGAAGAAACGCAGCGACCAGAGGCCCCCGGAGGGTTCTGATGAGTACACGCCGGCCATTTCCCCGTGTGCCTCGCCGTCGCCTGTCATGTTCGCAGAGGAACAGCACAGCTCCCCTCGTCTGGCGGCTGCTGCTGTCTCCTTTGGCAGGCCGGAAGAGGAGGATGATGACAGCCTTTCGCTTGCTGCATCTGAAAGCGGGTGGTCGGACACGTCTCGGAGCACGCCACTTCGACGCGGACCGCCACGGGCGGAAAAACCTCAGTTGACGCTGAGCTTATGCGCCTGCTCACTAAGGCCGTGGACGACCTCGGCAAAAACCCGCTCCCTTCTTCCCAGGAGTCCACGAGGAACTTTCCAAGTCGTGGAAGACGCCAAATCCTCTTTTTCTCCCGCGCTCTCGATTGACGACGGCGCGCAGGAAAAGGATACCATGGTCTTCCTCCCCTTGAGGAAGCCGTCGCTGCACACCTTTGCCCACCCTCCGCCAGAGGATGGCAGTCAAAGGCTGTGCACCCATCGAAGGCCTGCCGCACTACTTCCAACCTCGCCGGTCGAGCATACGGCTCCGCCGGCCAGGCTGCCTCAGCGCTGCACTCCATGGCAGTGCTACAAGGCCAAACTCCTCCGTTCTCTGGACGAGTCTGTCCCCGACACCGAGGCTTTGAAAGACCTGCGAGGCGCCACTGACCTGGCCCTGCGCGCGACCAAAGCTAACACTTAGGCAATCGGCAGATGCATGGCCAACTTGACGGTGCTAGAGCGCCATCTGTTGCTCAACCTGACCGAAATGAAAGACTCGGACAAAACCGCCTTCTTGGACGCACCCATGTCGCCTTCAGGATTATTCGGTCCCTCTGTGGTTGGGTTCACAGAACGCTTCACCGAAGCGCAGAAAGCCTCACAGGCAATGCAGCATTTCCTGCCCAAACGCTCCAGCTCCTCTGCCAGCTGTCGCACCAAGGCTGGACCCGCTCAGCCCACCAGGGCAGCGCCACCAGCTTCCCAGCCTCGCACGGCTTCTAAGCCCAGACAGCGCTCCCGCTCTACGAGCCACAGCAGACCGCCAGAGCGTCGAGGCCCCCGACCCAGTAATGTGTCGAAACCCGAGCCGCCGAAGCCGTCCTAGCCAAAGGCACAAAGAGAAGGTGGATAATACCCGCTTCGTCCGGTTTACCACCTCGCTCTCCTCCAGTATGTTCCCCAGCTCCCTACAACCAGGTGGCTGGGTACATTACCTCCACAGCCAACGAGCCCGTAAACAAACACGCTCGCCTGTACACAAACGCTGTTTTCACGCGATCCAAATTAATCACAAAAAGAGTTTTTTCTCTGTAGGCAGTGTGCCAGCATCAAAGCATGTACCCCTACACTCAATCACTCCCCTATGTTCCCCAGCCCCCTGCACTCGGCTGGAAACATTATTCCCACAGTCAACGAGCCTGTACACAAGCCCCACTATTCTATGTCCCCCAGCCCCCGCGACCAGGCGGCTCTATTCAGGCAAATGGTCAGTCTTTTCGGACTGGTGTAAAGCACGAAGTCTGATCCCACATAGTTGTGAAATATCAGAAGTGCTCACTTTTTTACAAGAACTACTGGACGCGGGTCGTTCCCCCTCCACGCTCAAAGTTTATGTAGCTGCCATAGCAGCATACCACATTCAGGTGAATGGACAAGAGGGGCTAGAAGGCTTCACCCACCTCGCCCCCCTTCAGTCCCTATATGGGACCTGTCCACGGTCTTGGATGCTATGAAAGGCTCGACATTCGAGCCTCTTCATTCGGTGAGCTTAAAGCTCCTCTCACTAAAGACCGCTTTTCTGCTGGCACTCGCATCAGTTAAGCAAGTGGGTGACCTGCACGCGCTTTCCGTGAGCACCTCTTGTCTGGAATTTGGGCCAAACGACTCCAAGGTCGTCCTCAAACCAAGGCATGGATATGTACCTAAGGTGCTCTGGACTTCGTTCAGAGCACAGGTCATTTCACTTTCAGCACTTCCATCATTACAAGATGAGGAAGATGCGAATTTGCTCTGTCCTGTCAGAGCGCTGAGAATATACATAGAGCATTCCACCGCTTACAGGCAATCTGAACAGCTCTTTGTGTGCTTTGGCGGCCGCACCCGTGGGTGCGCGGTTACAAAGCAGACCTTGTCACGATGGATAGTGGATGCTATCTTGCTGGCTTACGAGTCCAAAGAACTCGGCTGCCCTATAGGCATCAAAGCACATTCTACTTGAGGCATGGCCTCTTCATGGGCTTGGTCTACTGGCATTTCATTGAACGATATCTGTGTGGCGGCAGGCTGGGCCTCCCCGTCCACTTTTATCAGGTTTTATAATTTGGATGTCCCTGCCTTACAGGCTGGGCTTCTCGCTGTATAATACATATTAACCCTTTATGGCCCGAATATTCTGGTCTGGGTTAAGTACTTGTATAAGGTCATAAGCATACATTCCCTTATATGACTCGACTTGTCTGGTCCTATCAGTATACCAATTATAACCCGACTCTGTCCGGTCGATATATATATATATACATATATCATATGTGTGCTATTCACATTGAAATAGCCCGACTCAGGTCTGGCTTATGTTAGGAACTTTCCCATGAATATCATATTTACGGGCCCACTTAGGTCGGCCTGGGGTATGGTGTCTCCAGGCTATCAGAGCCGTAAAGCGAGCACAGCGTTTTGAATTGGTCCCCCGACCATTTAGCAAACGCAATACGAGAGTACTCTCGAAAGGGAACGTTTCGGTTACTTACGTAACATCTGTTCCCTGAGAAGAGGGAACGAGTATTGCATTGCTTGCCGTGCTTACGCTTGCTCAGGGAGTCGCTTCAGTCGATTAACCTGACGAACCTGGTGAGACAGGGTCTTTTATACCCCTGGCTATGCAAATTCTGCTGCCCCCTGAGGCGGGAATGTTAGAGGGACCTGATTGGTCCTCCCCGCCCAGCAGTCTCGCCATAGGTTCCTGCAGTTGCAGAGCACAGCCAATCAGCACGCAGCTGCTTCCTGCTGAGGCGCTGTGCAGCTGCACTGGTAATTTTACATGGTAATTTTTTGGATAAAAATTTGCTTCAAATTCTCGAGGAAAGTAAATCCCCCTTGCGTTTAGCAAACGCAATACCCATTCCCTCTTCTCAGGGAACCGAGGTTACGTAAGTAACTGAAGCGTTTTACTGTTATAAAAAAACAGATTTGTGCGCATTAGTGGAGCTGAAGGGTTTTAGAATAAACACGAAACACACGTGAACACTGTCATGCGGTGAATCTGGCCAATCGTGGAACAGCTGTGTCGTCATCAGAGTCTGTGCAGCCTCGTACAGCCGCTCTAGAGAAACTGCACCGGCTGTATTAGCCGACTGCTCTCGAATCGTTCTCGCGGCACTTTGTTGACATACGTCACTGTCACGTGGCGTCGGCGCTGCCTCAAGTCAGACAAAATTTCTAACCAGCATGCACTGCTTCAAGTCAGCCGCCAATCGGTCTGCGCATCGCTGGGTGAAGTCGAACAAGCCTAGAGACTAATGACTAAACAAGACATACCTGTGAACAGTCAGGGCTGCGTTTCCCAAAAGCATCGTAAGCCTAAGTTGATCGTAAAAACGATCGTACAAGTGATCTTAATATTAAGGTCTGTTTCCCAAAAGCATCGTAACTTAAGTAGCACTTGAAAATGATTGTAGATCTACGAGTGCTCTGGAGTAATCGTAAAGCTCTAAGTGTATCGTAAGAAGACAGAGTTATGAGGTCACCTACAGGAAAACCGGCAGATTACACCTTTAACTTTATTCAAGTGCATTGTGATAATACTATAAGGTTTTGATTGTACTTTATTGTACAATTTTGTATTATTTTGTTTATTTTAATATTCTCATTATTATCAATGTTGATAAAAAAAATAACAGTTCTGCTGCTTAATATTTTTGTGGAAACTGACTTTATGATCACTGAATTTTTTTTTTTTTATGAGGGCAGGTAACAAACAAAAAAAATTGCTTTATATAGACGTGTTTTGATTGCTAATCCACATCAGATGACAATTATTAGGTGAAACGTTCAGAGGAAACGATTTCATATAAGGTTATATTTCAGCACTTCGCAAATGGACAGCGACTCTTAAGTAGCACTTAGAGCACGTTCTCGCGCGTTCATGTTAAGTACATTTTTGGGAAACGCACGTGGAATTGCTGCGAGTGATCGTAACTTCGCTCATAGAACATGCTCTTTAGAGCTAAGATACATCGTTATTGGGAAACCCGGCCCAGAACAGTGAACCAATGACAGAACTGAACTGAGAACACATGACTAAAACAACCAATGAGAACATAACACATGAGGACAAGGGAATCACATGACAATAATCACATGACAATAAGGAACACATGACAAGACCAGGAAACATGACTAAAAGCAGGAAACATGACAGTGAACTTGAAACAGAACCAACACACTAGACATTACAAAAAATTGCTGACAAATTTTCCCGTCCAGAAAAACACATGGAAATTTGAGAAAATGTTAAATGTCTTGGAAAATCATGTTGTTGTCCTGGAAAATATTTTTTTATAAAGTTCTTCGTTTTTTCTTTAGCCGAGAACAAGGAGTTCATCACTGGCCCAAAACAATTACATTAAATTACATTAAACAAAAAATTAAAATAGTTCACATATTTTTTAATGATATCGACACTGGTAACGAGAACATTTGTCATAATGTATGATTAAGAGCTCATATTAAAAACTGATTTTATAGTTAAGTCATGGCAATAAACTATAGATTGTTTCTGCCACTGAATTAAAAAAAAAAAGGTAATTGCAACTTTTTATCCCACAATTGTAAAAAAAATTCTCGCAATTGCGAGTCTACATAATTGTGATATAGGGCCCTATCTTGCACCCAGCGCAATTGACTTTGTACACCGACGCATGTGTCATTCCTATTTTGCACCCGCGCAAAGCGCGCTTTTCCCTCCACAGAAGCACGTCGCTAAACTAGTGACTGAACTTGCGCTCCCTGGGCGGTTCAGCGCAAAAAAGGAGGCGTGTTCCGGCGCAAACAATCCCTGGTGCTATTTTGCTGTTCCATTAAACAATTGCGCCACTGACCAGAAAAAACCTAGTTTAAAGTCAGTGGCGCGTTGCGCGTTGTTCATTATGCTATTTTAAGGGCGCATGCTTGACCATAATGTATAGCGTGCACAACGCGCATACACTTTGCTCATGTAATCTACACAGATGCAACAGTTATTTTTGCAAATCATAAATTGTTACACTAAAAAAATATTAACACATGAGATGACGGAAATCATTGTAGTGTGCCACGAAGATGTGAAAAAATAGGCATAAATCTAGCTTACAAATTATTCAGGCTAATTGTAATAATTAAGGATAAGACCTGTTTGCCCAATAGTGGCAAGACATATATGTATATAAGGACATCTGACAAATTGGTTTGTCCGTCAAGAACCAGGAAAAAAAATCGACTGAAAAACTGAAAAAAACTGAAAGACTGAAAAAAAAGACTGTGAAATCACCTTTACCATCATGTACAACATTACAACTTCACTTCTCTGTCTTTCACTGCTCTTACAAGAACATCAGTCTCCTCGGCTGTGAACCGCTCCTGGTGTGCGCCTGGTAAATACGCCATAATAATAGCAATCCATAATGGAACTTGCGCACCTGCTTTTAAAGGGAATGTTGGATGACGCTCTGATTGGTTTATTCACGTTACGCCCAAACCACCCCTATGAATAATGAAGCTACTTCAGACCAACCCATTTTAGATTTGCGCCGGGCGCAAGAGCCATTTATCCCGCCGGGAAAATAGCAACAGCGCCGAGACCCGCCCACAAAGTTACTTGCGCTTCGCGCTTTGACACTTGCGTTTCAGATCGTTAGAATAGGGCCCATAATGTGTTATAACATCACAATTGCAAGATGTAGTTGTTATAAATTCAGAATTGCGTGATATAAACTTGCAATTCTGACTTTTTCCTCACAATTGCAGGTTTATATCTCGCAATTCTTACTACTTTTCGAGGCCGATCTCACGAAAATGATCAATGTCGTGTGCAATGTCGTGGAATATATACGGCAAAATGAGTTTTGGTGTGCATATGGTACGTCGTTTTTGCCGTGCATATGATACGTACTTTATGGCGTATTATACGTACGAACCCCCCACCCTACCCAAAAGCGTGTCATATACACACCATAAAGTGCGTATTATATGCACGCGAAAAACTGCGTAGCATATGCACGCCAAAACTCATTTTGGCGTATACATTCCACGAGATTGCACTCTCGTACTATTGATACGCATTGTCATGAGATCGTGTTGACTTTTCTAAGAATTGTGAGATATAAACTCGCGATTGCGAGTTATAAAGTCCAATTCTGAGGTAAAAAAAAGACTGACTTTTTTCAGAATTGTGAGTCTATATCTCACAATTCTGACTTTATAAATTATAAGTTTGAGTTTATATCACAATTATGTAAACTCACAATTGCGAGAAAAAGTCAGAATAGCCAGATAAAAAGTCACAATTACCTTTTTTTATTTTTTTTTTTTTATTTTTTTTATTTGGCGTGATACTTGTATTTTATTCCCGCTGTAGTAAAATTGATAATGTCTTGATTAGCCTACTGAAAAAGAGTGGGAACCCTGATCAACCTAAGAATGGCTAGATTTTTTATTTTATTTTTGCAAATAAAAATGAGGTAAAGAAAATATATATTTTACTTGTTTAATCCTGTGTATAAATACCCCCTATTTAGTTCAGTCTCTTGTTGGTTCTTGTTGACACTACATGTGGTTTTCTGTTCTTCTGCAAATATGATATTTTGGTTTATTATTAAAAGACTAATTCTTGGAATTTGATATTCTCCTTTGTTTGATTGAACCATGATACAATGGGCCTGTTGGTGTGCACCAAAAAAGGCGTTGTTGTGCTCATGCAGTAAAGGGTATTTTTGGACTTTGGATATTTGTTTTTTAAACCTCAAAAAATAATTATAACTGAAGTTTATTCTTTTGGAATATTGTCTGTTCAGAATTTGATTGTTTTGTTATTTTCTATATGAAGTACATAAATGTTTTATAATACTATTGGTCATGTTGAGCAGCATGTTGTAGGTCTGTTTGGTGAGAGCGTGTCTCCACTCCATTACATGCATTTGTATCAGTCATGACCTACTTTCCACTAAATGTCTGGAGACTCTAATGATGAATGTCCAGCATCTCTGAGCTGAATGATGTCTGAGCACATTTTAAATCATTGTTGTCCATTACAGCTCTCAGTTGAGCGGAAAAGGCAACTAATAGACCATGGAGCTTATTGTATTATTGACCTGAGTCTTAAATTGCAGAATGTTTGATGTGTTACATGAGAGTGATGTCGGTTCAGCTTTCGAATTCCAGTAAAATGGGGAATCATATTCACATTAAACGATTCTGCCTATGAAATCATACCAACAAACCACATAAATCCACTTAAAGGAACACTCCACTATTTTTGAAAATAGGCTCATTTTTCAAACTCCCCTAGAGTTAAACAGTTGAGTTTTACCGTTTTCGAATCCTTTCAGCTGATCTCCGGATCTGGTGGTAACACTTTTAGCATAGCTTAGCATAGATCATTGAATCTGATTAGACCGTTAGCATCTCGCTCAAAAAAATTACCAAAGAGTTTCGATATTTTTCCTATTTAAAACTTGACTCTTCTGTAGTTACATTGTGTACTAAGACCGACGGAAAATGAAAAGTTGCTAGAAAATTTTCTAGGCCGATATGGCTAGGAACTATACTCTTATTTCTGCATAATAATCAAGGTACTTTGCTGCCGTACCATGGGTGCTGTAGGTGCAATGATATTACGCAGCGCCTGAAAATATTACCCAGATAGGTAACTTCCAACGTGACCGGCACTAAGTTTGTGTAGTTGCAGGTATTCCGTTTCAAATAGATACAGTTCAGGATCTGCACCAAAGTAAATATCTTCTGAATTGTCTCTCACAAATGTCTCCATGGTTGCAAGGCACGCTCCTTGTGCAAGCAGGGTGTCACGTTGGTTATGTTGACGGAATTTAGCCTATTTTCAGGGGCTGTGTAGTCATTGGGGCTGCTGCACCCATGGTACAGCAGGAAAGTTCCTTGATTATTATGCAGAAATGAGAGTATAGTTCCTAAACCATATTGGCCTTGAAAAATCGCAACTTTTAATTTTCTCTCGTTCTTAGTACACGATGTAACTACAGAAAATGATCCTATTTTCAAAAATAGTGGAGTGTTCCTTTAAGATGGCATTAAAATTCATCAGATGAAGAAATACTCTTAAAAGGTTGTGTGTAGGTTAAAAACTGCAGATACATGCCTGTTGCGAACAGTTGGAGTCAAGATTTGTTTAAAACAAATTAATACTTTTATTCAGAAAATATGCATTCAATTTATCAAAAGTGACAGTAAAGACATTTCATAAAAAATGTATTTCAAATAAACGCTGGGGTTTTTTTACTCCTTGTCCGTGTCTCACAGAGATCAGAAAAAATTTAAGCAGCACAAACATTTTTAACATTAATAACAATACAAAATGTTAAGTACCAAATGAGCACATTAGAATGATTTGTATTATGAAAATTCAGACATCACAGAAATAAATTACATTTTAAAATATATTAAAATAGAAAGCAGTTATTTAATATTAAAAACATTTTTAAAAACATTACATACATTAATACAATTTGAATTGTAGTTTTTATATATATATATATATAAACTACAATGTTGCATATATCCATTATGCATTAAGTCATAATAAATGAGTGACTTTTAAAAAATGGTGCGGTAACGATTTGATAAAAGACATCGTTGTTAAATAAATAGTAACATTTATTATTAATTACAATCAGAACATGCAACTATTCTGACATGTTTGTCTTTAGACCATTTACAGTTGCCAAGGCATATTACAGTTTTTCTCAATCGATTTGACACATTTCTCCTAACTCAGGTCACTGTTCTCAAAACAGTTAACACAGTAATCTGAACACTTTGTAATTGACCTAAACAGGTTGTAAATTGTCCTTCATTTCATGCAAATTACAAATCACATGCATCAATTGGGAAAAGGAAGCAGTGTAAGAGTGAGCGGTTTTGGAGAGGATAAAGGAATGGTTATATTGAGAGGGAGAGGAACAGTGAAAGAGGTAGAAAGAGATGAGGGGAAATGAATATATGGTATAGGAAAAGGAGATGGAGCAAGAAGAGTTGAGGATGTAGGAGAAGCAAGAATAGCTGACGATTAAATACACAAATACATGAATGAAAATACATGTTTTTCGTGTTCTTTAGTAGTGTTCTTCAGAGTTCTTTAATGACAAGTTTAGTTGTATGATATTGAGTTTTTGCCTCACAAAAACTGTAATAGGATATAAAGCTTGAGGAACTTAAAAATCTAAATTGAGACTTAAAGGGGTTGCTCACCTAAAAATTATAATTCTGTCATAATTTACTCTCTCATACCATTCTAACCTATACTGTATGTATTTATTTCTTCTGCCGAACACAAAAGACAATATGGACAATAAACACTGAGACTGATCAGGTTTGGGTGAAGGGATGAGGTGGGGACTCAGATGCAGAAAAAGAAAAAATGGGCTTTTATTTGACAATAAAACAAAGAAAAACTACCACATGGGGGAAAACAGGACCGACAGCTGGACAAGGCAAGACTGGACAGGGTAAACAGCATCAGGCAGGGCAGGACACAAAAGGTAAATAACTACACCTGCAGGTGTATTTTGAAATGTTTAAACCAATCATCTTGATTAATGTCATTTCAGTTCTACTTTCTGAGTATGAATTATCAAATGCATTGAAAGACAACAATATACAAGCACTGTAAAAGGTTTTGCCTCAAACTCAACTGACTGGCTTCTCTCCGGTATGATTTCACATGAGTCTCTTCAGACCTCACTGCACATGAATTATGAGCTTCCAGAACTTCTGATTGAGGCTGTGTGTGACCTCCTAATTGAACTCCTTTCCAAAAAAACATAGAAATAAAACATCAAAAATAAAAGTTTTTTTTCTTAGTCTTAATAAGACAAACAATAAGTGCAACCATAATCAAAGTAATCTCTCAATATTCAAAGTGCAAACAGAAACCAGAGATAAGAGATGGTGGTGGTTACAACCACGCGGGATAAGACATTTATCAGACACTTAAATTCTGTTGCGCAACGAATCCTCCGCCATGGTCTTGTCAGTCATCTCGCCTTACTTTCGCCAGATCAGAGAACTGCTGGACTTTATGCGACTCTGCTGCAGCTCATGCTGGATGAGCAGATCAGATTTACAATATTTTAAAATTGAAGCAACTGTTATCCAACGGGTTTTTATCTCCATTAAAAAGCAAAATGACAGTGGATGCAGTGCGGTGGTGGGCACCATAATTTAATGTAAACATAGCGGTGGCATATTCCATGCTAATTTTACCCTCAAGCTCCGTCATGGCGATTTCACAAGACAGCTTTTCACCTTTTACGAGAAATCCCGTCACATTTTAATATTGCAAGATCTCGTGGCACCCCTAATAAATAGGCAAGGACATCAACACACGAGGACAGAAAAGCATACAACATGAGCAAACTCAAAACCACATGCTCACGTGACGAGACCAGATAACAACAGAAGACAAACACATGGAGAATGAATGTCCAAACCCCAACACAGAAGCAAAACCAAGCTAGACTGAAGTGCTGAATATCATGCTCCACACTAGGGATGTCAAATTACACGAAGATCCATGATCGATCGTCGTTTTAACTTCACTATTAATTAATCTATTAATTGTTAGCCTTAAAACTGCAATATGCATCTACAGCAGTGGCTTATAGCCAATGATTTATTAAAATAGTGTTCTCATTAATGTTATAACAGTTCCAATCATAGTTATTATTAGCCATGCATTGCTGTTTGAGCTCACGTGCTGAAGCACTGAATGAACACTGGTAAACTGATGCATTTTGCTAGCACGTTATTTAACTCAAAGAAACGCAACATATATGAGATTAATCAGATATATACAAAATAAACATAATATTACAAATATATCTGCACAAAATCTCACAAGTGCACAAGGGAACTTGAACTAAGTTACTTGCTATTAAGAATGTGTTTTTCCATTCATGTTGTGGACGTGCGCTTCCTGGAGCAACACACTGAAACCATGTTTGGCCCCACTTTATATTAGGTGGCCTTAACTACAATGTACTTACATCAAAAAATAAGTACAATGTACTTACTGTGTTCAAATTGTATTGCAAAACACCTTTGCTGATATTGAGGTGGGAGATGGGTAAGGTTAGGGACAGGTGTGGCGGTATGGGTAAGTTTAAGGGTAGGGTTAGGTGTAAGGGAAGTGTCAACTGTGTAATTAACAATGTAACTACAGAAATGAATTACAGATGTAATTGCATGCAGGTATTTTTTTAAATGTAAGTACAATGCAAAAATGTATGTACACAAGAAGTGCATTGTATCAAATGATTAATTAAAATGTTAGTACATAGTAGTTAAGGCCACCTAATATAAAGTGGGTCCCAATGTTTTATTACAATATCGTTCTCTTTATAATGTAATGTGATATGACAGTCCCAATCAGTCATTAGGGCTGGGCGATATATCGCATGACATTGTTAGGCGCATCTCGTCAGTAAAGCTGGTTCCTTGATTAGTAGTAAATCGCCATCACCTGCTTTCAGAGAGAGCGGCATTTACTACACAGAGCCGTAGTTCACTGACAAGCTGAGCCATATTGCATTAATAAT
Source organism: Gobio gobio (assembly GCF_949357685.1). Taxonomy (NCBI): domain Eukaryota; kingdom Metazoa; phylum Chordata; class Actinopteri; order Cypriniformes; family Gobionidae; genus Gobio; species Gobio gobio. Next base: position 17,377,468 of record NC_137112.1, on the reverse strand, counting down.
CACGGACGTATCGCCTGCGATAATTAATGCGATATGGCTCAGCTTGTCAGTGAACTACGGCTCTGTGTAGTAAATACCACTCCATCTGAAAGCAGGTGATGGCGATTTACTACTAATCAAGGAACCGGCTTTACTGACGAGATGCGCCTAACAATGTCATGCGATATATCGCCCAGCCCTATCAGTCATTAGTCATGATCACTCAATAGTCATTATTAGTTGTGCATTGTTGTTTGAGCTGCATGCACTGAAGCTGACAGAACCCTGACAGAGACATTTTTCAAAATATCTTCTTTTGTTTTCTGCAGGAGAAATAAATACATACTGTAGGTTAAAAGCCCTGATATACTTCTACAATAAGCAGAATTGTAGAACGAATTGATGTGAAGTCATTTTGGGAGTTCAAAACAGATTGCCAAAGCACAGTTTTCCGGAAAGCTCGCTTTGGCAAGCTGTTTCAAACTCCCAACTCCATAGTAAACACCTTCGTACTACCATTGGTCCATGGCGATAACGTAATAGGTTGGTGTGAGCTGAGGCTCCTCCTTTTTTTACAGGAAAATCTTCTCCAGTTCATTTCTTCTGTTCAGTCCATCGAGGTCAGACATCTGCGAGTGAAAACATCTGGAGTTGAAAGTTAATTTGTACTTCTGATGAAATGAGACACTGACACTTTTTCATGCTTGCTGTATAAATAAAGTGCTATTTATATATTAAAGAGATAGTTCACCCAAAAATTCAAATGATCCCATGATTTACTCACCCAAGCCATCCTAGGTGTATATGACATTCTTCTTTCAGACAAAAACAATCAGAGTTATATGAAAAAAAAAAAAATGTCCTGGCTAATCCAAGCACTGTAATGGCAGTGAATGGCAGCCCAAAATTTTAAGCCTCCGGATCCGGGAGTTTAATAAAGGCCTTCTGAAGTGAATCGATGGGTTTTTGTAAGAAAAATATCCATATTTAACACGTCTTTAAATATACACCTGTTAACACTCTAACATGGTAACATGGTAAATGGATTGCATTTATATATAGCGCTTTCAACAGACCCATGGCCATCCAAAGCGCTTTACATATTGCCTCACATTCACCCATTCATACACCGATGGCAGTGTCAGCCATGCAAGGCGCCATCCAACTCGTCGGGAGCAGCTGGGGTTCCCTTTCGAGAGAACTCGAACTGCGTCAAAGACACTTTGGGGATAGTCCCTTAGTGTAGCGTGTCTGAAGCATGAATAAAATCAGTCACCGATCCTGATTGGTGCTGCGTTATGACGTAATATGTGATGGCAAGCCCGGAAGCTACAAATGGACGCAGGCCCATAGTAAAGACAGCCTTTTTGCTCTTCAGCGAGGCGCTCTGTGTTTGAAATATTGTTTGTCTATTTGGTGTTGTTTGTCAAGGAAATAAATCAAAGCATGGCTAGCGAGCAGTTTAGACCAGTGAAAGTGGATCTGTTTGCGTCTCGAGAGACGTCCTACTGCCCACTGTGGTTTTCCCTCAGGCATCCAGCCCCGCTGGGGTTGGATGCCATGACTCAGACGTGGCCGAGGCTGCATCTGTATGCATTTCCCCCGATCGTTCTGCTCCCGGGTGTTCTAGAGCGGGTCCGCCGGGAGGGCATCAGCCTTCTCTTAGTAGCACCCCGGTGGCCGACCAGAGTATTGTTCTCCGACATCTTGGCACTCCTAGACGGCCATCTGTGGCAGGTCCCTCTTGAGACCTGTTGTCTCAGACAGGGGGCACTTATACGAGGAAGTTGTACAGCCTGAAGTGGAACCTCTTTTCCACTTGGTGTAGAGAACGGTTGAACCCAGTCAGCTGCCCCGTTGCGGCAGTACTGGAGTTCCTCCAAGACCGTTTCTCCGCCGGTCTAACCCCGTCCACTCTTAAGGTGTATGTGGCTGCCATTGCGGCTTTCCACTCGCCAGTAGATGATAGACCTTTGGGTAGACATCATCTGGTTGACCGGTTCCTCCGTGGGGCTCGGAGGATGAGGCCTGCGGCTCGTTCCAGAGTCCCAGCCTGGGACCTGGCGGTGGTACTTGAAGGGTTGGTTGAGGCCCCCTTCGAGCCGCTGAAGTCGGCTGAGGCAAAGAACCTGACCCTTAAGGTAGCCTTTCTTCTCGCCGTTACTTCTATGAGGAGAGTGGGGGATCTTCAGGCCTTGGCGGTGTTGCCAACCTGCCTGAAGTTTGCCCCTGGCGGGGTGAAAGCCATCTTATACCCCAGGCCGGGCTATGTGCCCAAGGTGCCATCCAGTGGGATGCGGTCAGTGGTTCTTCAGGCTTTCCATCCTTCGCCTCACGCGATGGCAGAGGAAGCTAGACTTCACCTGCTCTGCCCGGTCAGGGCATTGACTACTTATTTGGAGAAGTCTGTGCAGTGAGGAGATCGCACACTGTTGGTGTGTTTTGGCTCACCCAAGAAGGGGTTGCCTGCTTCTAAGCAGACAATCAGTAATTGGATTTTCCAGGCTATAGCCATGGCTTATCGGGTGCACGGTTTGCCTTCACCCATAGCCGTGAGGGCTCACTCCACGAGGGGCGTGGCCTCCTCGTTGGCCCTCCTTTCTGGGGCCTCGCTTCATGAGATTTGCGAGGCGGCGGGGTGGGCCACCCCTCACACCTTCATCAGGTTTTATAGTCTGGATCTCCCTGTGTTGCCTGGCGCCAGGGTACTCGCATCCTAAGTTGTGCCTGGTTCCCAGCTTCACGCTAGGACGGGCGTGGTTCGGTGTGGCCTAGTGGGTATTCGTTCCCCAAAGTGTCTTGGACACAGTTCGAGTTCCCTCGAAAGGGAACGTCTCGGGTTATGACTATAATCCTTGTTTTCCCTGAGAAAGGGAACGAGAACTGCGTCTCCCCGCCACACCTCATCACAAAAGACTGTCTTTACCATTGGCCTGCGTCCATTTGTAGCTTCCGGGCTTGCCGTCACATACTACGTCATGATGTAGCACCAATCAGGATCAGTGACTGATTTCATTCATGCTTCAGACGCGCTACGCTAAGGGACTATCCCCAAAGTGTCTTGGACGCAGTTCGAGTTCCCTTTCTCAGAGAACAAGGATTATAGTCATAACCCGAGACATTAGGTGTCTTGCTCACAGACACCTCGACATTTGGTCATGTGGAACTGGGGATTGAACCCCCAACCTTCCGGTTTGTAGACAACCTACATGAACCACTGAGCCACTGCCAACCCGCAAGCTAGGCACAGATTATTTAATTGAACCAATAACGAGCAGTGAATTAGGAAGATGTGGAAGGTCTTGTGCTCTCAGTTTCCCTCTGCTGGTGTGAGAGTGTGGTGTGATAAAAGAAGTATATTGGGGCCCCTTAAGAATGACATGAGATTAAGTAAAATTACAGAATTTTCATCTTTGGGTGAACTATCCCTTTAACATCCATCTTAAACTTACAGCTGATTCATCTATTGAATTGATTCGACAACTGCTTTCATGAGATTATAGGTGATACATATTCAATATCCCATGATTGCACTGTGGCCCACATACTGAGCGTAATCCTTGGCAAAGATGTTCACTCTCACAGTCTGTCCTCTCCTCAAAGAGAGCAGATGCATGCATTATGCTCATCTGGTTACGCTGTATGAGAGAAGTGTCTCTTTTTACTTTGAAATATACAAGTTTGTTTTTGCTAAACTGGGCTACACTGGCAAACAATGTCTGCTCATTTATTTATTTTTGTTTTGCTATAATAGGAGGTTCTGAGGCAGCTGCAAAGTAAACTGGAGCAGGAAGCCGGAACTCTTGCCTCTTCGGGCAGAACTGATGTACTGGACCAGCTTAAAGGTACTGCTGGAAATTTATACACTTCTCTACATTGCAGTCACAGTTCAATTATCTGTAGCATTTGTCTTTGAACTGTAATATATTTATGTTTTATTCCTCAGTTATTTAATTATGTTTTTGATAAATATACAATATATTTAGCATATTATCTATTTGAATAGCTACTATAAAATAACACATAATTATACAGGAATTGAATATACATTTAATTTGAAGTTACGTCTGTTACACATACAAAAGAAATAAAACAAATAAAATAAGTTTCATGTCTTTGTTGAACACAATGGGTTAAATAATTAGTTAATGCTTCTTTGGGAGCAATAAACCTCCACCAAACATGTCCTGTAAATGCGGATCAGAACTGCACAACAGACTGTATTCTGTAACATCCCTCTAAACGATTTCAACTAACTATCTAGTTATGGACATTGAATGGCTTTCCTGGGGTAAACGTTACAATGAGACATGATACATTTCACTAAGTTGTACTGTTTCGTTCAACATACCTTCTGATGTTTATTCAGACGGTATGGTCCTATTACTAATAGTAAAGAGGAAGAGATGATTGGTTCACGTGTGCTCTTCTTGGACAGAATCCAGAGTTTAACTGTAAAATCACAGGCAAAAACCATGCTCCTTATTACCATGGTTTTATGATTTATATAACAACAATAACGTAATTATAATATTACTAAGAATAACCTATGGTATTTGTAATGAAAAAATTTTTTTTCTAAAAGTGACTTACGTATATTGCCCTTATATATTAGGCTACCAAATATTTAATATAAAGCTAATAGAAGTAAGATTAATTATAGATACCATAATGCAGCATTTCTGCTGTTTTAGTAAGTGTGTGGTAAATTTCTAAAGGGTGGTGCTGTGTGGACTGAAAAGCTTGTAATTACTGTTGTGTAGCCTACAGTTTACCTTGACACTTCAGTTTAAATGGTCAGAGCTATTCAGTCTGGTTTCAGCTAGTTTCGCCACAGAGCCTTTAATGTTCACATATCATGTTGCGCTTGTATTGAATTCAAATGGATCAAGTGACTGGCACTGATTATCACTTGGCGAAAGTGTCAAGTGAGTTTGTCTGTGGTGTGCGTGAGACGGTCCAGCTGCGACTGCGCTGCGACTGCGGGATGTGTACGGTTTAATCAGGTACTGCCTGGTGGGTTTCATCTTTTGGCTTTTGGTCTTTGTCTCCCATGCACTCGCAGCACTCCAGTAAATAACAGCGCTTAATATGTGGAGGCGTGACAGAGTTTTGATGAGCAGCCCACCGAGAAAAGTTCAGGTGCTCAAGATGGCCAGTCAATCCTTCCCTTGGGGCTTCAGCAGCCCCACCTAGCCCTTATGTTAATCCGGCCCTGTGTACAAAACTACAGCAAAAGAAATGCATTTTAGCTGAGTCATTTGTATAAATCCACAAGTACTAAACAAAACTATAAAAATAATCTTGTTTTTTACAGAGCTGCATATGGACTTGACCAACTATTACGAGCTAAAGTATCAGCCTCATAATCTGCGTGTGTTTCCGGAGACGATGGCTAGCCAGGTAGGGGAAGGCGAGGAGAGACTGAGCATCGGTAGAGCCAGGAGTCCTATCTTCCCACCGTCCCGCCAGTCTTCATCTGCATCTGGAGAGGGCACAGCCATACACCCCGGACACCCTCATCAGGCTGGAGAATTCCGTGTCACTGCCCAGCACTTAGAGGAACTCTCTAAAGAGAGGTGAGATCATCACATCTAAACACTCATCATCTGTCTGGTTTAACCAAAATGTTCTTTTCCTTAGAGGCCAGTGCCTTTTCCCCTTTAAAAACCAGTGGCATTTAGTTTAGGTCACATCCATGATTCATAATAATTACTTGTTCTGGCTAAAGTAGGTGGTAATATAGGAAATTATAGATGCTCTCATTCTAGAGAGCATTTAACTGGATAACAGTTTGGATTCAACCATGAATGCAAAATTCTTCATGAATATAAGAGAGATAAAGAGAAAGACATTCCACTGGATTTATTAGGTACACCTTGCCAGTTGGACCCTTTTGCCTTCAAAACTGCCTTAATTCTTTGTGGCATACTGTATATTCGACAAGTTGTTGGAAATTCCTCCGAGATTTTGGTCCATATTAACATGATAACATCATGCAGTTGCTGCAGATTTGTTGGCTGCACATACTTTATGTGAATCTCCCATTCTATAACATCCTAAAGGTGCTCTATTGGATTGAGATCTGGTGACTGTGGAGGCCATTTAAGAATAGGGAACTCATTGTCATGTTCAAGAAACTAGTTTGAGATGATTTGAGCTTTGTTACATGGCACTTTATCCTGCAGTTAGTATCCATCAGAAAATGGGTACATTATGATCATAAAGGGATAGACATGGTCAGCAACAAGGTAGGCTGTGGCATTTAAACGATGCTCAAAGGGGCCCAAAGTGTGCCAAGAAAATATGCCCACACCATTACCCCACCAGCAGCTTGAACCATTGATATAAGATGGGATGGATCCATGCTTTCATGTTGTTTCCACCAAATTCTGACCCTACCATCTGAATGTCACAGCAGAAATCAAGACTTATCAGACTAGGCAACGTTTTTCAAATCTTTTATTGTCCAGTTTTGGTTAACCATAGTTTGCTGTTCTTAGCTGACAGGAGTGGAACCCAGTGTGGTCTTCTGCTGTAGCCCATATATCAGCTCAAACCAGTATGTCCATTCTCCTCTGACCTCTGGAATCAAAATTTCGGCCACAGAACTGCCACTCACTGGATATTTCCTGTTTTTCGGACCATTCCCTGTTAACCAGATGGTTATGTGTGGAAATACCAGGTCCTGAAATACCCTGTTTGGCACCAACAACCATGAAACTTTAAGGTCTCTTAAATATTTAATCAGATCGTCTCTTTAATCAGATCATCTTGATCATGTCTACCTGCCTTAATGCTTGTGATTGGCTGATTAGATATTAACAATCAGTTGAATAGGTGTGCCTAATAAAGCCTAAAACTTCTAAAATACTCAGGAAGGAGAAAACAACATATTTTATATACCCAATGTGTTTTCCAAATGTTTTGTTATTTAAAAAAAAAAACATTCTGTTCAACTAATTCAACATCCTATGGGCTATGGCCTATTCTATTTAAATTCACACTCATGAAAGTGATTCAGATTTTTTTCTCAATCCTGGTTGAGTTCAGCAGTTTTCAGGAATATGTTTTGTGTGTTGTAGGTCCATGTTGCTGAGTGAAATAGAGAAAGAGGAGGGAGAGCGGCGATGGTATTACTCACAGCTGCAGGGTTTGTCTCAGAGACTGGCTGAACTGCCACGGCTCGATACGGTAAGCAGCCTAAACAACTTGCACCCCAGTTTTTCACTAATAGAACTGTGTGCATCTGTAGCCAAAAATGAGGTCACCTGGTTTTGCTGCTAACGACCACAGACTGTCCTACATGTAGATTTGTTTGAGTCAGGTAATGCCCTTGTCTAGTTTGAAATAACAGCTATGATTCTTAAGGGTAAGTTCAGCCAAAAATTTAAATTGTCAATGTTACATATGCTACATGTATGTATTGTAGTAATTACAGTAAATCCTACAAACCCTAAACTAAACCAAACCCTTATCCTATCCAATGTTTATCCTAATGTTTATGCAACTCTTTTTTATAAAATAAAAGCTTTTTTATATAATAGATTTTATAGAATAGGACTTTGCTTAGTCCATAAGATTCTTTCATATCTCTAGAAATGTGTTCTTGTTCTTTGAATGGTGAACAATGGTATGTGTGTAGTACAAATGATATCTGTGCATTTTTCTGTGCTTCACAGTTCTCCTTGCAGGTGGATTTTATTCGTCAGCAGCTGGAGTTTGAAGCTCAGCAATTGCATTCTGTGATGGAGGAACGTTTCGGCACCAGTGATGAGATGGTTCAGAGAACACAAGTAAGAACAGATTATAGATTAAATGCCACATTTTCATCTACAAAGATCCAGTTGTAAATCCAGCTTAAGTGTCACGTGTCAGTCACAACCACGTCACGCTTTTATCAACTGCAAATCTAACAGTTTATGTTGTGTTCTGGATGCTGGTGTCCCCAACCAGGCTTCTTAATCTCCCTAACCAGCAAGCTATCCTTGGTCAACCAGCATCAGAAAAACCATGTTGGATGAACTGTATGGCTAAACTGGGATTTGTAGCAGAGATATTATGGTGTATGATACAGTGGTGTATGAAAATATGCCTTCAAATTAACACTATCAAATCATTAGACTGTTGCAGATATTGTATAATTAATCACAGTATGTGTTTCTATGTACAGATCCGTGTTGCTCGGTTGGAGCAGCTGGAGAAAGAGCTTAATGAGGCACAGAGCTCTCGTGGTCCTCAAGAGAAGAGTGCTCTACCAGAGACTCAGGTGACACATACACCCATGAATCATAAAATTCCTTAAAGGGTTACTTCAGTGATTTAGCATTAAACTCTGCATCAGTTGAAACCCGGTAGTATATTCGAATGATCATGCTTCCCCCGCTCATACCCCCTGAGACGAGAGATTTATGTATTTTATGTCTTGGAAAAAGCCTCCGATGACGCAAATATTTTATGGAAAAAGTCTCGTCCGAGACATGAGATGCAGATGATGTGCCGATCCTCGCCCGTAAGAAAACCTCTACACGAGGCGCAGGAACGAGACATTTGCAACAACGTCTCGGCTCTTTTCGTGAGTGTGTAGCAACGGCAAACACACGGATTGGTATATAAAGGATATGTGCCGGATGTCGCAGCTGGAAGGCAGGCTGAAGGCGGAGAATCCGACGTCCTCAGGCTGCAGAGTTCCGCTGGGTGCGTGTCGACGGCAGGTTTCAATCCAGAGCTCAGCGAGGGGAGTTGCTGAAGAAGAAATAATCTGACGAACCTGGCGAGACAGGGTCTTTTATACCCTTGGCTATGCAAATTCTGCTGCCCCTTGTGGCAATATTAGAGGGACCTGATTGGTCCTTCCCGCCCAGAGGGCTCGCAATAGGTTCCTACAGTTGCAGCGGCACAGCCAATCAGCACGCAGCTGCTTCCTGCTGACAGCTTTACAGCTGCACTGCGTTTTACATGGTATTTTTAGGATAAAAATTTGCTTCAAAATCTCGAGGAAAGGAAATACCCCTAGCGTTTAGCTAAAGGCAATACGAGAGTTCTCTCAAAAGGGAACAACGATCTCCAGTATTTTGAATTTGGACTGCAGTAACTATTTCGACCACTAGCTGTCAATCCTACATACCACACCATTAAACTGTTCAAAAATACTTAAAAATAAATGATACAGATAATAAAGTGACCTCTTCTATGAGGAGTGTTTTCACTTTATGAAATAAAATTTATTATGATATTTATAGTGTTAAAACATTTCAGATGATTGTCTGGAGATTTTAATTTAAATAATTAATTATTTTAAAGGCTTAAATTACTGAAAAAAAACTTTAATAAATAAATAATGATGAAATAAATAATAAATAAAAAAAAACTTTAAATGAGTCAAGCGGTTTTGTTTTAAAAATTTATTAATATTTTTTTGAAAAATTGTCAAAAATGGTATAACTGACATGCAACCATAAAACATAGACAGTTTAGTGTTTAGCATATTTATAATAGTTTAGTGAAGACAGGAACTTTTCATGGTCTCACTTGAATTGGCACTTTGATGATTTAATTCTGGTGAATTATTTAGTAAAATTTAAATTCTACAAATACATTTCTCCACTATTTTTTATCTCTAAGTACAGTAGTGGCATTTACACCGAACAATTTATAGATGCTGTAAACTACTGAGGGTTTGCCATTACCAGGGGCAACACAAAACCACAGAGAACAATGTTTTGACTGAACCAGCATGCTGGAAAAGTCCCATTCGTCCCCTTGGAATTATAAGGTTCTATCTGCGTTCTGAGCAGTTTTGAGATATTGAGCTTCAAAGTTTTTGCATTACATATAGGAAAATGTATATGGGGAACAAGTTTCTTTCAAACATTAAAATAACAGGGACCCTAAATGTATTCTAAATATACAATATCAAAATCTTCTCAAAATTGTAAATGGGAATTTTTGGAATGGGTCAAATGCAGATAGAACCTTCTAATTCTAAAAAAACACTTTTCGCTTAGAACTATAAGGTTCTATCTGCCAAAACATTATTTGAACATTAAATATAAAATTAATGTTGTAACAATGTCTCAACATGTGTTAGAAAGTTAAATTGTATCCTTTCTATGACATTTATTTCATATTTTTAGCACTTCCAAGTATTTAGGACATTTCAAATTGAGCAAGGTAGGTCTAAATATTTTGTCCAGTGCAGATGTTAATTGTTGGTACGAATTTGATGGGTAATTAAACACATTATTGCAGAAATTGTTAATCTTTCTTTTGTTTAGACAGAAAGCAGCTACTGTAATACATCTGAGCAGGACTTTATTCCACCTAAAGTGGGCCAGGTAAAATTGCTGAAATAACATGCTAACGTTTATTGTTTTAATTAAGACCCCATCAATTAAACTGTTGACTATTTGACCTTTAAGGCTTAATATTGTAAAAATTAAGACATTTTAAGACTTTAAAAACTGCAAGAAAACAGACATGCTTCAGCAAATTCATTCATAAAGTTTAATAATCATTGAAAAATGATTCACTGACTATATATAATCACAAAAAATGTCAGACTCATTTTTTAAAAAACAGACTTATCACAAAAAATGTCAGACTCATTTTTTAAAATACAGAACTATACTCTCTGTGACTCATTTTTTAAAGCGGAAATATAATACTCTCCATGACTCATTTTTTAAAAGACTTATACTCTCTGACTCATTTTTTAAAACACAGACTTATCACAAAAAATGTCAGACTCATTTTTTAAAACAGAACTATACTCTCTGTGACTCATTTTTTAAAACACAGAACTATACTCTCTCTGACTCATTTTTTAAAACAGACTTATACTCTCTGACTCATTTTTTAAAACAGACTTATACTCTCTGACTCATTTTTTAAAACAGACTTATACTCTCTGACTCATTTTTTAAAACAGACTTATACTCTCTGACTCATTTTTTAAAACAGACTTATACTCTCTGACTCATTTTTTAAAACAGACTTATACTCTCTGACTCATTTTTTAAAACAGACTTATACTCTCTGACTCATTTTTTAAAACAGACTTATACTCTCTGACTCATTTTTTAAAACAGACTTATACTCTCTGACTCATTTTTTAAAACAGACTTATACTCTCTCTGACTCCTTTTTTAAAACACAGAACTATAATACTCTCTTTGACTCATTTTTTAAAACAGACTTGTACTCTCTGACTCATTTTTTAAAACACGTATACTCTCTATGACTAATTTTTTAAAACAGAGAACTATAATACTCTCTGTGACTCATTTTTTAAAAAACAGACTTATAATACTCTCTATCTGCTAGTGGCATGAATTTAAACATGGACTTAATGTCACTCATCTTCGCCTCTGAGATGATGCTCTGTTTGGAGAGTACCCTTGGTTTGGGTAAGATGGATGTAGGTGCCAGGCTTCTCGTGTGTTTGCTTGGTCCTCTTATGTCTACTTTAACTCTTGGCTCTGCATGTGATTTTGTATAATGAAGAGTATATGGACACTGATCAAACACAAGCTGTGACACTTCAAAAAATGGAACCAGTTTGTACTGAAACAGCTTGGAACATGCCTGAAAGTCATAGAAATCTATACTCTTCATCTGTATGATTTCATATGGGTTGTTCCTGTTCACCTTCAGTAAAATGCGCAAGAAAGACAGTGGTGAATAGAATTCAGACACTGCCATTGCCTTTTCAATATGGCTGTGCATATTGTCTACCTCCTGCACTGCGGAGTGGCCTGGAGTAGAGTATTTCATTGTTATCTTTTTAATTTGAGGATGCCTTCTCAGGAAATCTGCTATAGCAAAGGCTATTATGGAATTTCTGTTCTGAGGCACACAACTATCACTCCATGTAATCAACTCAGTGGCATGTGGATGATCACGTACAACGCGTTCTAATATTTTCATTAGTGCACTTGCAACATCATTTCCTCCCCTACCTGACATTGCCTCTGTCCACAAAGCACAGTAGCCTTTTTTAGTTTGCGAACAGTGAGCAGTAAGATTATACAAGTTAAGTTTCCGCTTGTAGAAAAAAGAGCTAATTTCAGCACGTGGACACGAAATAACATTCTGTAGGTCAAAACAGACTGTTAGAGTATCTTTATCCTCTCTATCTTTTTGGCGCTCTTGGCGCATTGCCGTCTTGTCAGCTATATGCTTTGTTTGATGGTATTCATCACTTTGGCCTACCATGTTTTGCTTTACGGCAGTCTCATATGCTTCACACTGATCGCACCGATCCTTTTTAGGGGTGTGAAAGCTAAGGTTGAACTCTGTGTTGAATATGAATCGGTAATAAGATTCTTTCACAGGTGTATTTCCATTCTCGTTGCATTTAAGTCTGTAGAGATCATACATCCTTGAAACATTGAGTACTGGTTCAAGGTACTGTCTTTCTGTGCTGGCACGACAGTAATGTGACTCAACAACAGGAAAGGAACTGATGTGTGCCTTTACATTCTCTTTCTGATTTTCGTCAATGCATTTTTTTGCATGCTTTCCCCTTGCATCTGATTTTGGCATGCTAGTTGTCTGATTTTTTTTCATGTGTGTATTATACACAGGTTTCTGGCTGATGGCAAGTGTGCCCAGATAAAACTGCTTACAGACTCTCACCTTTTCACCCTCTACGTTTAGATAGTACTTAAATGAGTAGTTACGCTTTCTGAGCTGTTCATCACAGGTTTGTCTTTCTTTTTCTGTGCAGTCTGTAGTCATGGCTATAAAGTCATATTTCCTGTTTTGACTCAACTGGTAGAACTGTGTAAAGCATTTCTCCCTTTCATCTGGGGTTACTTTCTTTGCACATTTGTATTTACATGACATACAGTTCTTCAAAGTTCTCACTTGTTTGGCAGAAGCCTTTTTATTTGCAGAGTTGACATGTTCCTTGCCCTCCTGATAATGTTTCTTGCGGGTACATGCTTTCCATGTTGAAGGATTTGAAACACGTCTCCTGTTTCTTCTTTTCTGAGTAACCCCCAGCTCTTCAATTTGTAAACTGGTAGGTGCAGTCACTGGCTCGGTCACTGGCTCCACTGATGCAGTCACTGGCTCAGTCACTGGCTCCACTGGTTTGTCTGGTAGGACCCTAGGGCCTGCTGCATCTACCGTGTCACCTGCCTGGAGAAAAAATACATTTGAAAAAAATACATATTTAAACATAATATTTAAATACAATGTAAAAAATAGGAATGCAATAAATTCAGAAAATGTTCTTATTATTAGCTCACTACCTCTGTAGCTCTAAACTAACCAATTCTGACTGACTGACTGACTGATTCTTACCTTTCCTCTCTCTGTTGTTCTCTGTGTTGGTATTACTGGACTGCTTGTTTCTCCCTCTCTCTCTACAAGTCTGATTTTACATTGCTCCTTTACAACATTGCTCCTTCCCTCTTCTGCCTCAGTTTCTCTCTCATTCTCTGATGATGCTTTTTTCATATTTTCTTTGCCTGGTGCTCTCTTTCTCGTTCTCCTGCTGTTGTTTTTAGCATTACTTTCCCCCCTCCTGGATATGTCAGGTTCATTACAAAAATAGACAAAAAAAATATATGGTATACCATTGAGTAGCTACAGGCTACAATCATTCTGAAATCATTTTAATACTGAGGTAACTGCTTTAACAAGCTTTCACATGTTCACATTTTCACATAACGATCATAACTTACTGTAACCACACTATTTTGAGTACACTTAGGTTCGTTGGTAACACTTTACAATAAGGTTCATTAGCTAACATTAGTTAACTACATTAGTTAAAATGAACTAATAATGAACTGCACTTTTAAAGCATTTATTTATCTTTGTTAATGTTAATTTCAACATTTACTAATACATTATTAAAATCTTGTTAACATTAGTTAATGCACTATGAACTAACATAAAAAAACCATGAACAGCTGGATTTTTCTTAACTAACGTTAACAAAGATTAACTAATGCTGAATAGAGGTGTTGTTCATGGTTAACTTAGTTCATGTTAACTAATGCATTAACTAATACAACCATATTTTAAAGTGTTACCGGTTCTTAGTGCTTGCCTCTTGATATCAGGAACTATGAAGCTAGCGCTGCTGGCTAGTGTGGTGTCTAACTTAACTATGAAAACAATCTCCTCAGCGAGACCAACAACGGAAAAAAAAACACTGAACTTGCCTGGAATTCGGGCTGCTGTCCTTGACAAGATCGTCAATAAAATTGTCGATCTTGAGGTTTCTTAAAAACTTCGCGTTGCGTGCCATAATCCTCACAGATACTGTGTCTGCGATCCTGTCAAGGAAAAAAGCCGGCGAGCGGCGGCGACACGACATATAAAGTTGATCCTGATTGGTCCTCTTCTGTGCATTCGAAGTGCTGATTGGCTCACGCAGATAGAACCTTATAGAGCCAAGTCAGAGTTCGACTTTGTAGATAGAACCTTTTTGTTTTTCAATAAAAAGTCCCAAAATGTACACAACTTTAAAAAAAAAACATCACATAATGTAAATAAGTTGTCACAGAATAAGAATATGTGAATAACTCAATTTTGACAAAAACGTCAGATAGAACCTTATAATTCCAAGGGGACGCATTAAAAATGTGACATTAAGAGCACAGGTAATGGATTGCGGTTATAAAAAGGAATTAATATATAACATTATACATGCCAATTTACATTATATATCTGGGCTAAACATAAAAATAGCTAGTTGCTCATTTTAATATGATTAAACAATTGTAAATTGTAATTAGCATTAATTTGTCTTAAATAATGATTCAGAAATGTATTTCCACTGTAGTGTAGCATGACTGCTCTGTTACATAAAATATTATATTTAATATTTATGGTAATGTAATAAAATGTGTAATTCAGTGTTTCAATTATGGAAATATGATGTAGTTTTGATGTAGATATGATATTTCTCCAATAGCTACTACTCAGCACATGAAAATTGGAGGTGTTATTCTTCTAGGATTTTCATCTTTTTACCGCACAACTGCACTTCCCAATCTCACCTGGCCCTGTCTCAAAGCAGACTGGCACCGAATGTTGCTATGCAGAAAACAGGGTATGCCCTCTGCAAGCTGCCTACTATTGGCTGCTCAGTAACTGGGATGCTTGGCAAGTGTGACGCTGTAATTTGGAGCATAGCTCTCTGAGACTAAGGGATTCCCACCGCAGCACGGTCATCTGTCTGCTTAACACTGCACCAGACTGACAATGAGCTCTTGAGATCTACGTACTGTTTAATGATGCTGAGAAATCTAAAATGATAAAGTCAGGATGAAACCTTGCCAAACTTGACATTTAATTTGTGTGCAATGAGTAAAGCTTTTTTTATTGCCCTACTACACTTTTCAATTCATTCTGCATTTTGCACATTTTAGAATAATAGTAAAGTCATCAAAACTATGAAATCATGTGGAAGTATGTGGATTATGTAGTGCACAAAATAGATAAATAAAACACATTTTATGTTAGGCACCCTTTTGTCTAAATTACAGCTTTGCACACTGGACATTCTCTTAACCTTCATGAGGTGCATCCTGGGATGCTTTTTAAACAGTATTGAAGGGGTTCACATGTATGTTTTACTCTCAGTAACTGTTTTCCTTCACTGTCCAGTCCAAAATAAATAAATAAATAATAAATTAAAATGTTTTATTTTGTAAATAAAATCACATTCACAATTAATGGTTGTAAATAAGCACAATAAAGCTTATTTTTAAGCATTTAGGTAAATTCCCCTCCCTATTATGATACTCTAAGCAATATCTGAAACTTTGTATTTTAAACTCTTCTTGTGTTTGCCTCTTTTTGATTAATCGTTTGCTGTATTCCTCCTTTGTAAGCCGCTTTGGATAAAAGTGTCTGCAAAATGAATAAATGTAAATGTATTTTTTTTGTGTGAAAACATTAAAATCTACAAAATTATATTCTGAAATCTCTAAAAGATAATTTGAGCTATATCTGTATCCTTGTATGCAGTGTAGTTGTTTAGAGATTGTATTTGTAGCACTGGTGCCAAACGTTGCTATAGTGATGGGTTTGAGCACGCAAGAATGAAGTGCACTCTCCACATGCAGATGGTGTGCAAATGCTCAATCAAACAGAAACAGATTTTAAGCAGAATATATATAAACTGATAGCTTCAAAAGGTATTTGATACTTGGTAATAAATATGTGTAGATCATTCTTAATATATCACAGAATTATTTTGCTGCTTTAATATATATAAATCAATGTGTTAAGTCAGACATACAGTATAAACCAAATTACCTACTGTACAAAATGGGAACAAATAATAAACCATACTCTCTGTGTTCACAGAGCACCGAGTGCCTCTCCAAAGCACCTGTCCCTGACATGGATACTGGAAATGCTGGTACTTTGGATGCTCCTGGAGAAGCAGGGAGCAAAGTAAGACCATTTTTGTGTTTTTGTTTTTGTTTGTTTGATTTAATAAAAAAATATATAATTTTGCATTCAAAATTCACAGAAGAATCATTAGGAACTGTAAAGAAGCTTACAGTACGTTTCAGAATGTAACCATTTTACTAAGGGGCAATATTTGCCTTTCTGTAAATGTAAACCTACTGGTCTATGCTTGTACTTCATACTTGAATAAATGCATTGAAATAAATTCGAACACTTATGGTTGCAGCACAGTGGCTCAGTTGGTAGCACTGTCGCCTCACAGAAGGATAGGTGAATTGGAGACACTAAGGGCACTATTTTAACGATCTAAGCGCATGGTCTAAAGTGTACAGCGCAAGTGCACTTTGGGCATGTCTGAATCCACTTTTGCTAGTTTAACGACAAGAAAAATGGTCGATGTGCCTGGCGCATGGTCTAAAAGGGTTGTTCCTATTCTCAAAATGAGTAATGGGTGTGCTTTGGGCATAACATGCAATAAACCAATCAGAGTCTCATCTCCCATTCCCTTTAAAAGCCAGTTGCACTTGCACCATGGCAGATTCGCTATTTACATGGTTGAATATAAACACCCTCGACCTGACAAATCAGTTTATTAAATACATGTGTGTACTGCCACAATTGGTTAAATAAGTAGCCACTTTCATTCGTCATTACTGCAAAATGGTAATTCTGATACATGCAATGACTATCCATTATGACATGTAGGTATTTTTATCGTTATGTACACAAAAATAATCTTTTACAATGTAATCCTTTTATTTTTAATATTTAAAAATGTTTGTGTGTTGCTGCACATCCCTGTGTGTGTAATAAGCAGAGTGTACGCACGTTGTCCATTTACTATTTAAACAACGTGGTGCAGGACGTGAAAATGATAACTGCGTCAGGATGAATACAGGGAGTGCAGAATTATTAGGCACGTTGATTTTCTGATCATATTTTTTTTCCAGGCACATTTGACCAATTCCAAACCACAGTAATCCTAATAACTACTATTGATTTAGTATTTAATAATGTATAAGTGATATATAATTGTTCATGAAGGCTGGAAATGAAAAACACCTTATATTCAGGTGTGCAGAATTATTAGGCATGTTTTCTTTTACAGATAAATTGAGCCAAAAAAGAGATTTAACTCAGACTGAAAAGTCAAAAAGTATTAAATGCCCATGAGAAGGATGCAATACTAATGCAATACTAGACATTGCAGTTAAGGCGTGACCATTGGACAGTGAAATGCTCGTTGGGTCAGCAGGATCTGACAAAAACATGTGGCGGAGAAAAGACACCTGTTAACTGCAAAAGAATTAAGAATTAAGGTGAAGAATTAAGGGTGAAACCATCAGGAACCCTTTAGTCTCCAGCGCCACCATTTTCCAAAGCTGCAACCTACCTGGAGTCTCCAGAAGGGCAAGGTGTCAGGATCTCAGAGACTTCAGTTAGGTAAAGAATCCTAAAAAATGACCCCCACTAGATAAGAATCACAAGCTGAAGTGTTGTAAAATACATGAAGAAGGTTTTTTTATAGGCTTTATGGACAGATTGAGAGTGACTCTTGAAGGACCAGCACCACATCCTCTAGTACCACTGTTTGAAGAATTCATCTTCCATAATCTGGCAGTACGTTTTGGGAGTTCATTTTAGTCCATCCTGAAGTCCGTTTTGCAGAGATGGACTAAAAATGAACTCCCAAAACGTACTGCCAGATTCTGGAAGAGGAATTCTTCAAACAGTGGTACTAGAGGATGTGGTGCTGGTCCTTCAAGAGTCACTCTCAACCTATCTGTCAATAAAGCCTATAAAAAAACCTTCTTCATGTATTTTACAACACTTCAGCTTATGATTCTTATCTAGTGAGGGTCATTTTTTAGGATTCTTTACCTAACTGAAGTCTCTGAGATCCTGACACCTTGCACTTCTGGAGACTCCAGGTAGGTTGCAGCTCTGGAAAATGGTGGCGCTGGAGACTAAAGGGTTCCTGATGGTTTCACCCTTAATTCTTCACCTTAATTCTTAATTCTTTTGCAGTTAACAGGTGTCTTTTCTTCACCACCTGTTTTTGTCTGACCCTGCTGACCCAACGAGCATTTCACTGTCCAATGGTCATGCCTTAACTGCAATGTCTAGTATTGCATTAGTATTGCATCCTTCTCATGGGCATTTAATACTTTTTGACTTTTCAGTCTGAGTTAAATCTCTTTTTTGGCTCAATTTATCTGTAAAAGAAAACATGCCTAATAATTCTCTACACCTGAATATAAGGTGATTTTCATTTCCAGCCTTCATGAACAATTATATATAACTTATACATTATTAAATACTAAATCAATAGTAGTTATTAGGATTACTGTGGTTTGGAATTGGTCAAATGTGCCTGGAAAAAAAATATGATCAGAAAATCAACGTGCCTAATAATTCTGCACTCCCTGTATATCAAAAAACACTTGCGTCGCATTGCGCCAGGTGTATGATGGGGCCCTAAGGTTGTGTTCACACTTGTGGTTTGGTTCGCTTGGTCTGGACCAACAAAAAAAAAACATTTAGTCCTGTCCTTAACATTCAGATATCATTTTTATCTCAGAACCAAAAGATGCCGAAACCTAAAGGTATAGGGATACGTTCACAAACTGATTGGTCGGCTTTTATGTCGTATTGCTTATTTTGAGACGGAACTCAAAATTCTTGCTTCATGCTTTCCCTGGGACCAAATGTAAAATGTGTATCTTGAATGCAATGTAAGTCGCTTTGGATAAAAGCGTCTGCCAAATGCATAAATGTAACTGATGAACATCCTAAACAATGCTGTGTACTGGGATAAATGCGGCCATTGTATGTATGTGCATAGCCTACATATGATGGTATTTTGACCAGCTGAGAATTCATGAAGAGCTTATAAAATGTGTAAAGGAGTAAAAAACAGAGGCAGGAATCCCTCCGTCACATGCACAAACGATCTGCTGTGAGGAGACACGAATCTGCCTGTACCGAACTGTGAAGGCAACATCACAATTATGATTTTAAAAAAACTATATGCGTTCAGAGTCTGATGCAGAAACGGAAGACAACAAACCTACACCTCAAATACCAAGAATACTCCAGTCTGTGACAGTGTGGTAATTAGTCATCTTTATGTATATTTATTCCTATATTTGTGAGGTAGTTATTACAAGTCAAGTCACCTTTATTTGTATAGTGCTTTTTACAACACAGATCGTTTCAAAGCAGCTTTACAGTGATAAAAGAAAAATAATGCAACAAGATTGTTTAGGCTGTACAGCGGCTCTAGAAGTAAGTCATTGTCCAGTTTAAGTAAGTTCAGTTGTAAAAATCATTGGTTATTAATTTAGGGGCTGTTTACACAACACCATTTTCAACTGAAAAAAAGAACTTTTTATGCATTCTGGCCATTCATTTACACAACAGCATTTTGGTGTCCTGAGAACGCAAACTTTGAAACAGGTTTCAAAGTGCAAGTTTTTGAAAACGATACCGTTATCGTTACCGTGTAAATGTCAAAAAACGTGAATCTGTAAAAATACATGTGTATTACATGTTTAGTCTATAGGCATGCACGTTTGAATGCATATGTGCACAGGCGCGTAGTATTTACACGCCCCATTTAAAAAATTTCTGGTTTTTAGCACATTGTTGTCGTGTAAACGTACCCTTAGTTAATTTATCGATATTGCAGCTCTGGAGAAAACAGTGATCTCATCATCTAGCTCAGTTCAGTTCTCATACAATGTTGTCAAAACAGGCAGATCAGTAATATTACTGAATATTAAGTCTCCCCAACTAAGCAAGCCAGAGGCGACAGTAGCAAGGAACCCAAATTTCATCAGGTGACAGAATGGAGAAAAAAACCTTGGGAGAAACCGGGCTCAGTCAGGGTGCCAGTTCTCCTTTGGCCAACAAACAAACAGTATATGATTATGATTCATGCAACATTACAGGTCAGAAGTCAGATTAGGATCAGAACATACAAAATATTGAAACCAGTTCCATCTGGTTGAAGATCAGATTCGTTACACCGTGATGCAAACAGGTTTGTTGAGGATCTGAGCCACTGGCTGTCGTGTCAATGAGGCCTTCATAGTGGATAGTCTAGTTGACATGGTCTCTGCTGACACTTCAGGGCAGTGTTGTGGTCGTGGGGTCCACCTGGGCGCAGGTCCACCATCTGACCTGGATACGGCCCGGATCCGGCTGACTACGTTAAACCTCGGGATAAACAGAGAGTAATATTAGCGTAGAAGCCATTCTTCTTATGATGTAATGAGTACATCAGGTGTTATGGGAAGTGTTCCCGGTTCCGGCTGACCTAATTCATGCAGTCGAACAATCATTTTATATTATTTTAATTACATTATATAAGTGTTTAAGTGAAGACACTACAGAAAGGTGTTTATCTCGTTACATAGTTTGCCAACTATGAATCATTTATGTGTATAATATATGGTTTATAAGGCAAATAAAGTTTAGGTACTTGGAGTTACCACAGTTATATTTGGCAAAGAATAACTTATGGTGTTCCGTGTAAACAAACTGAATGAATGTACCATTGTTTGTTGAACTTAAATTCCTTATTCATAATTTTCAGTAAAGTGAAAGTAAAGGGAGTACATTAAACAATCTGTAACAGACAAAGCAATAGTGAAACATGGTAAAAAAAATTAAAAAAACATTGTTACTCACAATATTGTGAGTGTGTGTTGTGACAATACTATCGGATCCAATATAGTTGGCACTGCATCATCTTTTATTTTCAATCTCTCTGAAAAGCCTCCTTTTGGCAGCTTGGCAGTTCTAATAAAAGCTAACAAGGAAGTTCTAATTTAAGACTAACAAGGACGTTTTGAGTTCTGAAAGATACAGGATATTTTTTTAAATACCTCTTATATGTCAAAAGATCAAGGTAAATGTAAATTCTTAATTCATGACCACTTTAAAATCAACATCAAACACAAAATAGTTGTACATAATACACAACATATTATAACATAATTGTCTGGTTCCTACATAAACCCATGACTTTTGATGTTATTGATATCCATTGCAATGTATATGTTTATACCCTACTTTATACCCTTATATGCAATATACATATAGTTTTAGTTTGAACATATTGTAATCAAAAACAGTAGTGCAATAATGAACTGTAGATAATATTTCACCTATAGTTAAACTGTTTGAATTGCAGGTGGAGATGGTTTTTTGGCTACTCTCCATGCTGGCCTCTAGAGATCGGGAAGAGATGTCCCGTACCCTTCTGGCAATGTCAAGCTCACAGGAAAGCTGCATTGCCATGCGCAAGTCTGGCTGCGTCCCACTGCTTGTGCAAATACTACATGAGGGAGGCACCGGGGAGGCAGCTGGGACAGGAGGCTATAGTCGAGAAGCCCGTTCCAGAGCCAGTGCTGCCCTTCACAACATTGTGTACTCACAGCCAGACGAGGGCCAAGCACGACGTGAGATGAGAGTTCTTCATGTGCTAGAGCAGATCCGCTCACACTGCGAGAATGGCTGGGACTGGATTGAAAATCAACAATTAAGTACCCCTTCACCTGGTGGTGGCAAAATCACAGGTGAGTGCTGATTAGGTAAAAACAAAGATAAATTGTCATATATAGTTAAAATGATATAAAATGATTCACAAAAATATTTTTTTTCTTTGATATCCACAGAAATCCACGAGCCAGTGGATCCCCAGATATGCCAGGCCTTGTGTGCAATAATGAAGTTATCTTTTGAGGAAGAGTACCGCAGGGCAATGAATGAATTAGGTACATCAGTGCAGTTACTCTTAATAGACCAAAGAGCAATTGATTGTATTCTGTAGGTGAAAACACACTGAAAAAGCTTATTTGTGTATCTTTCAGGGGGCCTGCAAGCCATTGCAGAGCTAATGCAGCTGGACCAAGAACTATATGGCATGCACAATGAGCCAATCAATATGGCCCTCCGGCGTTACGCAGGAATGGCTCTCACTAATCTTACATATGGAGATGTTGTAAATAAGGTACATTTTCAAATTATTGCATACAAGTGTGGGATAATGTATAAATGAAAGACACAGGGTTAATAAAACAACATCATTTAATTCCTTTATAATTATATAATCAGCCCCCAATATTAAGTTATTGCCACATTGGCCATAAATGTTTTTACTGAAATATATACACAATTAAATATTGTTAAATAATAAAACAAAATATAAATGTGATCATTGGTAACAGTTTATTTTGCAATTCTGATAATGCATACATTCAGTACCAGGCAAATGTATAAATAACATGCAGTATTTTTCAAAGCTTGTCTTCTTGTGATGTTGACAAAATCCTCTTTATTTACTTTTTCAGGCTACTCTTTGTTCAAAGAAAAACTGTCTTCAAGCCATTGTTGCACAGCTTGCATCTGATAATGAGGAATTACAGCAGGTACATGCGTAACTTTTCCAAAGAGCAAACCATTAGATGAACTTTAAGTACAGACAAACATAACAACAGCTCATTTTAATAGTATTTTTTTATTTGGTAATTATTTGGTCCACAATCAGCTCTGTGATCTGTCATTACTTTTAGGTAGTGTCAAGTATACTGAGAAATTTGTCGTGGCGTGCTGATATCAACAGTAAAAGGGCTTTGAGAGATGTCGGCAGTGTGTCAGCACTTATGACATGTGCCTTGCAGGCTACAAAGGTACAATTAAATATCTCTTGTTTAGATCCAAGTTTACATAAAAGTGAAGATAACTGATTTACTCATTAAACTAGTGACATTTGTGCTCCAATACCACTCAGTAAGTAATAAGTGATTTTGCATGGTCTTCCCCACAGGAATCCACCTTAAAGAGTGTGTTAAGTGCACTGTGGAATTTGTCAGCACACAGCACTGAGAATAAGGTGGCAATTTGTTCTGTTGATGGTGCTCTTGGCTTTTTGGTTAGCACTTTGACTTATCGATGCCAAACCAACTCATTGGCCATTATTGAGAGTGGTGGAGGCATACTGCGTAATGTGTCCAGTCTCATTGCTACCCGAGATGATTACAGGTATCATGTTTATTCACATTCACAAATTAAGCAGAGGTCTTGGTCAAAGTATCAATGACATCACTTAATTTCTTCCTGGTTTTTCTATTTCAGGCAAATCCTCAGGGATCATAACTGCCTTCAGACTCTGCTGCAGCACTTGCGATCTCACAGTCTGACTATAGTGAGTAATGCATGTGGAACCCTCTGGAACCTGTCTGCACGTAGTCCAAAGGACCAGGAATTGCTGTGGGATCTGGGAGCTGTAAGCATGCTGCGCAATCTTATCCACTCAAAGCACAAAATGATAGCCATGGGAAGTGCTGCAGCTCTGCGAAACCTCCTTACAAATCGTCCACACAAATATAAAGATACTGCTGTTATATCTCCAGGATCCTGCATGCCATCCCTCTACATGAGGAAACAGAAAGCATTAGAGGCTGAATTAGATGCGAAGCATCTGGCAGAAACATTTGATTCAATCGAGAAGCAAAGTTTCAAGCATCAAAATATAAACAAGCCATTGAGGCACATTGAAAGCCTAGCAAAAGACTATGCCTCGGATTCTGGTTGTTTTGATGATGATGAGGCTCCTAATACATCAACCAGCTTGGACACGGGAACCTTCTCCATGCTCTCCATGTTCTTGAACAATTCTAACTTCCTGAATAATCAGCCACGTAAGCGAGAAGGGGAGCCTGAACAAGATGTTGAAACCTTTCAAACTGATAATAAAAGGTCACAACCCCCTGATGATGAAGTGACTGTGGCAGCTGAGAAATTAGCCAAGAAGATCACCAACACAGTGGCTAAAATTGACAAACTGGTTGAAGACATTACCATGCATACATCCTCAGAGGACAGCTTCAGCCTCAGTTCAGAGGATCATTTTGTGGATTGGAATTATGGACCAGATGAGCTTCACGAAGCACGAGCCATTTCATGTTCCCCTTGTCATCTCTCTGATACCAGCTCTTTTTCACCTAAAGAGCGCCTCAGTAGAGCACATGCCTTCTTGCGTCTTAAAACAGCCAACTCGAGTTTATCCAATGACAGCCTTAACAGCGGAAGCACCAGTGATGGCTATTGTGGCAGTCAGGAACAGACTCACACATCTGCAAGACCAACAGAACAACGACGTCCAAATAAACTTGACCTTAAGTTAGCTCACGAGGAACCATTGAACAGTGGTGTACATATTTCAAGAGTCATATGTCAAAATGAGATCCCTGAGAGAGATTTTGAGACAAACAAAGATGCTATTTTGCCTGATTTAGGTTCCACAGATACAGAGAAGAGTCAAGAACCTTTTATATCAACACCTGCAACTGTATCAACAAAGGTGTCTTCGGATGCCAGTATACCAACTGTCAAGTTGTCTCCCTCCTATCAGCATGTTCCACTGATCCAGAGTGTTGCCAAGTTTGGCGTTGCAAAGACTGCAATTAATGTTCAGGCAGCTCAAGCAATGCGTAGGCAAGCTTGGGTTCCAACAGTGATGACTGGTGGAAGTATTAGCAAGTTTTCCCCAATATGCGCTGCGAGAAGTCCCACAATAGGACAGCTGGAGACCCCTCAGAAGTATTCTGTAGAGAACACTCCAATATGCTTCTCTCGCTGCAGTTCTCTGTCCTCTTTATCATCTGGGGATGGAGCACTTGATGGACAGAGTCAGACTGAAAATGAGCTAGAGAGTGACTCCTCATTAGAAATCATAGAGGTGGAAGATGTGAATGTTGAGAGAAAAGATGAAGAGGATGAGAATGAGACACTTGATGACTTGAGTGACAGTCAGTTATTAGTAACTGATCAGAAAATAAGCAGCTCTGATCCAACTGAGATCCCTAGTACAATCAAAAATGAGAAGAGGTTCCTTAGAGGAGTGTCCCCAATAATTCTTGAGGACAGGACACCATCTAGCTCTTCAGAAAACTACATTCATGAAACACCTCTTGTAATGAGCCGCTGTAGTTCAGTGAGCTCACTTGGCAGCTTTGAATCTCCTTCAATTGCCAGCTCTATTCAGAGTGATCCATGCAGTGAAATGATAAGTGGAACTGTTAGCCCCAGTGACCTACCAGACAGCCCAGGGCAAACAATGCCTCCGAGTCGCAGCAAAACTCCATGTTGTGCAGAATCAAGTGGACCAGAGACACAGGCGCTTAGTGGTGTAGGAAGCCAGTGGGAAAGCAGTTTGCGCAAATTTATGGAAATCACAGACTTTAAAGAAAGGTTTAACCTACCTCCAGATTTGGACACAATGATCTATTTCACTGTGGAAAAACCAATTGAGAATTTCTCATGTGCCTCTAGTCTGAGTGCCCTCCCTCTACATGAACACTATGTTCAGAAAGATGTGGAGCTCAAACTTACTCCTTTGCTAAACCAACAAGACAATGATCCAGAGGATTCTGAAAATGAAGAGGATATGGATGACCAAGACCAATACAGTGAAGGCAACTCAGACGATGACATTGAAATTCTCAAAGAGTGCATTAATTCTGCCATGCCTTCCAGGTTTAAGAAGGTAAGGCCCACTGTGATGCCCAACCTCTCAAACCAAGTTCTCAACATGCATGCTCGAAAATCTGTGCAATTACCAGTGTATATGGTGCTGCAAAATAAAAACAATCAAATGTTTACTGGACAAAAGCTTGGAATGTCTTCAAAAGAAATCTATCATGATGATTCCTCTTACACTGACTCTGCTGAAGGTACGCCCATCAATTTCTCAAGCACCACTTCCTTGAGCGATGAGACTCTCCAATATCCTGTCAGAACTAAAGGAATAAAAGACTGGCGAAGAAACAAAGAGACACAAGAGCTTGTTGATATTGAGGCAAAGAGAATTGAAGACCTACGCATGTTCTCTCGCTTCCACAAACCAACTAAAATGACATGTCAGTCTCACACAGTTGCAAACCAACTGAACAAAACAATCAGACATATGGTGCCCACTCAGAGATTACTTATACAAAGTAAAGAGATGGCAGTAAAAATGACCCAGCAAAGGATTCAAAGCCAGTCTCCAGTTCGACAAATTCAAAAGCAAGGACAGAATTTGTCAAAAAGCATGCCACAGTTAGATATTCCCATAAGAAAAAGCACAGAGGTGTACCAAAATCAGAAAACCTTCTCTCGGAGTCATGCACAGGAAAACACTTTATCCTTTCAGTCTAGACACCACCCAACAACTACAGAAGTGGCCATCCGCCATAAAATGGACAGACAGGATGGACCGATAAATAGGACTGGACGGAAACAACATTATGAATCAAGCAAGACTAATGTAATACATAACATTAATATACAAGATCAAGTCAACAGTTACCAGTCCCGCCAAAAGGGTTTTCACAGAATCAAGCAAAATCTAATTTTAGAAGAAGCACCTCCATGTTACTCATTGAGTTCCTCCCTTAGCTCTTTGAGTGATGCAGAATTTGAGGAACATCATGAAAAACCTCAGCATACATGGATAAGGAATAGACATAATATTACATCCAACCCTCAGTGCCCTCCTAAATCACAGCAAGACCTCAACCAGTTTGAAGAGAACAGCTCACCAAGCTCAGTCAGCATGGATTCAGAAGATGATCTTTTGATAAAATGCATAACATCTGCTATGCCTCAACACAAGAAAAAGCAGACTGCCAGAAAAAGGAAAGCTGAGAAAAAGCACAAACAGAAAGCTAATCTTCAGAAAACAACAGAGTGGAGCCCTGAAATTGACCTAGACAGTGATGAAATGGCATCCGACAAAGACTCTGATCTCAATAGTGTTGAATGGAGAGCAATACAAGAAGGAGCAAATACAATCATTGACAAGTTACAAGCTTCAAAGTCCCAGGAACCCTCATCAGAGTCTGAATCTGTTCTGTCATTTATGTCTGGTTCAAGCTTTACTCCTAAAGAGAAGAAGGTATACAAAGATGACAAAAAGGCTAATAAACCACTTGATTTTGCCCCTCGTAAACCTGTTGCAAACTTGCCTGTGGTCTTCAGGGGTAGAACTGTGATATACACACCCAAGAAGGAAACAACTCTCTCTCAAATACCACCACCTAAAAAAAATATACCAAAAGCCGATGCCCCTAAAAATCCAAATCTAGCTCAACACAGGTCAAGAAGCCTTCACAGACTGGGCAACCCCATGGACTCCACTACGTTTTCATTGCCCAAAAGAAGCTCAACACCACCTGCCAGGATACCAAAGAGCTCATCTTCAGGATCATCTCAAAGTTCAACACCTTCCAGGCATCCTCAGAAAAAAGTAACCTCACCAACCCAAACTATTAAACAAGGTCCGAAGAAGGTGGCATCAGCACCATGTAGTCCACCGGACAAAAGCACTTCAAACATCAATCAAAATTCAAAATCTCCTATTGACAGGAAAACACAGAAATCCCCTGTCAGAATACCATTCATGCAGAACCCATCAAGGCAAACAAGAAACATTTCACCTTTAGTAACTAACCAGCCCAGTAGCATCAGCAGACAAAATACACAGATGTCAGGGAAAAGAATCCTACCAGCAAACCGACTGGATTTGGTTCGCATGACATCTACTCATTCAAGTAGTGGTGAATCAGATCGTAATGGCTTTCTCAGACAACTGACATTCATCAAAGAATCGCCAAAAGTCTCAAGACGTGATGCTTCTTCACGTTCTGTCCCAACATCGCAGCATGTCTCACCCCGAAGAGCAGGTCCAGGGGCCCCAGCAGTTTTCTTATGTTCCCCTCGTTGTCAGGAGCTCAAGGAAGAAGTTCAAGGTCCAAGAAGAATACCTGTGACTCAAGGACAAATACAAGTTCAGGAACGGGGGGTTGTCAGACAGGACATGGCTCTATCAAGAGCCACCTCCATTGATAGAGACGTCGCTGTGAAACGTACAACTAGACGAACAAGCTCAGAAAGTCCTTGCAGGGCCTCACAGAGAAATAGACCCGGACCAAAGCAAAGAGAAAAAAGGGATGAGACCTTCAAAAGATATTCTTCCTCACCAAGCATAAATGTCTTGAGTCGTGTGACCAGCCGCTCCTCTCTTCGCTCTTCATCCTCTGACTCAAGTGGACGAGCTAAAAGTGAAAGGAACTCAAATCAGAAGCAGCAGAGGGTTGGATCACGTAACTCTGACAAAGTGACCTGGAGAAGGATTCGTGATGAGGATGTTCCCCAGATATTAAAGAGCACCCTTCCACCCACTGCATTGCCTCTGTTACCTTCACCCGATGGCACCAAACAGATGCCACCACCATTACCAGGAAAACTGCCTACTATTACACTGGCATCACGGAAAACAAGTGACGCAACTGTTCAAACTGAGGACTACTCAGCCAACAAAATTAACTCAAGCACCTCTCCTACAATTGAAAAAGGTCTTAGCATTACAGAGGAGGCAAATATGGCCACCCCCAGAAAAATAAGCATGGCCTTTGGGAATACCCTCCAAGATGGGGATTCGGATGGCTCTCTAAAAAACTACAGCACAGCATCATCCTCCACCTTTCAGTCAATGGAAAGTACCCACAGTGGTGGTGTTGGCCATTTCCGACAGAGCTCCCCTAGTAAAGCCGTCAGAGTTACTCCTTTCAACTACATCCCCAGCCCCATGGTCTGTTGCTCTGCACAGACACAGGGTCAAGCAATGACAATGCCTGAAAAGACAGGGGAAAAACATGAAGCATAAAACCTGTGATCCAAAGTTCCAGGCTTGACAAAGTACTATGCTCCTGATGCTGTAAAAACTCAGGTGGTAATGGATATTGTTCTCTTTACCTCGGTTATTTAATGAGTCTTGTGCTTGCCAATGCATCAGAAGATTTACTTATTTGGAAAAAAGGGGGGAAAACTTAATCTGGATGTGAACAATTAGCCATGTACTATAGAATCTCACTGGATTCACAACATGTACACAGTGAGGGTATAACTTTTTTTAATTTTTGTACAGTGATATTAATCATTGCTTATGCTACTTGGACAATTAATCAAACATGAGAGACTGCCTCGGAGTGTGTTATCCACTGATAAAAATTATGGCCCACATTCAGAACAATATGCAAACAATTCTCCGAAAAACAGTGACAAATACTTAAAAGACCATGTGCCACCTGCAAACCGGAAAAGACTGTTGTATTCTCACATGAGAACCATGTATGCACATGCCTTTATGCCACACTGACAGGTTAAAACAGCCTATTGCCTTCACTTATTATTACTGCAGGTAAATATTGCTACAATAGGTCAAATCTGCACAAAATGTCAATGTAATCATCATGGATATTTAGTGATCTGTTGTAAATACTGATTTAAAACTGTAGTCTAATGCTTCCCAGAAGGCAAATTGTAATCCTGCCATTGCAACAAATAGCATGCTCACTTATCCACTGTAAACACGTGATGTTGACTTTGCAGTTTCTTTTTTCAATGGAAATGACAGACTATGAGTACAACCACTCATCTCTACCCACACATTTGCATTTTTGAATATAAGATTGTTGTAACTGTCGAGTGTTCAGCAAATGTATGTAATACAATTAAGTGGCTGTACATATTCCT
The DNA here is from genome assembly GCF_949357685.1 of Gobio gobio. Classification (NCBI taxonomy): domain Eukaryota; kingdom Metazoa; phylum Chordata; class Actinopteri; order Cypriniformes; family Gobionidae; genus Gobio; species Gobio gobio. Next base: position 17,347,459 of record NC_137112.1, on the reverse strand, counting down.
GCTTACTGAATGCTTTCATAATGTCATTTTGTGTCCAGCCACGTTATGATTTGAGTATTTAAAAGCAAGCTAATGAGTAGCAACTCTGTAGTTTGAGATAAATACTTGCCAATAACAGTAAGTTGGGCTGAATTCTAACAGACTTCTGTAGAATGTTCAAAATGGCTTCCATTCAACCAAAGCCCATTACCAAAACTGCAGCTACACAAGCAAATATTGTATTAGCCAGCACAAAAAGTTTGTCTTATTCAGTGAGGTGCAGTATTTACATGGACTTAGTTTTACTGTGATATAACAGCTTCACTCAATTTGTCTCTTGGTCAGAAAAACATGCATTTTCTCTTAAAAGTAATGTCAATGATCCCACATTAGCCTTTGGACATTCTGAGAATGATAAAGAGAACTGTATTCCAGATGTGTTGTGAGCTCTGATACCAACTGGTGTTCCCAGATTAAAGACAAATCCCTGGTTTCACAGACAATGCTTAAACCTAGTCCCAGACTAAAACGACTGTTTGAGCCGTTTTAACTGAAAGCTCAACTGTCAAAAATTGTCAGTGCCATTGTTTTGTCTCAAGATGCACACCAGAAATGTTTTTTTCCTAAGGCACATTTATAAAAGCTACTTAAATGTGCTAACTGAACTAAGGCCTAATCCTGGCTTAATCTAAACCCTGTCTGTGAAACCAGGCTTTAATGTCTGACCCTATCTGAAGATATTTAAATTGACCGGTCACAGAGCTCAGTGTAATGTGTAATGATCCATAACTGTGGTGGTGAGGATAAGGCAATGATGCAATGCTAAACTCAAATTGACAATTAGGGACAGATGTATGCATTTGAGAGGTAAAAGCATGAATTGGGTTCAGAATGTTGATAGAATATTGTGTAGACTAACAATTAAACAGTTGTGGCCAGGAGTTAGGGGTCCTTAAATAAACATTCTCATAAAAATGTGTATGCATTGTATTTTTCTGAGTGGAACTTTGATTTATTCAATGGTAGATACTTATATTCAGCTAAATATGCAGACATCTACTGTAAGTAATTTGTACTTACCTGCTGTGTTTGAACATTCTGACCTAGCAAAAGTTTGGGTCAGGAGTGGGACTACCTTATTTCTGACCATTGCATGCAGGGGGAACCCATTAGTTGGTTGGAACCCCAACTAAACTGTTTAAATTATCCTTAGTTTATATACTATTTCATGAAATCCGCTTACATTTGCCAAGCCATAATTTTGCCAATGTGCTGTTTTGTTCTTACATCTTTCATTGTTATGAACTAGACTGCTAAAACCTAAATTAAATTTCTGTTCAGCAACAAAAAATTTGACCAATAAATGTTGGGCTAAATTTTACAACAGAAAACCGGTAACACTTTACAATAAGGTTTCATTAGTTAACATTAGTTAATGTATTAACTAACATGAACTAACAATACATTTGTTACAGTATTTATTAATCTTTGTTAACGTTAGTTCATAAAAATACAGCTGTTCATGGTTTGTTCATGTTAGTTCACGGTGCATTAACTGATGTTAACAAGATTTTAATAAAGTATTAGTAAATGCTGAAATTAACATTAACAAAGATAAATAAATGCTTTATAAGTGCAGTTCATTATTAGTTCATGTTAACTAATGCAGTTAACTAATGAACTTTATTGTAAAGTGTTACCAGAAAACCCATATCACAAATTTGCGAACACAATCAGTTAATTGACTGACAAATATTCATTTATTTATCAATTCGTTTAATTCCCTTTCGAATGGGAACTCGCACTGCGTTTTGAGGACACTTTGCCAAAGGCAGTCCTCATACTGTCCTTCTCAGGGAACCATGATTACATGCGTAACCTGAGACGATTTGGTGCTTCTATTTTGGCTAATGCCAAAGAAACGACACACTTAAAGGTAGTGATTTTTGGTAAAAGCTGTTGATATTTGAAATCACCTAAACAAACACGCTGTATGACACACGAGTATATTCAAGGAAAAGACAGTTCTGTGAAACACAGTAAAACCAATGTTACGTGAGTATTAAGAAGAAATAAAGCAACCTCGGCAGCCATTTTCAGGCCTTTCCACTGCTTAAAGGGTTAGTTCACCCAAAAATGAAAATTCTGTCATTAATTACTTACCCTCATGCCGTTCAAAACCAGTAAGACCTTTGTTCATCTTCGGAACACAAATTAAGATATTTTTGTTGAAATCCGATGGCTCAGAAAGGCCTCCATTGGCAGCAATGTATTTTGCACTCACAAGACCCATAAAAGGTACTAAAGACGTCGTTACAAAGTCTGTCTCACTACAGTGGTTCTACAATCATTTTATGAAGCGACGAGAATAGTTTTTGTGCGCAAAAGTCAAATAGTGACTTTATTCAACTTTATTCTGGGCCTTAGATGTGAACTCACGAAGCACCATGACGGCGAGAATATGACGTCGAGCACAGTTCGGGCATCCATGAAATGGTGCACACTTAAGCACCATTTTGAGCACTACGCCAAGACCTAAAGCACAATCAATGTAGAATTCAACAGCTTAGATACAGTGCGTCTTCCTCTGCTTGTAAACAAACTCCTCGCTCCCGAGTCATGTGTCAAAACGGCGGCTCTACTCTCGCGCATGCGTCATGGTGCTTCATGAGTTCATGTCTGAGGCCCAGAATAAAGTTGAACAAAGTCGCTATGTTGATTTTTTGTTTGCACACAAAAACTATACTCGTCGCTTGATAAAATTATTGTAGAACAACTGTAGTGAGATTGACTTTGTAACAACGTCTTTAGTAACTTATGGGTCTTGTGAGTGCAAAATACATTGCTGCCAATGGAGGCCTTTCTGAGCCATCAGATTTCAACAAAAATATCTTAATTTGTGTTCCAAAGATGAACAAAGGTCTTACGGGTGTCGAACGACACGAGGGTAAGTAATTAACGACAGAATTTTCATTTACCCTTTTAAGGTCTCTCCAGCGCTGGAAAGCTCCTCCGATATTAAAATGGGTCCTACCTCTTGCCTGATCGTAACCCTTCTTTAAGTTATATTCCCCTGGTCTTTTCCTCTTTTGTATTTTCTATGCCATCTCTCTCTTTCTATAGTCGTTCTGATAATGTCTGTCTTGTGCATTGAGTGCTCTCTCTTGCCCCATCATGAGTGGACACGCCCATTACTGCTAAGTGGCTACAAGTGTGTTTCGGTGCTTGGCCCAATCCACTTTTCAACAGCGTTTTTCAAAAATCGCTTACTGCACCTGTAGCTTTAAAGGTGGTGAGATCTTTATATCATGCTACACTTTAAAATGAATTTTTGCATGGACAAAAAACCTTATGCTATTTAACAGAACTTATTTAATGCAAATAAAAATTAAGCTGTGAAGAATAGATGTACAGTCATCAATATGTTCAACAGGTTGTAGTGTCTGTAAACACTGAAAAAATCCATTAATCAAAAAACTCAAATCTTGTACTGTGAAAATGTAGATACATATTACATTAAATGTTGTGCAATACATTAAAGGGTTAGTTCACCCAAAAAAAATTAATTCTGTGAGTAATTGATTACTCAACCTCATGTTGTTCCCATCCCAACCCGTAAGAACTTCGTTCATCTTCAGAACACAAATTAAGATATTTTGGATGAAATCCGACTCGTAAAAACATCGTTAAAATAGTCCATGTGACTCCAGCGGTTCAACTTTAATTTTATGAAGCGACGAGAGAACTTTTTGTGCACAAAAAAACTAGCAAAAATAACGACTTTATTCAAAAATTTCTTAACGTCTGTGTCAGTCTCCTACGCTGTTGACGTAGTAAATACAGTCCAGCGTTTCTGAGTTACATTAGAGCAACGCCAGCTTAACATTGGCCAAAACGGTTCACGTGAGCACCACAACACATGCGTGTGATGCTGACGCAGGAGCTGAACAACATAAACTGTGTAGGAGACTGACACAGATGTGAAGAAATTGTTGAATAAAGTCGTTATTTTTTGTTTGTTTTTTTCTCGTCGCTTCATAAAATTAAGGTTGAACCGCTGGAGTCACGTGGACTATTTTAACTGTGTTTTTACTACCTTTCTGGACCTTGAAAGTGTTAATTAATTAGCTGTCTATGGAGGGGTCAGAGAGCTCTCTGATATAATTAAAAATATCTTAATTTGTGTTCCGAAGATGAATGACGGTCTTATAAGTTTGGAACGACATGAGGGTGAATAATTAATGTCAGAAATATAATTTTTGGGTGAACCTGCACTTATTGAATGGACTGTGTACTTATATTAAATTACAACACATATCAACATTTACCAAGTAGATTTATAACAAATCAGCCAAAAATATCACAAACAAATCATTAAATAAATGCACAAAACATCCAATAGGTAGAACACTCAGTAGCCTATTCTCCTACTGATTTTAATCTTAAAGGGGCTACATGCGTTTTTCTGAAATTTAAACTCGCGACTGACACTTGTGGCCAAAAAACAGAACTGCTCTCATTTTCTGCTCGCTCTCGCAGCGGTGGTGACGTCACATCCGCAGACAGCGCGGGAAAAGACGACCCGCCAGAAAATAGGAAAAATAGGAGACAGGCTTATAGGTGCACCCACTGTTAGCGGACAAGGTGTCAGTATGCTCATCAGGAGATGTTTGAGTCATAAATGGTAAAATAAAAAGGCTATTGTTACGTTTATTTTGGGGAAAAAGTTGCATATAGCCCCTTTAATTTGTTATATATTCACAAGTGCCATGTCCGGCAATCAACTACTGAATAAGCAAATAACAAGTTCATAAGATGGTGTGAATGTTCTGCAGGGCCCTTTGAGTTGTCACAGTGCGCTCCTCTTCACCTCCATCACACTGTGTTCCAAAGACTCCCCAGCCGCACGCAGCTCGTCTCTCCGCCGAGCAAGATTGCCACGTTCCTCTTGCAATCGCTCATGCAGCTCTATGTAGCGTCTGCTCTGCAGGTATCTTACCTCCACTTCACTGTTGCTGGAACTGGACTTCAAATCTGAAAGATGACACCTTAAGTCAGTGGTCAAGGCCAAATGTTACCATCATGCATGCAAAGGTGCAGTCATTCTAAAGGTATCGGACTGACATTACCAGGTGAACAAACACAACACACAAAAGGACAGTACTTCAAGTTACCAATGAGATGATGAATGGCATTAACATTACCAGGTGAACAAATACTATTAAAAGGAAATTAATTTATGTTCTCTTCAAATGATGATTCTGTTATTCAATTTGTAAAGCCTGATACACAAAACTTGCTTCATTTCGAGACCAACAGAACTTGATATGATAACTTGCAGTTCAGTAATAGTTGGAATACACTACACCACAGTTTGGAGGAATCTACGGCAATTCCCGAAAGTCCAACCAGATCTCATGAGAAAATGGTGGCAATTAGTGGGAGATAGTGGAATTTGTACAAATTCATACTAATTTACCACCAATTTCTATTATTCAGATCAGTTAAATTATGAATGAATTAGGTCAGCCGGAACCAGGAACACTTCCCATAACACCTGGTGCACTCATTACATCATAAGAAGAATGGCATCTACACTAATATTACTCTCTATGTTTATCCCAAGGTTTACAGTAGTCTGCCAGATCCAGGCCGTATCCAGATCAGATGGTGGACCTGCGCCTAGACTAGGGATGGGCCAATTACCGGTTTCACGCTAAACCACGATAAAATGTACTGATGGTTAGTATTATCGTTTAAAAATTAATTATCATTAAAACCATGTTTGATTATCGCAATTTTGAAAACTCGCAGTAAATTCTGTCCAGCCAGCATCAGTCTGGCACAGGCGCAGCACGCAACGTTGTTTTTTGAATGAGAAGAAATGCCGGAAGGCAGTGACAGCACTCAGGAGATTTTTCAGCTTTCTAAAAGGACCAAATCTTAGGTGTGGTCATATTTTGGCTTTTACAAAAGTCCTGAGGGAAACTTAAAGTGGTAGTTCACCCAAAAATGAAAATTATGTCATTAATTACTCACCCTCATGTTGTTCGACACCCATAAGACCTCCGTTCATCTTCGGAACACAAATGAAGATATTTTTGTTGAAAGCTGATGGCTGAGAAGCCACTGTGGAGAGAAATGGACTTTGTAACGACGTTTTTAGTGCCTTTTATGGGTCTTGGGAGTTGAATGTACTGAATGCCAATGGAGGCCTATCTGAGGCCTTTCTCAGCCATCAGCTTTCAACAAAAATAACTTAATTTGTGTTCCGAAGATGAACGGATGTCTTACGGGTGTCGAACGACATGAGGGTGAGTAATTAATGACATAATTTTCATTTTTGGGTGAACTAACCTTTTAATCGAGGATGGTCCCCCTGTCTACAGAACATGCAAAACAAAAGTCTCTGCAAAAGGAGGAAACGTTTCAAATCTGCCGAGTCGTCTTCGTGATCATCACCCACTGTTGTATAGCGAACGCAAGGCAAGTGGACTTTGACCTCAATATCAAAACTACATCAGGGAAATAATTGGACACAAAATGAGTTGAAATGTTTTATCTCACTCACTTGAAATTAACGTAAAAGACAAGACAAGTTTGCAGCAGGTGGCTTTGAGCCAAAGATGAATGAACAAGTTCAAAGACTATTAAGGGTGACATTTAAGGGATAATACTGTATATCGTACACTTATTACACAGGTTTTTTTACCACATAAATAATTACGGGGACATTGAATTGAGAGTAATGTGTTACATTTGTCTGGCTATCACCAGACCAAGCTCAATCTTTTAAGATTGAGTCTGCTTTGTATTTTCTACCGCACAAGAGGTGTGATCAGCGGGCATAGTTCAAATAACTCTGTACAAAATTAGATAGTCCTTCAACCAATCAGACCACAAGAGGCGTGATCAACAGGCATAGTTCAAATGACTCCGTACGCAATTGGATAGTCCTTCAACCAATCAGACCAACGATACATCGCTTCTCTATCCTTCATTATGTTAAACCCGTCTATAGTGCGCCAGGTGGATAAGCCGGTTTGTGATTGGTCCCTGCAAACTTGTGACAGAAGCAGGATAGAAATATGTTCAGGTTTCCAGTAGGGCTGGTCCGAATACAATTTTTTGAGCTTCGAAGCTTCAGTAGAAATCAACATCGAGTATTTGAAGCTTCGGAGGGAAGGAACTGAACATATTCTTCTCTCTAATAAAGGCAGGAATCTCGAGAAGTGGGGCGCCTCACGCGGGCAGGGCTTATATGCTCCGAGAACAGACACTTTTGAGATACAAAACACACAGGTCTGTTACATACCAGTTTTGATATATTATAGTAGTAAAAATCATTTAGTCAGTTAGAGAACAGATGAACTACAATTAAAAACTGAACGTGCAGCGTGAGCCGAACGAGAGTCAGATTTCATTCATCACGAGAGTGAGGAGCTGAATGATAAGATGATCGCAGAAGATTTGGTTTCAAAGCTAAATGTAAAAGAGCCTATTTAAGGGAGTTTGTCATTGTACTGTTTAGTTGTTGTGTTTTTCATTAAGAATAATAGTCTAATGAACCCACAATTCAAGCAAACCGAAATTAAACTGCGCACGGCTGCATTCGTTCACAGCCGCTCAGGGCACAAGCACTGCAATGTGATGGTGAGGGAACATTTTGATTCTATTATTCTATTTTCCACAATGTCAAACCAACGCAGCTTAACCCAAAATACAAGCTCAAGCATGCGCTTCTTCTATACAAGCTCATGCAGTTGTGCACTCTAGACAGATAATACTCCGTTGCAGGGAACACTAAGAGGAAGCAAATATATTTATTAAGAATAACGAGGTTGGGTTCCTATTCAACTGTCCATTCTATTAAAAACTGCTAGGCTATAAAATAATTGTAAAAAAGAAAAAAAAGAGTATTGCATTTCGTCAGATTTTATAGTGTAAACATATGCAGGCGCGAATGATAACCGTGTCGAGGAGGGTGCCAGGAGTGTGCGAAAAAAATAAATAAAAAAACAACGAATATTCAAATCCCAAAATTGAAAATTGAATACCAACCCATCCAACGAACATTCGAATATTCTGGTCCAGCCCTAGTTTCCAGCCTGAGCTGCAGGGCGAAATCAAAATCACAGTCTAGTTTTACATCTGACCCATTTATAAATCCATTTTGTACGGTGTACATAATCGTCCAGACAAGATGATCACAACAATATTATAGTAGTATTAATAGTAAAGTCCTCTAATTTAATTTTTAATACAATCAAAAACGGCGACACAAGGCGGAAAGTTGCATTAATGAAACGAGAGAGCGCGTCTGTTGTAATGTATGCGCTGTTATAATGCGTTGCTATTGACGACAGTCATTATAAGGAAGGAAATGCCACAGAATAGAATCTTGCATAAAAAGTGCATAGATTTGTTGTTGATTTTCAAATATAAAACTTGTTGAAATGTTTTCAGTGTGTGCATCAGTTGTTTTTGAACACTTTAATCTAATAAAAAAAGTGATAATATTGATAATTGTGATAATTTTGGTCACTATAATCGTGATATGAAATTCATCCCTAGCCTGTGACGTCCAGATGAAAACGTTATCAACATGATCGGAAACGACTTAAAACGCTGTATTATGCATGCCAGACAAGTAATTTGGCGGCCATTTTGTAAAGGAAAAACCACGCGCTTGTGCACATACGCATTAAAATGCGCTTGCGTGCATGCCATCACCGCTCACAGATTCAAGTTTTTTTTTTTTTAGTTTACAAGATGATAACGGTATCCTTTCAAAACCATTTCAAAACCTGTTTCGGGTTTGCATTCTCTGACCACCTGTTGCCAATGCGGATGAGCGGCTGGAACGCATTTAGAGTTTTCTATTTTGGTTGAAAATGGTGTCGCGTAAGCGGCCCCAAAGTAATTAACTAATGACGGAAATGAATCAATCAAAAACTTCTAGAGCTGCTGTACAGCCAAAACAATCTCTCTTCCATTAATTTCCTATTATCACTGTAAAGCTGCTTTGAAACAATCTATACTGTAACGCTATATAAATGAAGGTGACTTGACTTGATCAATTTGCCTAAACATAAAATAGTTATGAATTGCCATGAGATTGTGTTGGAAAATCATACCAAGTCTGTAGATGCCAGTCTGAGTTGGCAGTTTTGAAAGAAAATTCTGTAGTGTATGATGCACAGACTCCAATTTTTTTGCTTCAGACTATGATTACATCAAGTCGGAGCATATCAATCATGTTTGATATTTTGAGCTGATTTAAGTACACATAGGGAGCTGATTGAGACACACCCTATGTTGTGAATCGGTATATTGTGTACACAAATTCGGGCACTGGTAAGGACAGCATAGACCTGGCATGCAACAACTTGGGACACTGATGGTGACATGACAAACTCCTCATTGTAAAATGTAACTTCTTGTATTAATGAACAACAGCAGAGCTGATATTATTCTGACATTTATTTCATGTTATTTAAAGTATATTGAGATAAATACTTTGATTGTTACAGACACCTGCAATGTTTTAGCCATAAATTAAATGTATTAGCCGTATTAAATTAGCCATATTATTAAATGTTAGCTAGATTATGTTCAGTACCTATTTAACGATGTATGTTTATGTTAAATATAATTAAATAACTTTGTTCATTTTTTCAAAACATCCATCACGTCATTATGTGTGGTGAGTTGGCCAGCGTGATTTAGGTTTCGTGCTTCAGAACTTCTGCTAAGGGAAATATTGCCCTGGTTTTCACATTCATAGAACACTGACTGAGGAACTTTTTAGAGAGTGCATGTTTCAGTGCACAGGAAGCATTTTGCTCTTAAAACAGCCAACTCCCTGATCAGTGCCCTGACTACGGCTGCGTTCACACTGCAGGGCTTAATGCTCAATTCCGATTTTTTTGAAAAAATGTCCAATTAAATGCGACCTTTTGTGATCTCCTGTGTGAACGTGAAATGACCGAGAAGTGACCCGCATGCGCAGAAGAGTACTCAACGGTCAACGACGTCACTTGTTGTTTACGGAAGTAGCCAAATATGGGTGTCAGCATTGGAGTTCGTTTAGCTTTATTAAAGTTATTTTCGCAACGGAGCCAGCACCATTACAACCTTCTCATGTTAAGAAGAAAATTAAAAAAGAGGAGGAGAGCAAGGTTTTTGGCCATGGCGTTTTGTATCTTCTCATTCCCGCCTACTTCAACGTACAATGATGACGTTTGTCGCATATCAACGACGTGTGGGTCGGATACATGTGACCTGGCAGTTCAGACTCAAGACGCATTTCAAAAGATCGGATATGTATCGGATTTGGACCACATACAGGGCTCCAGACTAACTTTTTTCACTAGGAGCACAGTGGCCCCCAACTGAAAATTTTAGGGGCACAACCAGAAATTTTACGGGCGCACACCGTAAATCAACATGCTAACCAAATCTACTAATTTCCACTGTATTACTAATAGGGATCGGTATCGTTAAGGTTTTAATGGTATTACTACTCTTACCGATACTGCTTATCGATCCGATGCTTTAACAGTATTCTTACCGGTTCTTTTTATTATACATTATTTTATTTTTTTTTATAAAAAAAAAAAAAAGCATAATTAAGAACATAATTAATATGGCTTTATAATCTGAAAAGTAAAATATCTATAGCAAAAGAAACCGCAAAGTTTGAACAAAAATATAAAACATCTATTTGTAAATGGACCAGTGTGCAGGCATTCGGAAGGTCTGCTAACATTAATATTACAGTAAAGAACAAACCTACAAAGAAATCTAATAAAGTAATGAAATGTAAAATAACACTGCATAGTTTTCACTGTATAAATTGATAGATTAATGCTTATAAAAGCTAAAGTTATTAATTCAAGAGATGTGAATATTTTCTATTTGCCTTTTGTTCGATTCGAATTAATGGCTCAATCGTCAGCAGGTTTATTAGACGCTGAAATGACAGCGCAAGGCTGTGAAGGGAAGGGTGAGCTCGACGAACACGGCTATAGGAATAGTTTTACCTCATATCATCTTTTTATAATTCTTGAAAGCCGAAATCGAAAATAAAATTAGATTAATATCACAGCATATCCCAAGAGTTTAAGCAGACTAAACTTTTGTTTAGTTCTTGGCCATCGTCACTCATTAAAGCTGACTGTGGTGTTGTGTTCCCTGTAGCTCCACGTGAGAGAGCGCTCGCTTTCTCTCTCTTTCTCTTTCTCTCTCTTCTGGATTGCGAATGGCAAAAATGCATCACGGACAAATGGTTTAATATTATCTCATATAGAAAGATAGAATTTGCCAGACATAACGTCTATCAATTATAATTAGTAAGTGTATTTTCTTAATTTCTCCAGTACCGACAGCAGGCAAATTTACTGGTCGCACATGTGCGACTGGATGTAAAATTCAGTCGCACACTCTCAAATTTTAGTCGCAAAATGCGACCATTTAGTCGCACTCTGGAGCCCTGACCACATACCCAAGTGGCCTGGGTCGCATTTGAAAAGATCGGATCTGTGTCGTTCAGACTGTCATGAAAAGATCAGATACAGGTCGCATAAGGGCAAAAAAAATCGGAATTGGGTCGTTTCAGCCTGCAGTGTGAACGCAGCCGCTTAAAGGGTTAGTTCACCCAAAAATGAAAATTCTGTCATTAATTACTCACCCTCATGTCGTTGGACACCCGTAAGACCTCCGTTCATATTCGGAACACAAATGAAGATATTTTAGTTGAAAGCTGATGGCTGAGAAAGGCTTCACACAGGCCTCCATTGGCATTCAGTACATTGACACTTCCAAGATCCATGAAAGGCACTTAAAACGTCGTTACAAAGTCTATCTCACCACAGTGGCTCTACAATAATCATACAATGCGACGACAATAGTTTTTGTGCGCAAAAAAAAATCAAAATAACACCTTTATCCAACTTGTTCTCGACTTCCGTGTGCGCCTCCACGACGCATGCGCGAGAATATGACGCAGATCCGGCGTTCGGACATATGACCCAGAAGCGATTTGTTTACGAGCAGAGGAAGACGCGCGTGTCTAAGCTGTTGGATTCTACATTGATCGTGCTTTAGGTCTCGGCGTAGTGCTCAAAATGGGGCTTAAGTGTGTATTTCATCGATTCCCGAACACCGGCGCTACGTCATATTCTCGGGCACGCGTCGTGGAGGCGCACACGGAAGACAAGAACAAGTTGGATAAAGGTGTTATTTTGATTTTTTTTGCGCACAAAAACTATTGTCGTCGCATTGTATGATTATTGTAGAGCCACTGTGGTGAGATAGACTTTGTAACGACGTTTTAAGTGCCTTTCATGGATCTTGGAAGTGTCAATGTACTGAATGCCAATGGAGGCCTGTGTGAAGCCTTTCTCAGCCATCAGCTTTCAACTAAAATATCTTCATTTGTGTTCCGAATATGAACGGAGGTCTTACGGGTGTCCAACGACATGAGGGTGAGTAATTAATGACAGAATTTTCATTTTTGGGTGAACTAACCCTTTAACTAGGGAGCTGATGCACCCATATTCTTTTAAATAGTCATGCGTTTCCTCGTGTTTTGTATCTGCTCAGATTTTAAAGTGGAAAAAATGAAGCAGTCTGTCATGTTTACATTATTTAGTAAACTGATTTCCACTTTAATAATTCCACGATTAATGTGACCATTTTAAAGAAAAAGAATGTTTTGTTATAGCTTTTGGAGCAAGGGCGCCGCCATCTTGCAATACCACAGCATGTGACGTCATGGAGGTGGTTTGCTCCATTGGCCAGTGAAGTAATACAAGCATTTCTTTACTTTTTTTAATACACACGTTTTGAAATGGAGGAAGATTAATTTTATTTTTAATAAATTTAAACTTTTTTCACGTTATCATTATGGGGTATTGTTTGTAGAATTTTGAGGAAAATAATGAATTTAATCCATTTTGGTATAAGGCTGTAACATAAAATGTGGAAAAAAATAAGCGCTCTGAATGCTTTCCGGATGCACTGTAATTATTCAAATCAGTTATTATTTGTGCTCAATTATTATTAATGGCTATTATTATTTTGAATGCTGAAAAAACTGTTTTTGCATATTAATATTTTTGTGGAAACGGCAATATTTTATTTTTCAGGATTCTTCGATGAATAGAAAGTTAAAAAGAACAGCACTTATTTGAAATATAAATCATTTGTAATAATTATAAATGTCTTTACTGTCACTTACCCCAGACTTTTTAATGGTAGTGTATCACCATATGTAAAAGAGCTGTGTAAAAATTCTCCAAAATTATTTACTATTTGCTATGTACACCAGGAAAGACTAATTAATATAATGTAAAGTGTGCCAGTCATTCATAAATGTTAATGCATTTCAATAATTTCAATTAAAAAAAATATGATTTTTTTGTATGGTGTTTGTTAGTAAGTGGTGTTAAAAAGTTCTCTGAGACTGTTCATAATGAGTTGGTGGGTTTATGGTGTGAAAGTCCAGGGCCAGTTTTTAGCCTCAGTCCGCCACTGGTATCTTCATAGATAGACTAAAAACTAATATAGCGCAAAACGATACTAATCATGTCAGTTGTTCATTTGCATTTGCGACGCGAAATGCGTTTTTAGTCTGAAACTAACTTCTTGTTCAGATAGATGCGTTACTTTCCATTCCCCGTGTTGCTGCATGAAAATCTGTGCATTTATGCTATGTGCATAGATCCATGCATAGATCAGCCACCTGTGTTTAAAGCCACTGTGCTGAAAGACTCTCGTCTGTCCGATAGCCTACCTTCAGCAGATTCGTGTAAAACAATGAACACTGGATCATTGGGATAGGCTCGGTTTACATCCTCCATGATCTGCTCCACTGTCGGCGGATCGGGTCGGGTCGGCAGAACCATCCGCTTCTTGCCTTTGGAACCAAAATTCATCCTGACTGGAAACGCACCAGCTCTAGTTTTAAATACCAATGATTTTTATAAAGCATTAGTGTTCATGTTGATAGGGAAACAGTACACTGTGTTACAAACCCTACTAGTACATGACTGAACAACATATTTCACATGTAAACTGTTTGCTATTACACCCAGTGCTGACTCGTCAGAGGATGACGTTTCAACATCTTTGTGATGATTGTCGCCATCTTGTGACTCGGAGTAAAACTGCGTTTGAAGAGAATTTGCATTTTAACAATAGCTGCAATTAAAAAAAAAAAAAAAAAAAAGACACTAAGAGAGAGCAAATATTCATAATACATTACAGGTTGAGCTCAATTTATAGCAACATTTAAATAAACCATAATGCACACACAACTAAATAAAATGAGAGGGTTCTAAAACCATATGATATACAGATACAAAACAATTGACATTGCTGGGTAGTAACTGAATCTGAATTACGTAATCAGATTCTAAAAGTTAAGTGACTCACTTTTTATGTTATAAAATACTTGTAATCAGACTACACTTTGATAGATTATATATATATATATACTGTCAAGTCGATTAATCGCAATTCAAAATAAAAGTTTATTTTTACATAATATGTGTGTGCACTGTGTATAATTATTATGTATATATAAATATTTTATATATAAATATAAAAAAGGAGTATGTGTGGCTGTCGGTCACTACTTCGGAATCACAGATTCTGTCTTATGAACAAAATAAGAATTTTCACCGGAAAATGTCATCTGAACAAGTAAGTAACATGTCTGCCACTTTTGTTCTGACCAACTGTGAAAAAAGCATAGGCTAACAATAAATCGCGCTACCAGCGATTAAATCTAATGACCATTAGCTCACAACACATGTCACACAGTGGAAATTATCATTATTGTTATACTTTGATCTCTAATTGTCAATGTTAACAACATCAGCATTGCGTGACTACGTGTATTTAGTGTGTATTAGTGTTACCTGTATAGATTTACATTTCTTGCAGTCTATTCTTTTGCTTTTCACAACAGGTGAAAATGGTTGTCGCTTGGACCCTTCTGGATTACAATCCACCAACAAAATTATAAATTTAATTATTCCAGCTGCTGTGAGAAAAGGCTATAAATGATCCACCCCCTCCATCATCCTCATATGCGATAGCCTACTAGCCGGACTCCTTCTTTATGTATACAGACGTGACGTGTTCCTGAAAAAAAAGTGTTCCCTTTCGAGAGTACTCTCGTATTGCGTTTAGCTAAACGCTAGGGGAATTTCCTGTCCTCGAGATTTTGAAGCAAATTTGTATCCTAAAAATACCATGTAAAACGCAGTGCAGCTGCACAGCTCTCAGCAGGAAGCAGCTGCGCGCTGATTGGTTGTGTCGCTGCAACTGCAGGAACCTATGGCAAGACCGCTGGGCGGGAAGGACCAATCAGGTCCCTCTAATATTCCCGCCACAAGGGGCAGCAGAATTTGCATAGCCAAGGGTATAAGAGACCCTGTCTCGCCAGGTTCGTCAGATTATTTTTTCTTCAGCGACTCACCTCGCTGAGCTCTGGATTGAAGCCTGCCATCGACACGCACCCAGCGGAACTCTGCAGCCTGAGGATGTTGGATTCTCCGCCTTCAGCCTGCCTGAGTCTGTCCCTGATACCGAGGTCCTGAAGGACCTGCGCGGCGCCACTGACCTGGCCCTGCGCGCAACCAAGGCCAATGCTCAGGCGATCAGCAGATGCATGGCCAACTTGACGGTGTTGGAGCGCCATTTGTGGCTCAACCTAACTGAGATGAAAGACTTGGACAAGACCGCTTTCCTGGACACGCCCATGTTGCCTTCAGGATTATTCGGTCCCTCAGTGGTTGGGTTTTACAGAACGCTTCACCGAGGCACAAACGGCCTCACAGGCAATGCAACATTTCCTGCCCAAGCGTTCCAGCTCCTCCGCTAACCGTCACGCTAAGGCTGGACCAGCCCAGCCCAGCCCACTAAGGCAGTGCCACCAGCTCACCAGCCTCGCACGGCTTCTAAGCCTGGACAGCGTTCCCGCTTTACGAGCCGCAGCAGACCGCCAGAGCCTCAAGGTCACCGACCCAGCAATGTGTCGAAACCCGAGCCGCCGAAGCCATCCTAGCCAGAGGCACAAAGAGAAGGTGGATAATACCCGCTTCGGCCGGTTTACCACCTCGCTCTCTTCCAAAACGTTCCCCAGCTCCCTTCAACCAGGTGGATGGGCACATTACAAATATAGCCAACGAGCCCACAAACAAACGCGCTCGCCTGTACACAAACGCCGTTTTCACGGCGACCCATATGAATCACAAAAAGGTTTTTTTCTCTGTAGGCAGTGTGCCAGCATTAAAGCATGTACCCCTACACTCAATTACTCCCCCATGTTCCCCAGCCCCCTGCACTCAGGTGGCTGGAAACACTATCCTCACAGTCAACGAGCCCGTACTCAAGTTTCAAGTTTCAAGTTTGGTTTATTTATATAGCACATTTAAACACAGCAAACATGGCTGACCAAATTGTGCTGAACAATACACAAGTTAAAGAAACAAGGACATAGCCCAACATTTAAGACATAAAATCACAGTGAATTAAAAGCTATAGAGAAAAAGTAGGTTTTAAGAGAAGATTTAAAAGTGGTTACAGACTGAGCCGATCTGATATAATCCGGAAGGCTATTCCATAGCCTAGGGCCAGCAATAGCAAAGGCTCTGTCTCCTCTGTGTTTTAATCGAGATCTGGGGACAGATAAAAGTCTCTTATCACCAGACCTCAAATTTCGTGTAGGATTATGTGGACAGAGTAGCTCAGACAAATAGCTCGGTGCCAGGTTATTTAATGATTTGAAGACAAAGAGTAGAATTTTAAAATCAATTCTGAGATGCACAGGTAACCAATGTAGTGATTTTAGAATTGGAGTTACGTGAACAAATTTACGCTTTCTTTTGAGGAACTTTGCTGTGGCATTCTGTACTAATTGAAGTCGAGCAATAGAATTTTTGGACATACCAAAGTACAGAGAATTGCAGTAGTCCAAACGAGTTGTAATGAGCGCATGGATAGCAATCTCTAAGGTTTTCTCAGTAAGAGAAGATCTAATCTTAGAGAGAAGACGTAGCTGTAAAAAACAAGAGCTGATCACAGCATTTATTTGTTTGTCAAATTTGAGGTTCTGATCCCAGAAAACACCTAGATTCTTAATGCAGTGTGAAGTAAATGGAGCAAGGTAGTCCAGGTCAATGCTTCTGTTCCCAGAGTCACCATGAGAGCCAAATACAATAACCTCTGTTTTTGATTCATTCAAAAATAGAACATTTTGAGAAAACCACAGTTTCACTTCATCTAGGCATGCAAAAAGAGATTTCAGAGTAGCATGTTTGTTGCGTTTTTAAGGTAGATAAATTTGGGTATCATCCGCATAGCAGTGAAATGATACACCATGCTTTCTGAATATGGAGCCCAGAGGAAGTAAATACAGGGAAAAAAGGATGGGTGCGAGAATTGAACGCTCCACAAGAGAGTTGAGCAGACGAGGAGCAGAAATTACCCAATTTAACAGAAAAACTTCTGTTCATTAAATACGACTTAAACCAGTTTAGGACAGTTCCCTGAATGCCCACAGAGCATTCTAGTCGTGAGAGGAGAATTTTATGGTCAACTGTATCAAAAGCCGAGGTTAGGTCTAACAATATTAGGATCACGGAGTCACCGGAGTCAGTCGCTACTAGAATATCATTCGAAACCCGCAATAATGCTGACTCAGTGCTGTGCAGAGGTTTAAAACCAGACTGGAAAGTTTCAAAAATATCATTTGAGCTCAGGAAAGATTGAAGTTGAAGAAAAACTGTTTTCTCCAAAGCTTTGGTAATAAAAGGAAGTGTCGAGATAGGTCGAAAGTAATTAAAATCCTTATTGTCAAGTGAAGGTTTCTTGAGGAGAGGTGTAACTGTGGCTTGTTTAAGACTATCAGGGATAGTCCCGGAGCACAAGCATTTATTTATAAAGGACACCAAACATGGTCCAACGGAGTCAAAAACTTGTTTTAAAATACGGGGAGGAAGAATGTCATGAGAGCAAAAGGAAGGTTTCAAATGTTCAATAATTTCTCTGAGAGACAAAAGAGAAACTTGATCAAAAACACTCCATTAACAGATGGTTGTAATGGAGATCTTAGAGAGGTGATTTTATCACAGAAAAACCTACAGAAACCTTCACATAGTGACACAGAGGGATTTGAAATCACATTAACAGGAGGATTTAGAGCAGTATTTAACACAGAAAATAAAGCTTTAGAACTATGGTGATTTTTTGAAAACAATCAAAGCAGTTTCTGAGCATTTCATATGAGATTTGTAATTTGTCCCGTTTTCATTTTCGCTCAGCTCTTCTACAGGCTCGCCTCAAAGAGCGGATGTTATCATTGAGCCATGGTTCAGTTTTAAGTTTTGACTTCTTTGGTTTTAGAGGAGCAGTGGTATTTAAAACCTCAGAGCAAGCAGTATTAAGCAGACCAAGATGTTGTTCAGCATCCAAGTCAGGTAAAGATGATTCCAGAGACATAGATAAATACACTTCGTTAAAGATGCTACTGAAGTCATCATGAAACTGGAGGGAAAAGGAACGCGCCCATTGTACAGTAGGAGTAATGTTAGATCTTGATGGAGGAAAAGGCATAGAAAACAATACTGGCATATGATCTGAGATCAGAGTATCAAAAACCTGAGCATCAGTAATGGAAAAACCATGAGAAAGAACCAGGTCCAAAGTATGACCATGAGTATGCGTAGGATCTTTCACCCACTGAACCATGTTAAATGAATCCATGAGATTAAAAAACTCCATTGTTAGAGGTTTTGCCTGACAGCACACATGAATATTAAAATCCCCTAGCAGAAGAATATTATTATAATTAGTTACACATTCACCCACAAAGGACGGTAAATTAATTTATAAAATCTTTCACTAGGTGAGGGGGCCGATAGACCAGCGCTAACAGAACAGGATCATCGCATTCCAATCTCAACAGCTGTACTTCAAAGCTACTGTAGATTGTAGACGGAACAGAACGACAGTAGCTACTGAAACTGTTTTTCAAAATTACCGCTAGCCCACCTCCGCGGCCAGAGGAGCGAGGAGAGTTAAAAAATGTGCAGCCTGTCGGAATCAAGTCAGAGAAAGGACTCAGATCACCAACCTTCGTCCAAGTTTCAGTGATGCACATAAAGTCCAAGTCGTGGGTAGTAAAAAAGTCATTTAAAAGGAATGTCTTATTGACTAGCGACCGAGCATTAATCAGAGCCATCCTGGAAAAAGATGCAGAGTCAGAGATAGCGGGAGGAGACACTCTGTTCAAAGAGCGAATATTCTGAAGCGTGACTCCACCGCGGCGAACACGGAGAGGAGGGTAGCAGGGGATCGTCCAAGGAGATTCCGGGAGAATCGGTCGAAGCCAGCGAGCAGGTGGATCGAACGAACGGCAAGCAGCACAGCGGCCACCGCCTAGATTACGTGTCATAGAGACGAAGCTGGAAGCGCGCCCAGCGTGCAGCGCCATTTTCAGTTTGACAGCAACCCCTCTGCGTTTCCCGCGTCTCCTGCGGCGCTTTCTGCGGGGAGCGTCATAAGGCCATTCGCGCAGATACTCTGGAATATCCCAGACTGAGTTTGGAAAGCAGTATTGTGATCCAGCCACAGAGTTTCTTTGCTCTGGGTTGTATGTGGCCACAAAAGAGTCCCGAATGTCCAGAAGTAACTGGCGATCGTAAGCCAGAAGTGAGTAGCAGTTTGACACAGATAGAAGCACATAGATTACGTAAAATAGCAGAGACGTCAGACGGCATGCCACATACACAGGCGCCATCATGATCAAACATGAAGATGATCGAAACATGAAGATGATCACAAGCACCAATATTCTATGTCCCCCGGCCCCCTGCACTCAGGCGGCGGGAAACAATCTCGCAGTCAGAGAGGCCGTGAACAAACGCTCTCTGATAAGCGCCACTTTAACACAACATTACCGGGCCACCGAGTCCCTGTTACTCAGCGACTCGCCCCACAAATTAATTCAGTCCCTGGCTTCGAAGGCCGAGGCCTGGCAGGCCATTCCTGGCATTTCAAAATGGGAGTTGAACATAATAGAACAAGGTTACTCGCTACAGTTTGCTCGCAGACCACCGCGCGACAACGGTGAGAAGCGACAAGTCACGTGCTTCGAACCGAAATATCAAAACTGTTAATGAAAGGGGCGGTGGAAGCCGTACACCCCTCACAGAGCGAGTCAGGCTTTTACAGTCGTTACTTCCTTGTACCAAAAAAGGACGCTGGTCTCAGGCCCATTCTAGATCTCAGACATCTGAACAAGGCCCTTTTGAAGCGTCCGTTCAAAATGTTGAAAATGAAACAAATCCTCGCGCACATTCGCCCGGGAGATTGTTTTTTCACTGTAGATCTAGAGGATGCCTATTTCCACATACAAATAGCCCCTCATCACAGGCCATTCATGAGATTCGCCTTCGAGGGGAAAGTTTACCATTACAGGGTGCTACCCTTTGGTCTATCTCTGGTTCCCTGCACGTTTACGAAGTGCATGGAAGCGGCGCTAACCCCGCTGAGACTTCGGGGAATGAGAATTCTCAACTATCTCGACGACTGGCTCATAATAGCTCAGTCAGAGATACAGTTATTAAACCACAGATCTTGGCTTCTCAACCATTTGAAATGCTTGGGCCTCAGAATCAATGTGGCAAAGAGCTCATTGTCTCCCACACAGAACGTTTAGTTTCTGGGAACAGTGTTAGACTCACTAGAGATAAATGCGCGACTGACGTCACAGCGCGCTCTCTGTTCGAAAACGAGCGGTTTCCCTCAGGTCCGGTGCATACACTCCTCTCAAACACTTTCAGAGGATGTTGGGTCTCATGGCCTCGGCGGCGCCAGTCCTCAGACTAGGTCTGTCTCGGGCCGATTACAAATCAAGGTAGACCACAGCTGTGTGTTGGCTCTGGCTCCTTGGAACTCCTGGGCACTGTTACGAAGTGGAAAGTTATCTCGACAGATGCATCCAACCTAGGTTGGGGAGCCCTTCACGAGGGCAGGCCAGTCTCCGGTCTCCAGTCTTTCGGAAAAGAGCCTTGACATAAACTGTCTAGAGATGGCGGTCACGCTATCGCTAAGAGCTTTCCTTCCGTACATAAAGCACCACCATGTCCTGATCCGAACGGACAGCAGGTCAGTGGTATCCTATATAAATCGCCAGGGCAATCCACAACTTTCCCGAACTCTGACCTTTCCCATGATCGCTATGGCAACATAGAACAAGCCGGTAACGAACTTCCGGTTTACGTTAGTCTGTAGATACTGCTATCAGCTAAACGCTTGATTGTATTATCAGGACTCAGGAGTAGACTTTTACAACAACGCCTCTGGTAAAATGATCACATCTCCCAGATGGTCGCATGGATCTGACTATCTTACAAGAACTGGTGATAGTACAGTTAAAGTGCCCCATCTGTCTACCTTAACGGAATGGGTAGACAATATGAAATTGTGGCCAGACGTTAGCTATGTGGATATCATTAACTATTTCGTCCTTAATGTTGTGGGATGTGTCTCCAATGTGTTTAGTTTAAGACAGCTCAGTGCGTGTGTGTAATCACAGTGAGCGCGTGCGCATGTCAGAGGTGAGCGCGCGCCCCTCTGTGTGAGTCCCCGCAGAGCAGCGGATGAGTGTGCTGTGAGAGTAATACGGTGACCGGTGCAGGTAGTTAGATATATGCAGTGTATTCCCGTGCAGCCAGAAAAATAAAGCATCTAAACGCTGCGGCAAGACGGGCTCTTTGTTTAGGGAGTTAACCCCGGGACGAGAACTTCCGGCCCTAGAGAAGACGGATCTCCCCTGTATCTCCCGATCCACGGTTAGGAGACAGAAGCAGGAAAGGTTAACATTAATGAGGGTGTTGATGGTGAGATACTAAGAAATTACAAGAGCACAGAGGCTTACAACTATCTACACAGCAACAAAATCGAAAAAATACTGTGTAAAAAATACGACGAGTTTATTTTCCTTAAGGCTGAGGTCGAGCGTAGTCAGAGCCTCAACAAGCCCAAACAACTTGCTTGGTTAATGACGAGGCCCATTGGTATCATCAAAACAGTCGGCTGTTCATGCATTGCAGGGCTAGGGAAATCTTGTAGCCATGCAGCAGCTGTCATTTGGAAGGTAACGTTAATGATGTTAGAGAGGTCTTGCTACACAATAAATCTGTAAATTATTGAAAACAATAAACATACACCTTGCAAAAATATATACAGTTGTACTGCAGTATTTTCTAAGTACAGAGCAGTTATACTGCAGCACAATAACATGTCCATGTCCAAAATATTGAATTTCTGCAATACTGTAGTGTGCAATGCATTTAATGTACAAACAGGTACAGGTGAAACTCGAAAAGTTTTAATATTGTGCAAATTTCAGTAATTCAACTTAAAAGGTTAAACTAATATATTATATAGACTCATTACATGCAAATAAAAATGTTAACAAATAAAGGCTTGAAATATCTCACTTTGCATGTGGTGAGTCTATATAATATAGTTTAAACTTTTAAGTTGAATTACTGAAATGAATTAACTTTTGCACAGTATTCTAATTTTTCGGTCGATGAAATGGTAAGAACAGGCATAAACTCTCTTCTGTGGATTTTTTAGCTTTAGGACTGCTAACCATTCTTGTGTTTTTGTCTCGTCGTTGGGCATTGAATGGAGTGCGTAGGGTGCTAGGCAACATGTCAAACGGGTCCGTTTATGTTGCAAGCAGGTACCATTCATAAAATCCTTAAGTTTTCTTGTGTTGTTTGTACACCCAACAACGGCACACGTTGAGCCACAAGGAGCCATTGCTTAATCTGTCTGTCAGCAGCATATGCGATCAGTTTCACTCGTTTGTACCGCCGCGAGTAACTGTTATCTCTGTGTGCTAAACCGGAACTGAGATACCGTCAACAGGAAGTATCGAGTGTCATGGCGACGCCCAATAAGACTTGCAGGAAAGTTGTGGATAAGATCTATTGGTCTACACACGATGGCAAAAAGAGTTCTAATATGGGCAGAGCACAACCTGAGCTCGCTGAGAGCGACTCATGTGCCAGGCATTCTGAATCTGGGTCCGGACATGCTGTCCAGGGGCAAAGTGTCCCCAGCAGAGTGGTCTCTTCACCCACAAATGATCCAGACAATTTGGGGCATGTTTGGCGAGGCAAAAGTGGATATTTTCGCCTCACAAGACAATTCTCAATGCCTAATATATTTCTCCAAGCACAAGGACGCGTTGGCCCACGAATGACCCAGCCTTCCTCTTTATGCTTTTCCCCCAATCTCAATGTTACCTCAGGTCATAGAGAGGATCAGGGAGAGCAAATGCGCTGTGCTTTTAATAGCCCTGCTCTGGAGAAATCAACCATGGTTCTCACTGCTAAGTCGAATGTCAGATACAGGCCCGTGGCCAATTCCGCTGAGGAGAGACCTCCTCATGCAGGCGAAACGGCAGATCTGGCATCCCTGTCCCGATCTATGGGCGCTTCATGTCTGGCCCATCAACGGGTACATGAGAACCTCTCTGAAAGTGTATTAAACACTATTTCTGAAGCTAGAGCCCCTGCGACCAGGCGGCTCTATTCAGGCAGATGGTCAGTCTTTTCGGACTGGTGTAAAGCACGAAGCCTGACCCCACATAATTGTGAAGTGTCAGAAATGCTCACTTTTTTACAAGAGCTACTGGACGCGGGTCATTCCCCCTCCAAGCTCAAAGTTTATGTGGCTGCCATAGCAGCGTACCACATTCAAGTGAATGGACTGTCACTGGGGAAGAACGATCTTATCGTGCGCTTCCTCAAAGGGGCTAGAAGGCTTCACCCACCTCGCCCGCCTTCAGTCCCTATATGGGACCTGTCCACGGTCCTGGATGCTATGAAAGGCTCAACATTCGAGCCTCTGCATTCGGGGAGCTTAAAGCTCCTATCACTCAAGACCGCTTTTCTGCTAGCAATCGCATCAGTTAAGCGAGTGGGTGATCTGCACGCGCTCTCAGTGAGCGCCTCTTGTCTGGAATTTGGGCCAAACGACTCTAAGGTCGTCCTCAAACCAAGACATGGATATGTACCTAAGGTGCTTTCAACTTCGTTCAGAGCACAGGTCATTTCACTTTCAGCACTCTCATCATTGTTAGATGAGGAAGATGCTAATTTGCTCTGTCCTGTCAGAGCGCTGAAAATATACATAGAGCATTCCACTGCTTTCAGGCAAACTGAACAGCTCTTTGTGTGCTTACAAAGCAGACCTTGTCACGATGGATAGTGGATGCTATCTCGCTGGCTTATGAGTCCAAAGATCTCAGCTGCCCTATAGGCATCAAAGCCCATTCTACTTGAGGCATGGCCTCTTCGTGGGCTTGGTCTACTGGCATTTCACTGAATGATATCTGTGCAGCGGCAGGCTGGGCCTCCCCGTCCACTTTTATCAGGTTTTATAATTTGGATGTTCCTGCCTTACAGGCTGGGCTTCTCGCTGTGTAATACATATTAACCCCTTACGGCCCGACAGTCTGGTCTGGGTTAAGTCATAAGCACATTCCTTACATGACTCGAATTGTCTGGTCATTCAATATTCTTATTGACCCGACTATGTCTGGTCTATACACACACATATATATATATATATATATATATATATATATATATATATATATATATATATATATATACATACTACACGTATCTTTGTGTGTTATTCTCATTAAATAGCCCGACTCAGGTCTGGCTCATATTGGGGACTTCTATGAATATCATATTTACGGGCCCACTTAGGTCGGCCTGGGTATGGTGTCTTTTTTGCGTTTTGCATTGGGTCCCCTAGCGTTTAGCTAAACGCAATACGAGAGTACTCTCGAAAGAGAACGCTTCGGTTACTTGCGTAACCTCGGTTCCTTGAGAAGAGGGAACGAGTATTGCGTTTGCTTGCCGTGCTTCGCTTGCTCTAGGGAGTCGCTTCAGTCAATTAACCTGGCGAACCTGGCGAGACAGGGTCTCTTATACCCTTGGCTATGCAAATTCTGCTGCCCCTTGTGGCGGGAATATTAGAGGGACCTGATTGGTCCTTCCCACCCAGCGGTCTCGCCATAGGTTCCTGCCGTTGCAGCGACACAGCCAATCAGCACGCAGCTGCACTGCGTTTTACATGGTATTTTTAGGATAAAAATGTGCTTCAAAATCTCGAGGAAAGGAAATTCCCCTAGCGTTTAGCTAAACGCAATACTCGTTCCCTCTTCTCAGGGAACCGAGGTTACGTAAGTAACTGAAGCGTTCCTGTGGCTCAATTTACCCCAGGCTAGGGGTAAGTTGATCTGAGTCAGTGGGTAATTTGCACCATCTGGGTGTAAGTAAACCATCTGATTGAATCTCAGTCAAGCCCATGTGAAAATGTAAAGGTAATTTAAGTCTTTTAAAAAAACCTTCAATAATCAAATTTCCTTTAACAATAGTCTTTTTCTTAAAGCTAACTTAATTTGAAATTTCAATATCTTTAATTGTTTGCATTTCTGAAACAATATGTTGAAAACCAAAGTTGTAACCTTCCCAAAACAGACTAAACAGAGTTTGTTGAGTAAAATTAATTACAAATTAAATTAAATAAAAACTGAATTAGAATGAATGAATAAATGTAATAGAAAATAATAAACATTTCAGTCAAAAGGTTCTTGGCATGGTAGTTTTTCTGCAATGTCAAACATGTTAGGCCATTAGGGAATACAGGTGAAAAGATATATGATTAAGCATCTTCTGGATCTTATCAGAGAAGGATTTGGTGCTGGTGCATGTACTTTTTTTAAAGAAAATTAGTTGTGTAACATTACATTGAAATTATACCAGTTTATACTTTAGAGATATACTACAGTGCCTTATGGTGGAGTAAGTTGAAACGCTGGCTCAATTTACCCCACAACATTTGGCTCACTTTGCCCCATAGCTGTAAACTGGGTAAACCCAGCCCGATCTCTCAGCGATTTGATTTCGCCCTGCAGCTCAGGCTGGAAACCTATATATTTTTCTATCCTGCTTCTGTTACAAATTTGCGGGGTTAACACAATGACGGATAGAGAAGCGACGGATCGTTGGTCTGATTGGTTGAAGTACTATCCAATTGCGTACAGAGTCATTTGAACTATGCCCGTTGATCGCACCTCTTGTGCAGTAGAAAATACAGAGTAGATTCCATCTTAAAAGATTTATCTTGGTCTGGTGATAGCCAGACAACCATAGCTGCCATTTTGGATAAAACTAGCTAGCTTACCAATTCAGGATAATATTTAACTAAATGATTTACATGGTTTTATACATTGCTAAATAACCAATATGGATCATAAGTATTTTAGACCTGGACAAATTTGCTTTGATGCAACAGCAATTACACCTGTTATGCAAAAATGTTACTTTGACAAGCCAAAAATAGTTTTTAAAGTAAATGTGTGCCTTCCACTCCTCCCATGTGCTTCTCATTTTCACAGTCTGGCAGAAATGATGGGTGGTTCCAAAATATATGGTCACATGACAATAAAGTGTGCAGTTGCCAAGATAAAGGGGGTGGGTCAACTTATCCACTGGCTCATCTTACCCCACTCTAAAGGTGCAAACTCGAATGCTCGAATTTCCAGTGGAAATCCACCAGTACCACTCAAATTATTACACATTATTACAAACTTACCATTGTGAATCAGGCTAAGGTAAGGAGACCATTTTAAACACTGACTGGTTGTGTACTTAAAATATTTATTTTTGATCATTTTTAACCAAAAAAAGTTTTGGACTGCAGCTTTAAATGCCAAAGACATTTAAACAACCAGTAGAAATGTGAACAGTGAGCAAAGAATAACTGGCATAAATAATTGTGTTTAGGTTTAGAAATATAAATAAATATCCCAGATTATAAAGTCCAAGCAATCCTGACAATGGGTGCCTGAAAATCATGCAGATGAAGATGAATTACAATTCACTCATTGAGGCCTTTACATTGAGACTATGATACTGCTGTCATGTCAAGTCTTCAACATGCATCTCTTGCATGTTGTGTCATGGGATTTTTCACCTCAGACCACTCTGACCACCTGTATTTCTGCGTGTAAAAATATACATGTATTAAAAACTTTAAACATTGAAATAACTCCCACCTCACTCACACACTCACACACACACACAACTTACTGTTTAATCAACAGTGGGTTCAGGCTACATTCAGAGGCATGCAAGGAGAAACAATATAGAGATAGATTAATGTGCAGAAAACCAAAGAATGGAAAAACATATGACTCAGCAAATGTTGGTTTATTAGCAATATGATGACATACAGGAGCAGAACTAGGCAGTCTTTTAGCTTCAGCATCAGCTGGGGCAATAGTCCGGTTTCTCACCAGAGTGTGAAGGACTGCAACAGAAAGATTGATGAATAGAACAAGTTAAAACTTGATGAGAAAAATATGGTGGAAAAAAATTACATTTACATTCATCTAGGGAAACAATGAGGACTGTCATTTAAACTACTTAATTCACCTTTAAATTGGAGCTGAAACTAAGTTTTGCAGTGTGAATAAATAATGCTCTATTACTCTAACATTTATAATAAAGTAATCATTGTTAAAATTATTGGACAATTATATGTTTGTAGTATATTACATAGTGTTCTAAATGGGTCTGCTGGGTGATGGTTTGATCTGTCTAAATCGGTTTGTTTTGCAGTCTCTATATTTGGAATGCAACCTGCGTGTGTTATTTTATGAAATACAATGCTGGCCAACCAAAGCTGAACAGTGGCATAAAACGCTGATTATATTGTATTTTCAATTTATATTCAGTTTCAAAAAAATCTAATATTTACTTATTATTATTCGTGACAAAATTTACACCTTAGGAATGATCTAAAAATTCTGATGTTTCACAATTATTCCATGGCTGATATTGTGCTTTTTGAGATTAATCAACAGCCAATATCCACAGGAGTTTTTACAGCTACCTTGAGTCAGTTTCAAAGTATGCTTCAAGCTTTAAGGCCCGGTGTGAACAGGCCTTTAGATGTTTTTCTCTTTATAAAAAATCTGGAAATTAATGCTGATTTGAAACACCTCAAAAGCCTGACAATCTTATGTTGTATACCCTCTCTTGTGACGCTTTCAGCTGCTGTCATGGCCTTCCCACTTATATTGTTGACCATTCCGTCTACTGTGGCTTCATGCTTCAGGAAAAATGGCAGCACCACATGCCTGTACAGAATCTGAGAACCATTCCAGGAGACTGGAGCCATACACCATAACAGGAACAGGCACTAAACACCAGCAAAGACAAGAAAAAGGGCAAGGGAGAGTGAGTAATGGGACCAATCAAGCTTCAGTATTCGGAGAAAGACAGAGGCCCCTATTTTAAATATCTAAGTACATGGTCAAAAGCTCACGACGCAAGTGCACTTAGGGCATGTCCGAATCAATTTTTGCTAGTTTAACAGCGGAAAAAAATGGTCTAAAAGGGTTGTCACTGTTCTCTTAATGAGTCATGGGTGTGTTTTGGGTGTAACGTGCAATTGACCATTCGCAAAGACCCGCCCCCTTTAGTTACTGTTGCTATGGCGCTCTCACACCACACACATGTTCTCACGTAGAGAAAATACGTCACGGAGCAAAGAGGACACTGACAACACGCCGAAAGACAGGACAGAGCAAGTTACTCAGCTTTGAAGTAAGTCTCAACTTTGAAATTGTATTTTTTTTAAAGAAATTTAAACAATAAATACCGTTTTGTGGCTCTTTAATGTGTCGTGATCGCTGTAGCGCCTCAGTTAAAGCTGCTTGTGAACGTTTCGGTTACTAACGTAACCTCGGTTCCCTAAGATGAGGGAACGAGTATTGCGTTTTGCTAAAACGCTATGGGGGGAATTCCTTTCCTCGAGATATTGAAGCAAATTTTTATCCAAAAATACCTTTTATACGCAGTGCAGCTGCACAACTCTCAGCAGGAAGCAGCTGCGTGCTGATTGGCTGTGCCGCTGCAACTGCAGCAACCTATAGCGAGACCGTGGGGCGGGACGGACCAATCAGGTCCTTCCAAATTCCCGCCACAAGGGGCAACAGAATTTGCATAGCCTAGGGTATATAAGACCCACTCTCGCAAGGTTAGTCAGGTTAATCGACTGAAGCGACTCCTGAGCAAGTGAGCAAGCACGGCAAGCAAAACGCAATACTCGTTCCCTCATCTTAGGGAACCAAGGTTATGTTAGTAACCGAAACGTTCCCTTACGAGAGTACTCTCGTATTGCGTTTTACTAAAACGCTATGGGGGACCAATGCAAAACGCCGTGCTTGCTTGACGGCTCTAAAGCCGACGACACCAAACCCAGGCCAACCTAGGTGGGCCCGTAGTATGATATCAATAATTCAGAATGAGCCAGACCTGAGTCGGGCCCTCATGAGAATGAACACGATATTCGTGCAATAAAAGTATAGACCAGACATAATCGGGTCAGGAATAATGAGTGGCCAGATACTTCGGGCCGTATAAGGAATATGCTTATGACTTAACAATATTCAACCCAGGCCGGACTTATCGAGCCTTAAGGGGTTAAATCTGTTCATACAGCAAGAAGCCCAACTTGTAAAGCCGGAACATCTAAATTATAGAATCTGATAAAAGTGGACGGGGAGGCCCAGCCTGCCGCCGCACAGATATCATTCAGAGAAATGCCAGTAGACCAAGCCCACGAAGAGGCCATGCCTCTAGTAGAATGGGCTTTAATGCCTAAGGGGCAACTGAGATCTTTAGACTCATAGGCCAGTGAGATAGCATCCACTATCCACCGTGACAGGGTCTGCTTTGTAACCGCGCACCCTCGGGTGCGGCCGCCAAAGCATACAAAGATCTGTTCAGTTTGCCTGTAAGCAGCGGAACGCTCTATGTATATTCTCAGCGCTCTGACAGGACAGAGCAAATTAGCATCTACTTCATCTGACTGTGATGAAAGTCCCGAAAGTGAAATGACCTGTGCTCTGAACGGAGTTGAAAGCACTTTAGGTACATATCCATGTCTTGGTTTGAGGACGACTTTGGAGTTGTTTGGCCCAAATTCCAGACACGAGGCGCTCACAGAGAGCGCGTGCAGATCACCCACTCGCTTAACTGATGCAATCGCTAGCAGAAAAGCGGTCTTTAGTGATAGGAGCTTAAAGCTCACAGAATGCAGAGGCTCAAATGCAGAGCTCTTCATGGCATCCAGGACCGTGGACAGGTCCCATATAGGGACTGAAGGGGGGCGAGGTGGGTGAAGCCTTCTAGCCCCTTTAAGGAAGCGAACAATGAGATCGCTCTTTCCTAGTGACAGTCCGTTCACTTGAATGTGATACGCTGCTATAGTAGCCACATAAACTTTGAGCGTGGAGGGGGAGCGACCCGCGTCCAGAAGCTCTTGTAAAAATGTAAGCACCTCTGACACTGCACAATCATGTGGGGTCAGACTTCGCGCTTTACACCAGTCTGAAAAGACTGACCATTTGCCTGAATAGAGCCGCCTAGTTGTGGGGGCTCTAGCTTCAGTAATAGTATTCATTACGCTTTCAGAAAGGTTCTCATGTACCCGTTGATGGGCCAAACATGAAGCGCCCATAGATCGGGACGGGGATGCCAGATCTGCCGTTCCGCCTGCATGAGGAGGTCTCTCCTCAGCGGGATCGGCCACGGAGCTGTATCTGACATCTGACTCAGCAGTGAGAACCAAGGTTGATTTCTCCAAAGCGGGGCTATTAAAAGCACAGCGCATTTGCTCTCCCTGATCCTCTCTATGACCTGAGGTAACATTGAGATTGGGGGAAACGCATAAAGAGGAAGGTTGGGCCATTCGTGGGCCAACGCATCCTCGTGCTTGGAGAAATATATTCGGCATTGAGCATTGTCTTGTGAGGCGAAAATATCCACTTTTGCCTCTCCAAACTTGCCCCAAATTATCTGAATTATATTTGGGTGAAGAGACCACTCTGCTGGGGACACTTTGCCCCTGGACAGCATGTCCGGACCCAAATTCAGAATGCCTGGCACGTGAGTTGCTCTCAGCGAGCTCAGATTGTGCTCTGCCCATATTAGGGCTTCTTCCGCCATTGAGTGCAGATCGATAGATCTCAGACCGCCTTGGCGATTTATATAGGCTACCACCGACCTGCTGTCCGTTCGGATCAGGACATGGTGGTATTTTATGTACGGAAGGAAAGCTCTTAGCGATATCGTGACCGCTTTCATCTCTAGACAGTTTATATGAAGGCTCTTCTCCGAGTCTGACCAGAGACCGGAGATCGGCCTGCCCTCGTGAAGGGCTCCCCAACCTAGGTTGGATGCATCTGTCGAGATAACTTTCCACTTCGTAACAGTGCCCAAACTCACGCCCGTCTTGTACCAGACGGGATTTTTCCAAGGAGCCAGAGCCAACACACAGCTGTGGTCTACCTTGATTTGCAATCGGCCCGAAAGCCATGCGTGAGCTGGAACGCGGCGATTCAGCCAGTGCTGTAGGGGGCGCATGTGCAACAGACCCAGTCTGAGAACTGGCGCCGCCGAGGCCATGAAACCCAACATCCTCTGAAAGTGTTTGAGAGGAATGTGTGCACCGGACCTGAGGGAAACCGCTCGGTTCCGAACAAAGAGTGCGCGCTGTGACGTCAGCCGCGCGCTCATCTGCAGTGAGTCCAATACTGTTCCCAGAAACAAAACTTTCTGTGTGGGAGACAATAAACTCTTTGCCACGTTGATTCTGAGTCCCAAGCATTGTAAATGGTTGAGAAGCCAAGATCTGTGGTTTAATAACTGTATCTCTGACTGAGCTATTATGAGCCAGTCGTCGGAGATAGTTGAGAATTCTCATTCCCCGAAGCCTCAGCGGGGTTAGCGCCGCTTCCATGCACTTTGTAAACGTGCGAGGGGCTAGAGATAGACCAAAAGGTAGCACCTTGTATTGGTATGCTTTCCCCTCGAAAGCGAATCTCAAGAATGGCCTGTGATGGGGGGCTATTTGTATGTGGAAATAGGCATCCTCTAGATCCACAGTGAAAAACCAATCTCCCGGGCGAATGTGCGCGAGGATTTGTTTCATTCTCAACATTCTGAACGGGCGCTTCATAAGGGCTTTGTTCAAATGTCTGAGATCTAGGATGGGTCTTAGACCACCGTCCTTTTTTGGTACAAGGAAGTAACGGCTGTAAAAGCCCGACTCGCTCTGTGAGGGGTGTACGGCTTCTACCGCTCCCTTTATTAACAGTTTTGATATCTCGGTTCGAAGCACGTGACTTTTGTCGCTTCTCACCGTTGTCTCTTCCACAGCGCGAAAGCGCGGTGGTCTGCGAGTAAACTGTAGCGAGTAACCTCATTCTATTATGTTCAACACCCATTTCGAAATGCCGGGAATGGCCCGCCAGGCCTCGGCCTTCGAAGCCAGGGGCTGAATTAATCTGTGGGGCGAGTCGCTGAGTAACAGGGACTCGGTGGCCCGATAACCTTGCGCTAAGTTGGCGCTTATGAGGGAATTGTTTCCCGCCGCCTGAGTGCAGGGGGCCGGGGGACATAGAGTATTGGTGCTTGTGTACAGGCGAGCGCGCTTGAGTGCGGGCTCGTTGACTGTGAGAATAATGTTTCCAGCCACCTGAGTGCAGGGGGCTGGGGAACATGGGGGAGTGCTTGAGTGTAGGGGTACATGCTTTAATGCTGGCACACTGCCTACAGAGAAAAAGCTCTTTTTGTGACTCATATGGGTCGCCGTGAAAACGGCATTTGTGTACAGGCGAGCACACTTGCTTGCGGGCTCGTTGGCTGTGAATGTGGCGTTCCCAGCCGCCTTGAAGGGAGCTGGGGAACGTTTTAGAAGAGAGCGAGGCGGTGCACCGGCCGAAGCGGGCACTATCCGCCTTCTCTTCATACCTCTGGCTAGGACGGCTTCGGAGGCTCAGGTTTCGACACATTGCTGGGTCGTGGACCTCGCCGCTCCGGCGGTCTGCTGCGGCTCGTAGAGCGGGAACGCTGACCGGGCTTGGAAGCCGCGTGAGGCTGGCGAGCTGAAGGCGGCGCCTTGGTGGGCTGGGCTGGTCCAGCTTTAGCTTGGTCCAGCTTTAGCTTTAGCTGGAACGCTTGGGCAGGAAATGTCGCATTGCCTGCGAAGCCTTCTGTGCCTCAGTGAAGTGCTCCGTGAACCCAACCACGGCGGAACCAAACAATCCTGAAGGCGAAATGGGCGCGTCCAGGAAAGCGGTCTTGTCCGTGTCCTTCATCTCCGTTAAGTTAAGCCACAAATGGCGCTCCAACACCATCAGGCTGGCCATGCATCTGCCGATCGCCTGAGCATCGGCCTTGGTGGCGCGCAGGGCCAAGTCAGTGGCGCCGCGCAGATCCTTCAGAGCCTCGTTATCAGGAACAGACTCGTCCAGGGAACGGAGGAGTTTGGCCTGGAAGACTTGAAGCACCGCCATGGAGTGTAGCGCTGACGCCGCCTGGCCGGCGGAGGCGAATGCTCGACCGGCGAGGCTGGACGTAGTGCGGCAGGCTTTGGGAGGGTGCACAGCCTTTGACTGCCATCCTCTGGCGGAGGGCGGGCAAAGGTGTGCAGCGACAGCTTCCTCGAGGGGAGGAAGGGATTGATATCCTTTTTTCTGAGCGCCATCGACTACCGAGAGCGCTGGAGAAAAAGAGGATTTGGCGCAAGAAGAAAATGCCGCCTTCCACGATTTTGTTAGCTCCTCGTGGACTTCTGGAAAGAAGGGAGCGGGTCTTTGAGCGGTCGGTTGACGGCAGTTCTCGAAATACCACTCATCCAGTCGGCTTCTCGTGGGCTCCTCGGGCTGAGACCAGTCAATGCCGAGGTCGTCCACGGCCTTGGTGAGCAAGCGCATAAGCTCAGCGTCGACTGAGGTTATGACGCCGCTAGCCGTCCGCATCGAAGTGGCGTGCTCCGAGGCGGCGCCCGACCACCTGCTCCCGGATGCAGCAAGGGAAAGGCTGTCATCCTCTTCCTCCTCCGGTCCGCCGAACGAAACAGCAGCAGCCGCCATGCGAGGGGAGCTGTGCTGCTCGTCGACGAACAACACGGGCGATGGCGAGGCACGCGGGGACATGCCCGGCGTGTGCTCGTCAGAGCGCTCCGGTGGCCTCTGGTCGTGACGTTTTTTCTTCCGTGGCTCTAGAGGCTGGGAGCACGGGACGGGATCCGAGTCGAAGCTGGCGAGCCGAGCCCGAAGGGTCTGCAGCGCCAGCTCGTCGCACTGAGTGCAGCCTGCGTGTGGTCTCGTCCGAGACATGACACGCAGATGATGTGGCGATCCTCGTCCGCGATGAAACCTCTGCACGAGGCGCAGGAACGAGACATTTGCAACAACGTCTCGGCTCTTTTTGAATTTGAAAAACAGAAGGTATGAAAGGATATGGTGCCGGATGGCGCAGCTGGAAGGCAGGCTGAAGGCGGAGAATCCGACGTCCTCAGGCTGCGTGTTCCGCTGGGTGCGTGTCGACGGCAGGCTTCGATCCGGAGCTCAACGATTGCAAGTCGCTGAAGAAGAATTAATCTGACTAACCTTGCGAGGGTGGGTCTTATATACCCTAGGCTATGCAAATTCTGTTGCCCCTTGTGGCGGGAATTTGGAAGGACCTGATTGGTCCGTCCCGCCCCACGGTCTCGCTATAGGTTGCTGCAGTTGCAGCGGCACAGCCAATCAGCACGCAGCTGCTTCCTGCTGAGAGTTGTGCAGCTGCACTGCGTATAAAAGGTATTTTTGGATAAAAATTTGCTTCAATATCTTGAGGAAAGGAATTCCCCCCATAGCGTTTTAGCAAAACGCAATACGAGAGTACTCTCGTAAGGGAACTGATCATCTCTTCCTTGTAGTTCATTGATAAGCATGAAATGAACATGAATGAACACTAAAAGAAATGTTTCAACCACGGAAAGACGTCAGTAGACACTGTTTTTCCAAGTTCAAGTCCACCAAAGTTAATCTACTAACTCTCCTGACTGCTTTGTCGGACAAAACGGCAGATTAGGCGATGTGATTGGTAAGATCGCCTGTCAGTCAAACTTGTGGCGAAGGGTGAATTGACCAAATCAGAGTCTCCTCGCCCATTCCCTTTAAAAGCCAGTTGCGCTTGCACCATGGTGGATTCGCTATTTACAAGGCGGAATATAGACACCCTCAACCTGACAAGTCAGTTTAAACAACTGTGTATTGCCACGATTGGTTAAATAAGTAGCCAATTTAATTCGTAATTACTGCAAATAGGTAATTCTGATACATGCAATGACTATCCATTATGACATAGTGTTCTGCTGCATGTCCCTGTAATAAGCAGAGTGTACATGCGTTGTGTACCCGCCCAGAGGCGCATATTACTAACGCGCTCTTTAAATAACACAAAAAATACTGCGCTATTGACTTTAGACCAGGTTTCAGTAGGTCAATGCCGCAGTCGTTTTCAGTTGCCTCGAAATAGCAACAATAAGTCTGAACACACCTGGTTGGGCGCAAATGCATTTTCTATTTAAACAACGTGGCACAGGACATGAAAATGATAACTGTGTCAGGCTGAAACTAGCAAAAAACTCTTGTGTCGCACCTGGCGCCGCATTGCCCTGGTTGTATGATAGGGCCCAAGTCAGAAACTGTGAAACGTATCGAAAGGGAACTATAACGATGAACGTATTAGCGTCCACACCATCGGACGATATCATTCTGTTTATTTACATGTAATTTTTGCATTTAGCAGACACTTTTATCCAAAGTGACTTACAAAAGAGGAACAAAGCATTCATCAAAGAGCCAACAGTTGTAGTACACAATGCCAGGTTTATTAGACGGCTAGATGGAAACCAGAAGAGAAGAAATGCAGAGAATTTATTTTTTAATAACTGTGTGTATGCATTGGTTTAAGAGTGTGGGGTCAT
Source organism: Gobio gobio (assembly GCF_949357685.1). Taxonomy (NCBI): domain Eukaryota; kingdom Metazoa; phylum Chordata; class Actinopteri; order Cypriniformes; family Gobionidae; genus Gobio; species Gobio gobio. The sequence goes on along the minus strand of NC_137112.1, from coordinate 17,311,534 downwards.
TATTCTAAGCACTCGTTTTTGAAGGCCGCACGGTATATTAAAAACATTTAAAAACCATACTATAGCTTAGTGCTGTTGTGAATTCACAAAGGCTGCGATTCAATCAAATAAACGCACTGATCAGGCAAAACATTATAACCTAATATTGTGTTGCTCCTTTTTGCTGCAAAAACAGCGCTGACCCGTAGAGGCATGGACACCACTAGACCCCTGAAGGTGTGCTGTGGTATCTGGCACCAATATGTTAGTAGAATATCCTTTAAGTCCTGTAAGATGCGAGGTGGGGCGTCCATGGATCAGACTTGTTTGTTCAGCACATCCCACACAGATGCTCGATTGGATTGAGATCTGGGGAATTTCGGAGGCCAAATCAACACCTCAAACTCGTGCTCCTCAAACCATTCCTGAACTATTTTTGCTTTGTGGCAGGGTGCATTATTCTGCTGAAAAAGGCCACAGCCACCAGGGAACACCGTTTCCATGAAAGAGTGTACATGGTCTGCAACAATGCTTAGGTAGGTGATACGTGTCAAAGTAACATCCACATGGATGGCAAGACCCAAAGTTTCCCATCAGAACATTGCCCAAAGCCTCACACTGCTTCCACCGGCTCGCCTTCTTCCCATAGTGCATCCTGGTGCCATGTATTCCCCAGGTAAGTGACGCACACGAACCCGGCCATCCATGTGATGTAAAAGAAAACGTGATTCATCAGACCAGCCCGCCTTCTTCCATTTCTCCGTGGTCCAGTTCTGGTGCTCACGTGCCCACAGTTGGTGCTTTCGGCGGAGGACAGGGGTCAGCATGGGCACCCTGACTGGTCTGCGGCTATACAGCCCCATACACAACAAACTGCGATGCACTGTGTATTCTGACACCTTCAGAACCAGCATTAACTTCTTGAGCAATTTGAGCTACAGTAGCTCGCCTGTTTGATCGCACCAGCCTTCGTTCCTCACGTGCATCAATGATCCTTTGCCGCTCATGACTCTGTCGCCGGTTCACCACTGTTCATTCCTTGGACCACTTTTGATAGATACTGACCACTGCAGACTGGGAACACCCCACAAGGGCTGCAGTTTTGGAGATGCTCTGACCCAGTCATCTATCCATCACAATTGGCCATTGTCAAACTCGCTCAAATACTTACGCTTGCCCATTTTTCCTGCTTCTAACACATCAAATTTGAGGATGAAATGTTCACTTGCTGCCTAATATATCCCACCCACTAACAGGTGCTGTGATAAAGAGATAATCAGTGTTATTCAGTTCACCTGTCAGTAGTCATAATGTTATGCCTGATCAGTGTATATGCCCTGCGGCTGTGGGTTTAATATTTATTTACACATATTTACGTGACGGTTATGTGCGTCTCAGAGCGGCTTCGTTCTGCTCCACATTAACTGTTATCATTTACATGCATGGAGCACGTCTCAAATTCCATCACTGCATATGCTATGAGTTTGGGTCACTTATAAAGTTCATCTGGGAACGTGCGCCATTTAATCAGATTTGTAAGGTAAATTATTTATTTATAAATTATAAATATAAGTTATTTATAAACCTACACCAACACTGGAGAATACATCAATATGTTTCTAAATATACACTGTAAAGCGTGATTTCAAAATAAAAGTTTAAAACCCTCGCTCTTAGTTTGCATGGTTTGATGTCCACATATTCTTGTTTAAGAAATTACAGTGGCTGTAGTATTTCTATTGCAAAGAATTTGCCAAATAATAAAGATTAAGAGAACATTTTCATTAAATGACCTTTGGCCAATATTGAACAAGGATTTGATCTGCTGTAAAGTGGAACAACAACAATCACCAGGCCGCTGGCGCCCTCTGCAGGCATTTGTTATAATACTGTACATAATAATGTACATAGGATGATTGTTTATAATTATATTATGTATTTTAACTGTGTTGTTCTATAAAACATTAGATTACTTGTTCTTTTAGTAATTTTAATGGCTATTGTTTGCTAATATTTATTTTTATTGTCACAAAAAAATATCCGATAATCATTAGTAAATTCGAGTCTGAGGACGTGAACAGCCCCGGGTTGCCATCTTGTAATTACGGTTATGACATGGCGTAAACGCAGCATAAGCTCATTGTTTTGGTTCAGGAGGAACTGTAAAAGAGTTCTGTCTGTCTACGTCTACAACTCTGCATAGCCTTATGAAACACGCTGATGACGTGTGATGTCTGAGCAAGCAGAGTGCACAGAGGTATGGAAATGCATATGTTAACAGTCAGGTAGGACATCGTATCATTTTGCATTCAAACATTTTTTTGGTTTGGTCGTGAGACTTCCACATAAGATATATGTACATGTTTTAAAGTTTAGACCACTTCTATTATTGATTGCTATCAGGATGTGAAGAAAATTTCAACCAGTTTAACGAAAAACATGTCATACCTTTAAAGGGGCTATATGCGTTTTTCTGAAATTTAAACTCGCGACTGACACCTGTGGCCAAAAAACAGAACTGCTCTTATTTTCTGCTAGCTCTCGCAGCGGTGGTGACGTCACATCCGCAGACAGCGCGGGAAAAAAACGACCCGCCAGAAAATAGGAAAAATAGGATACAGGCTTATAGGTGCACCCACTGTGAGCGGACAAGGTGTCAGTATGCTCATCAGGAGATGTTTGAGTCATAAATGGTAAAATAAAAAGGCTATTGTTACGTTTATTTTGGGGAAAAAGTTGCATATAGCCCCTTTAACACTGACTGTAACAGATAATTCCACTAAAAATATATATTTTTTAAAACATTATTTGATTATATTTGATTGATCATAAAAACAATGTTACAACTGCTAAAACCAAACGTATGCCCTTGACCACTATGGAAAACTGCCATATCTGTCTAAAGACCAACAACAGAGCTGTTCTAAATTACAAACAACTATTTAACCTCTTAGATGGGCATGACAAAGGAAGGCAGAAGTCTTAGTGCCAGTTAGCAGGAAAAAGCTGGTAATAATTGATCCTCTTAAATCGGATATTAGTCAGAGAAAGCATCTGCCATTGTTCTACCAACCTTGCATACATAGTAGAAGGGAAACCAGTAGAGAAAGATGTCAGAGAAGAATTCACCCACACTGAAGATGCCATAGATTACCCAATACGTCAGCCATTGTGTGTCATCCTCCTTATCAGGACTTTCTATGGCTTTGATACTAAACAATGTAAATAGAAAAAGAATCTGAAAGATAAGCCAGTTAAGTACTGCAACAAAACTCAAAGACATAAAAAAATCAATCAGTTTAGGTTAAGACAATGATTTATGAAAAATCTTAAAAGCACATAACTCACGAGAAATATGCAGGATAAACAAAACCAATCAGATTACAGAGCAAAGAAGCGCCATATCCAAATAATAAATATGCTCCGGTCACACCTGCAGCACCTGTTGGGAGAAAAACCATAATGTCCTTCTAAAACAACTGAATTATGTATGTCTTTAATGTGTAAACTGCAGAATGACAAACATTTGCTGTAACTAAGAAGCTAATCATGGGCAACTGTCTTTGACTGTGCCATCAAATATAATCTTTAACTCTCTACCGTTCAATGTAAACAGCTTTTGGAACAGAACCATTAAATGTTCTATATAATTCACAGTTCTATATAATCTATTTATATGCTGAGGGATGAAGGTGGAATCCCAGAAGCCTACTGTGTGTTTTGGGAAGGTGTAGGCTATGCTTTGCGAAGAAATTTGCCCACAGGCGTTAGAGATAGCCTATACAGACAGTAGCCTACGTCAGACAAAATCTTCATTCGGGGAAGTTCTCATTTAGAAAAAAATTAAATAAAATACATAATGTTGTTTTATTTTATTTATTAAAATGCAAAAAAAGTTTTCTTTCAATGAAAACAAAAGGAAACAACTGCGTGTAGGCTATTAGGCTATCACACATATTGTGTGTGATAACATGTAGGCTACACGGGCAATATTCGACAATATGCTATATGCATTATAAAATATGCATGGTCTATGTATTATTGAAGCAGTTTTAGCAAATGTTTTTGTCATTTTACACTATAACAGCTTCGACTGACCCGTGTCCACCTGTTACAGCACTACCGATGTGAGTAGGCTACGGCTCATTGGCAAAACACTTTCTATAAAACATGAAAAGATAAAATTATGACTTACCGAGCGCTAAGTAACGTTTCTTGATGCCTGTTTTTTCTTCGATTTTATTGAGACAGTCAGTGACTAAATTCTTCTCGTTCAAAAATGCCTCAATGCGGTCCTTTATCTTGGTAAATATGGCAAACATTGTGACTTAAATGGAAAGTGTAACGTTATGCAACTAAAGACAGGTGTATGATTGAGAACATGAACTGTATTTGGCCCTCTCTAGATAGTTTTGCTGACTGAACAGACAATCCGCTTACTGTCAGACTAGTGCCAAGTGACGAGTCTGTGGGGAGGATCATCAAGGCTCCTGACTGACAGCAAGGAGACCAATTACGTGTGATAGGGGAGAGCGGGGTTAGTTAACACTAACACACATGGTTTAAAATTTCCCACACATGCCAGGATGACGAAACTTTGTGTATTTACTTAATATAATTTATGATGGGCATATCGCGTTTAAATAGTGTCAAGTCTCAGTATCGCGCGGATACGCTCCCTCGCTCGGATAATGTTCTGTGCGCTCAAATATCATGTGCGCGCGTCTTTGTTTTATGTGCACGAGATTTGACACTATTTAAGCGCACTATTTGGGCAGCATATATCTGCTGCAAATGCGACCGTATTCCCCTCTGTCTGAAACACACATGCATATAACATGTTGTATATAAGTAGTTCACATGATAAATGTAACATTTAAAAGTTAAGATATGCTTCTAGTTTTAATAATTTAAACATGTCTTTGAAGTTTGGGCAAAAACTTCTGGCAGTGTTGTGTTTTCGTGTATTTATTTTTTTTCACAGCGCTGGATGTCATATGAAATTTACATTTACGCATTTGGCAGACGCTTTTATCCAAAGTACCCATATTACAGGGACAATCCCCCTTGAGCAACATGGAATAAAGTGCCTGGCTCAAGGACACACTGGTGGCGACTGCTGGGATCGAACCAGCAACCTTCTGCATATCAGCTGAGTGGTTTAACCGCCACCATCTCCATATGGTGATGGTGAAACACACGGAACACTTCATGGTGAAATGTGTTAATCAGGTCAGCTGAATTAAAGCCATGGTGCATTGTTTTGATCAAAATTGACATGATTAACATGAAAAATGTTACGCCAATGTGTCGGACTCGGTAGACAGCCAGTTAAGAAACAACTTCTACATGATATAACAGTTTTTTAATACTGTACCCTAAATTGTGGATGATTAAGCTATATATCATATGCTGAAGTAAATATCTGGTGTTAACGATTAAAAAAAACAAGAACCGTACAGAACCGAAAACCGTGACCCTAAAACCGTGATACGAACCGAACCGTGGGTTTTGTGAACCGTGCCACCCCTACGTTCCATAGTTTTATGGAATGCTGAAACATTCAAATAAAGCCATAGGCTACGTGAACGCATATCGCTGATTATTAGCCTAACTTTCATTCATTTAGGTTAATGGTGTTTATTGTCATTGTTTACTTCTGTGATCCTGCATCTTGGACAAGTTCACTACGTTTTGCACTCAAAAACATAATTTTAGCTTAAATCGTGAAAAGGTTATGTCCACAACAGTAGGCTAAGTTTTGAGAGCTCTACGATAACAGATGGAGATGTGAGGGTCGTATTTTCATTCGAAATAAAATCCTGTTTTTTCTTTCTAATCCAATGATAATACTGAAAGAAAATGCAACTAGAGCACAGATTAATGGCAGAGAGCCTCGCGCATCTGATTGACAAATAAACTGCACTTATACTTATATCATTGTTTTTGTTAATATTGTGGTTATTTTGCCTCGTACATTCGGTGCAAAAGCACATGCATTTTAGACATGTCATATAGTTTTAACCATGCAATAAATGCACATCCGCGAATATAATGTGCTATCCTGTTTATTTATTAAATCGCATTTACTGCTGGGCTATGCGCCATTTCAGGAGCATCCATAATTACTATTTAAAATCAATCAGTTATTGAAATGCATCTTCATTTTACAAATAAAGTTTCAGAGATGGATGCTTTCTACATCCTTATATCCCGCGGTCAGTCCGGGACTAGGTTCCCCCATCAATATTGTTTAAAAAAACAAGAATCGAAAACAACCGCGTGAAATCGACTCCAATCGATTCCGGAACCAGGAGTTGTAAAAACAAATATTTCTGAATAACGTCATTGTTGACATAGATATACATGCTAGATGTCTCGTCTCATGACCTTTATATAGGCTATTTATGTCTCATGACCTTTATATAGGCTATTTATATTAATTTGAACAAAGTGCCTATTAATGATTGATTAACTAAAATGATACATGTGTAATTGATTAAGGGTATAATAATTACATAAATTATATCTAAATCATTCAAAAGTATTATTATTATAAATAAGCATTGTTAAAAGCCAGACGCTTTAGTCTTTAAAAACCATTTGCCATGTGTGACCTTTAATTTGGAGTAGAAACAGGGGGAGTGACTTCAGAGGTGCATCAGAGGTGTGTCACTTTACTCACAGCTGATTGGTCTAGTTTCAGTTTGAAATCTCTTATCCAGAACATAACCTGCCCAGGAGCAGGTTAGCCGTGGAGCGTAAGTAACTATGGAGATGAACACAGCTAAAAGCCAAACCACTTTAATGGTACCTAAAACCCAGGATTAGCACAAACTAAGCTTAAACATATCTGGCTAGCCAGCAAAACCGGCTTCATGGTATAGGCCCCAGGTTATCTGTGGAGCATAAGTTACTATGGAGATGAACACAGCTAAAAGCCAAACCACTTTAATGGTACCTAAAACCCAGGATTAGCACAAACTAATCTTCAAGATGGCGCCGCCGTGCTCGGTCGCCGTTCAGGTCGCTCCGCTAAGACTTTGCTTTTATTTATTATTCTACTCTCTTTTACTCTCTATTTTTTCCAACGGATCATCTGCTTTGATCTGTTACGACAGCAAAACACTTCTGGAAATTGGTTACCGCTACACTGACCTGTTTCAGGACACTTTCTCCAATCTTCCATCTGAGATTCGCCGGGACGCCGAGTTGAACAATGGCCACTCGAGTCGACGGCGAAGATTCAAAAAACACCGCGGGAAACGCGCTGGGATCCGCAACAGACTGAGAAAAAGAGCATTCAGTCCTCCTCTCCCGAGCATTTTGCTCGCAAATGTCCAATCCTTGGAGAATAAGATGGACGATCTTAGAGCCAGGATAAGTTTTCAACGGGACATGAGAGACTGCAACATCTATTGTCTGTCCGAAACATGGCTCACGCCAGCGGTCCCGGATACAGCCGTGACGCCGTCCGAGAACTTCTCTGTTTTTCGGATGGACAGAACAGCCGAGGCCGGGAAATCTAAAGGCGGTGGAGTGTGTTTCATGATAAACAAGAAATGGTGCGATCCTAGGAACATCTCCATTCTTTCGCGATCCTGCTCGCCTCACTTGGAACATTTAACTCTCATGTGCCGGCCTTTCTACCTGCCGAGGGAGTTTTCCTCGGTCATCGCTACTGCCGTTTATATTCCACCACAAGCAGACACGGGGCTGGCTTTATCTGCCCTCCATGATGTGACCAGCGGCTTCATAAACAAACACCCCGACGCTGCTTTCATCGTCGCGGGTGATTTTAACAAAGCAAACCTAAAGAAAGTATTGCCAAACTTTCACCAGCATGTCTCCTGTCCCACACGAGGAGCAAACACACTGGATCATTGCTACTCTCCGTTTAAGAACGCCTACAAAGCTCGTTCACAGCCAGCTTTTGGCAAATCGGACCATGCCGCCATTTTCCTCACACCGGAATATAAACAAAGGCTCGTTCAAGAGCCCCCGGTGAGGAGGGAAGTCAAACGCTGGTCATCCCATTCAGAGATCACGCTACAGGCAGCTCTTGATGACGTCGACTGGGACATGTTCCGCGCGAGTTCTGAAGACGTCAGCGAGTTCACAGAAGTGGCGCTCTGCTTTATTAACACACTGACAGAGCAAGCCACACAAACAATAACTATAACGTCCTTCCCTAATCAGAAACCGTGGGTGGACAGTTCAATTCGCACTGCAGTAAACTCGCGCACCACCGCTTACAATGCCGGTCTCCAAACGGGGGATATGAGGGAGTACAAAGCTTCATGTTACGACCTCCGGCGCGCCGTTAAAGCCGCAAAACTCCGCTATAAAGACCGAGTGGAATCTCATTTCCAACTCAACGACTCCCGGCGGATGTGGCAGGGACTGAGAACCATCTGTGCTTTTGGAACTAAATCCTCTGCAGAGGTGAGAGCTGATCCGTTGCTGGTGAACGAGTTAAACTCTTTCTACGCTCGCTTTGATGGTAATCGCGGCAGCGCGACTCCGGCGAGTGACGCGTCAGAGAGAGTCCCTCAGAGCAGCAACGGTCACGTGATCTCTGTCTCGGAGGACGAGGTTCGGAGGGCACTCAAACGTGTGGATGTCAGGAAAGCTGCTGGGCCGGATGGTATTTCAGGTCGTGTTCTGCGGTCCTGTGCTGATCAGCTCGCAGGGCTCTTTACATCCATATTCAACGAGTCCCTTGCTACATCTGTTGTCCCCACCTCCTTCAAACGATCCTCCATCATCCCTGTACCTAAGATCAGTAAACCCTCTTGCCTAAATGACTATCGTCCAGTGGCTCTCACATCTTTAGTCATGAAGGTCTTTGAGAGACTCATTAAAAACAACATTTGCTCCTCCATTCCTGACACTTTGGACCCTCTTCAGTTTGCCTATCGTCCCAATAGATCGACTGAAGATGCCATTTCTCACGTCCTTCACTCCTGCCTCACTCACATCGACAGCAAAAGTGGGAACTATGTCAGGCTGCTATTTATTGACTATAGCTCAGCCTTTAACACCATAGTTCCCATTAAGCTAACACACAAACTCCTGGATCTAGGCCTGAATTCTTCTCTCTGCCTCTGGATTGAAGATTTCCTCACTGGCAGACCCCAGGCGGTGAGAGTAGGCCAGTTCACCTCCACCTCCATCACCCTGAGTGTTGGAGCTCCACAGGGCTGTGTGCTGAGTCCCCTGCTCTACTCTCTCTACACCCATGACTGTTTGTCCACACACAGCTCCACCTCGATCATCAAGTTTGCTGATGATACTGTTGTCCTGGGTCTCATCTCCAACAACAATGAGACGGCATACTTGGACGAAGTGGAGCAACTGACATCATGGTGCCAGGACAACTGTCTCTCTCTGAATGTTAACAAGACCAAAGAACTGATTGTGGACTTCAGGAAGAGACAGCATCGGTCATACTCCCCTCTCATGATCAGCGGGACACCGGTAGAGAGAGTGAGCAGCTTCAAATACCTGGGAGTGAACATCTCCGAGGATCTGACCTGGACTACACACATCCAGACACAGGTGAAAAAAGCCAGGCAAAGACTGTACCACCTGCGCCAGCTGAGGAAATTCAGGGTTTCACCAGCCATCCTGAAAACTTTCTATCGAGGGGCGATAGAAAGTGTCCTGACTCAGTGCATCACAGCGTGGTACGGGAACAGCACCAGTCACGACTGCAAAGCCCTGCAAAGAGTGGTGCGCTTATCCGAGCGCATCTCAGGCTCAGCTCTCCCGTCTCTGCAGGACATCTACACCAAACGCTGCAGAGGTAGAGCTACTAAAATCATCAGAGACATTAATCACCCTGCAAACTCTCACTTCACCCTGCTGCCATCTGGTAAGCGCTTCCGTAGCCTGATGGCAAAAACTGAAAGACTCAGGAGGAGTTTCTTCCCCCAGGCCATCAGACTCCTGAACTCAGTCACGTGACTCACTTCACCCCCGCACACACATAAACATACAGTCTTTTAACATTAACATCCACATACTGCAATTGCACTGCACTTTACGTCCCTATTGTTACTGCGTAACAACCTGTAATAAACCTTGCACATTATACTTCTTTATATATACATATTATATATTTTATGTTAACCACTTATTTTTAAGTCTACAGTTTATCTCACTTATCATATCCACATATTTTTTTATATTTTTATTTTTATCTTATTTCCTATTTTTATCTTTTATTTGATTTATTTATAATTCTACTTATGTTAATACTTTTTATTCTAATTTTATTCTATTTCTATTTAATTTCTTGTAACTGTTATTTGCACTGTCCATGGAGCGGACCTGTTTACATTTCACTGCCAGTTGTATATTGTGTATATAACTGTGTATGTGACAAATAAAACTCTTGAATCTTGAATCTAAACATATCTGGCTAGCCAGCTAAACCGGCTTCATGGTATAGGCCCCAGGTTATCTGTGGAGCATAAGTTACTATGGAGATGAACACGGCTAAAAGCCAAACCACTTTAATGTTACCTAAAACCCAGGATTGGCACAAACTAAGCTTAAACATATCTGGCTAGCCAGCTAAACCGGCTTCATGGTATAGGCCCCAGGGCAGGTTATGTTCTGGATAAGAGATCTCAAACTGAAATTGGACCAATCACTTGTGAGCAAAGTGACACATCTATGATGCAATAAAGTCACTCCCCCAGTTTCTACTCCAAATTACTACATAGCAAATGGTTTTTAAAGACTAAAGTGTCTGGCTTTTAACAATGCTTATTTATTATAATAATAATTTTGAATGACTTAGATATCAATTAAGTAATTATTATACCCTTAATCCATTACACATGTATAATTTTAGTTAATCAATCATTAATAGGCACATAGTTAAAATTAATATAAATAGCCTATACAAAGGTCATACAAATAAGCTTTAAAATCAATAATTAAAGCTATACAAATGACTACATGTGAGTTTAAATGTTCAATTATCTCTATCAACTAAACTAACTTCATAACTTTTACTTGCACTGACTAAGTAAGATTTTTCTTAAAGTTGTCCACTTTCATAGACAGCTCTTTTCTTCCTGTCTATTTGTTTAAATTCTTAATATTTTTCAATCATGTAATATTCTGCAGAAGAGAGAAATGAATTTCAGTTTCACTGATCCACAGCATGTGATTGGCTGTTCACTACTGATGTCAGAGCTAAACTCAGGATCAAAGCCTGAATTGATAGAGAAAGCTGATGATCAGCATCATGAGACCAACAAAGCCTGAATAGATTGGTTTGGTTTTGTCAACTCGAAACTAATCCTGTAACCCTGAGTTTGTCAAACTACCATCATGGTACAGGCCCCAGGTCTCAAATGAAAGGTAACACTCTGAAGTTTCTTGTAGACTATTTGGATTGTATGTCAGGGGTTCTGATATAGAATGACTACACAAAATATGGAATAATTACACCAAAGTCTCTATTTTTAAACTATTATAAAAAGTGACATTTATTTGAAATACAAAATAGGTACAAGAGTCCCCTTTACAAATATACATAAAAGAAATGCTGCATGTTGAAATCCCCACCCTGTAGAGAGAACTACACTACTGTGGAGGACAGAGGTAAAAATAAAAAAATAAAAATACCCAAAAAACATATCTTGGGCTAATGCCCTTTGAAAAGGACAGTTTTATTTAGCTTCTGTCGCATGTTGTTGCTCTGTAAGCTAAGGTTAGTAACTTTAGCGATGTGGTGCAGCCGTAGCTTAAAAAACAGGGACACAACTAACGTTAACAGTGTATGGTGGTGGCTGTCTATGCCATACTGCGCAAACACATCCTCTGACCCTATCCTCTTCCGTACGATGTACACGACCTCTAGCAGTTTGATGGGCTGTGATCGTCTGGTACTTGCTGATGCCTGATGAAGGACCCACTCTGCTGCCCTCACTGTGCCTTCTGATGGAATCACCAGACCTCCATTTTTTTTTTGAAGTCAGCAGGTGGTAGCTCTGATCCTTGATGGCAGATGCAGCGTCTGTCACCAGGCTGGCACGGCAGACGTCACAGGACAGCTTCTTCAGAGCCCGTCGCACAACAAATCCTGAAATTTGAGTTAGTATAATAATATCATAACTTATAACAATAATCATTAATAAGCATGGGGAAATTAAGGGAACATTTCTCTTTTTGGACTATCGTGAGATTAGCCGCGTTTCCACCGAAATTACCCGGAACAATTTGTACCAGGAACTTTTTCCAGGAGCGTAATCTGAAAGCTCGTAAAGCTAGATTTAAAATAAGACAACGTATGTTATTATCAGATATTACGGACATTGACCGTGAGATGGCTGAGATGAACGCGTGCCATCAGACAGAAAGAGCAAGACTGATATTTACTGAACGAATGAACCTCGCAAAAGCCTTTTAAAAATGCCGGTTGAAATAAAACGCTGCGTGAGTTCAACCAATCAGCATGTTCAGCGCCCAAGTCCCACCCCCGAAAGTTCCCGAACTTTGAAAAAGTACTAGCCCGGGAGCAGGGCCGTTTGGAGGGGGAAATATTTACCCGGAACTTAATTTAGACCCTGGTTCCTGCGGTCGAAACACACCGAGTACCACCCCAAAGTTCCTAGTTCCTGGGGAAAGTTCCTGCGGTGGAAACGCGGCTATTGTTTTCCCCCAGAATTTGACTTTTGGCACTATCAGTTATAGGCAAAATCGACTTTCAGTCAGCCTTTACCTGAAATGTACACGAGCGTGTTGTCCACAAGACCATTGAAGAGGACGGAAAGGTAGCTGTGGTCATGTACTAGGGCAGGAATGTCAGCAAACGGGGATGGAAGATCTTCTCCTCCTGCTGCAGAGGACATATTTACAGCTGACAGCCTTGTAGAGGTGTCGATGACAGCTGGTAGGGACTCTGTGTCATCCTGCGCCGTCACATTCCCTCTGCATGGTTAAACAACCCCACAACGGGCCATCAGCTTCCTAAAGATGTACTTGAACTGGCTGGCATTAGGGTTGTTATTCCAGCCACCTTAAAAAACAAAAGATATACGAGTATAGTACACAGATATTCAATACATGCTTTCAAATTTTTATTCTTAAAAAAAAAAGAAAAAAAGATTTATTAGAACTAGCCACCCCTGAGTGATCTTTCCACATAAATTAAGTTGAATGACATAATCATACAATTCAGACTGTATCAGTGGTGATAAATTCACAGGCATTTTTTAAATACTCAAAATGGTTTGTGACACTTCCAGGTACTGTGTATGTCTTCAGAAAACACATTTTACCAAAAATAACAACATATGGACCAACAAACTGAAAACAATACAAGCATTTGCTGACACTTTGTGTCACTTAGTGTAGCGGCTGGTAAATATAAATGATGAACCCTACCGGATGCTCTGATGGAGTTGAAGACATTTAACCACGTAGCCATTTAACCACTAACCCAAGCATCCCTATTGTGGACACTGGACATACAAAAAATAGCTATAATCTCAACATGTATCAGCACGAGACATGAGCTATTAGATCAGTAAGTTTAACCATTCATGAGAATATTGTCTGTAGTGCTAATGAAGAATACCTTTGCAATGAACTGGGATGTGGCAGGTGAATATGTAGGGTATCTCTCAGGTAGTGATATGCCTTTGGACCATGCAGATGGAGTGTAAGGGCAAAATCTCTCTGGGCCTTGGTGTACTCTACACCCTGCCTCGACAGGAGATGAACCGGAAGATCTGAAATTCAATTAGCAAAGTGATTCAGTAGGTATCCTTTAAATAGTAACTAGGAAGTCAACAAAGAACATAAAATACACAAAATATTCAATGTAATATTTTTATTTTACCTGAGTAGCATTCAAGGTTGTCTTTCAGCTCTTTGTTGATGAGATTTTTCTCCTTCAGTTCCTCCAGAAGAGCCTGCATGTTCATCTTGGCCCTGTTTTCTCTCCTCAAAGCATTACTCTTCTCCCGCTGCAGTTTCCTCAATTGCGCGGAGGATTCTTCAAGTTTGGCCTTTATAGCCTTAGGGCAAGCAGGCAACGCATACAAGTGGTCAGTGGCCTGCCACTTGAGGCTCAAACTCCTATCTCCAGTGGCTCCCTGTTGTTTTGCCAAAATATACAAATATATAAATAATAGTAATATGGAAATGAATAAGTTACTTTTTTAACAATTCAATCTTCACTTTTCAATTCTGTGAGCACAAATACATGTTTAGGCTCTCCAATTCTCCAAAAAACAACATAACAGCATACATTTAAGAAATTGTATAGGCTTGTCCAGTTATAAGGCAAAATATGTTTGCTGAGATAGCCAGTAGTTCTCAAACTTTTTACACAGAGTACCACCTCAAATAATATTGGGCTCTTAGACTACTAACACCAAGATAAAGGATTTAATATAACAAGCCACAGGATGCTCTCATTTGTTTGACATCCCCATGCAAACACTCACAACATCAGGTTTAGGTACATCCTGAGACAAGTCCATTGGCAGGTTGTCTTCCGCTCTTCTAGAGGTGGTTGTGTTTCCGGTTGCTACCAGCTAAAATAAAGTAAAGAAGTTTTGAGTGTCTAAAATGTGCTGTAATAAACACATTATATAACTTGCAGAAACAAAAAACTAAAGTGACATTTAATCACATATTGATATATCAATCTTATACACCTTGAATTATTGTTGGTCAATGATACACATACCCTTTGAAGATGAGCTGGAAAGTTGAAAATGTTTGGCACAACACCCTCTTTAAGCCGGACATTCTGCCCCGTTCTGTCAAAGTCCTCACTCCTGAAGTGCTCACTGCAGAGCAGTGTCCTGTCAGAGGCAACAAAATCAACCCTTCTTAGGGCAAGTTCCCACTGCCTCCTCATCTTTCCGGATTTGGGAAACCTTAAAAAGGTGAGAAATGTACTCAGATATATAAATTGTCAACATTTCCATCCCTTTTTTCCTTCTTTCAACATTAAGGGTAAGGACAAAAATACACACCTAAATTATCATATGTTTGGGGTAATTGTATGTTTAAATGTGCGTGTGCACATGTATGCATGTATGTACTTTAGAATAAGACAACCACACTAAACTAGTTATAAAAAGGTGTCCAAAAGAAACATTCTGCGATTGTGTAAAAGCTTTGGGTCAACAACAATCTTGTAATACTATTATGTCATAGCCCCGCTTTTCCTGTGTAACAGGACCTGTATTGTACATACATCCACTAAGTAACTAACGATTATCCCAAATATAATCATAATATTAACATCTTACAGGTGAAAGGTGATCCCACGGGCTCTCGTTTTGAGACTACGGCGATTGGAGCATCCATAGGCTGCACAAAAGTCTGGCATCTTCTTCTATAAAGCCAGCAATTCCCTGTATCATAATGTAAGACGTTTTTAACAAACCAAACCGATTGGAAATCATGTGCAACTTAAATTTTAAAAGAAAGAGCAATTCTGCCTCTACTACTGATGTAAAATTGCTGGGTAACGTTAGCAGCTAAACTGTAACTACTAAGTTAGGTCTCACTCAAAGCTTATTGTTATTAGCCAGCTAATAACTACAACCACATTCACAAAGATTGTAATCTAGACAAAAGATTAGTTGTCATAAAATCGTTATTGGTGTCAGTAAAACCGTAATAATTGAACAGCTCGATTGTGGTCTCAGTCTTGATAACTTGCCCAAATAGCCGTGATACTATGCTGCACGATTAAAAAGAAAAGAAAAGCTGCAATTTCAACATATTCAAGCATCCAGAAATATAGCCACGTTAATAAAGTTTGTAAAAATCCAAACAATTTGTAAATCTGTCAAGATTTCAGCGAGATAAGAGTATTTGTGTTTGTGCAGATCACTCACCTTACATCAGATAACGTTACCACAGAGCCAGAACGCTTGCCTGTGACAAGATGGCCGCCGGTGATGACGATAGTGACTCCGCCTTAAGACATCTAGCTTTTATTATGTATATCTGTGATTGTTGATACCCCTTTTTTTACGGTCTATGGTCGATACCAGCAGGGGTTCAGAAAAAAAACGGCAGCTGGCAGCATATGGAATAAAATTTGTGCCATAATTAAACAAACAAATCCAGCATTTTGCAAACAAACACTATCTGCTTCGCAAAGGAAATCTCGACTTGCAAACAAATAGAAAGTGATGTGCATATACAAAGTCAGTTTGAGCGAGAACGCAGAGGAGTAACAAACATGTGTTGTGTTTTGCAAATAATAAATGAGTGAGCACACATCATATCTCACAAATAAATACAAACCATCCTACAAATTACATGTAACCTTTGAACAAATCTAGTCAATACAAATGCAATATCTGTCTGTTACAAGACTCGCACAGATTTTCTCACAAATGCAGCTCGCGCAGATTTTCTCACAAATGCAGCTCGCGCAGATTTTCTCACAAATGCAGCTCCCGCAGATTTTCTCACAAATGCAGCTCGCGCAGATTTTCTCACAAATGTAGAGCAACTTCCTCTTCCAAAACAGCAGATGGCGCTTTGGGTCAATTTACACTTAGGTCTCCCCCGAGAAACCCTGAAACCAACACTTTTCCAGCTGACGAAATGAGCGGTGAACAGGTGAGTTTCTGTATAATAACCCTTTTTGAGATGTTCTTTTGCTAATTGTTCATTACATATCTAAACAACAAGCCACGTTAGCACTTATTAGCAACCCATTATCTGTATATAGGCTATAGGACCGGGTCCGTGTAACGCTTCACAATTCAATTTTCAGACCATATAGTGCAAATGCAAAAAATAAAATATTGAAACAAACGTCCATTTTTTCCTTTTTCTCGGTTACTTCATCAGTGGATTTTTGCCATTTTCTCTCCATTTTTCAAATTTCCTTTTGCTAAATTATGACTTAAGAAATTATCTTTTGAATAAATTGAAATCTAACCGATTTTATTTTCCTTCTATTTTTCCCCCCCAATTTACGTGGACTGTGCCAGACATGATTTTTGTTGAGTTTTGTTTTGCAGAAATAATTTCTTTGAAGTGAATTTAGTTTTCTATAAATTGTATTTTAATTTTGATCAAGGTTCATCTAATTGCCTGTATATTTAATACATAAGAAGCAAACCAAGAATGCCGGGAATGGATTGGCATGCGTAACGAACCCACTGGCCATGTTTCCGCTGCCTTTGAGTAGCCTAAGGCTGAAATAGCGTCTTTCTGTTTTTAATAAATTTTTTGAATATAAGTCTTAATTACAATAGGCCTATTATAGACAGTTATGATATTTGTGGCTGCACCGGGGTCCATCATTACTAGGTTAAAGTTACACGCTTATCATTAGTGATCCATGGCACCTGTTACCCATGGCTGTTATGAACTGCAGGCTTCAATCAATAAATTACAACAATTTCGTGCTATGGGCACTGCCACTGATACAGGCAGCGGATGATATTTTTCTGCTTTCAAACAAGTGTGACAAAGGCATGGGCTAAATACATTCTCTAATGTGGATACAGACATATATACACACATCACTATACAACACCCTATTAGGAGAAAATACATGTCGTTTTAATGAGAAAAATATGTCGTTTTAACGACATAAGATCTCGTTATTACGAGACAATTATGTTGTTTTTACGACATAAGATCTCGTTATTACGAGAAAAGATGTTGTTTTAACGACATAAGATTTTTTTTTTATTTGTCCTTTGTTTTACCAGGGTAGTCACATTGAGACAGTAGTCTCTTTTCCATAAGATCTCGTTATTATGACATAATTGAGTGAAAAAAATAATATGTATGTGGCAGCAATGCGTCACCGTAATATTTACATAAGGCAAAATGTTTAAAATCTATCTGAATTGGTAGCCTATGTCTGTGACTGTCTTTCCACTTTTTCTTTCTTTATAATTTTGTTAAAGTTATAAAGTTCAGCAATTTTTTGTTAGCTTTTATTCACATCTTAACCTAGCCTACATGCAAACATACAAAATATTTGGGCCTAAATAAACTCCTTTGCCGATGTTTTCACTTAGTGATCATCATTCTTCGTTTCCACGGCAACATTGAACTTTTCATTGAATATACTGCTTCTCACATCTTCTCTTGCCCTTAAATTTAGCAGTCATTAACTCAGTTCATTACAAGCCGTTAGCCGAGAATGATAGGCTTTGATATGCCTATGTATATGTAGGCTATATAATGATATGCTGCAAGTCAAGAGTAGCGGATTCATAATTTGTAACGTTTAATTATCAAATGGCAAGTCCTTAAATCATTCGGGTACATCGAGGCATGCATCAATATAATAAAGTAGGTGTGTGTGTGTGTGTGTGCATGCGTGCACGTGAGTGTGTGTGTGTGTGTGTGTGTGTGTGTGTGTGTGTGTGTGTGTGTGTGTGTGTGTGTGTGTGTGTGTGTGTGTGTGTATGTGTTTGTGCATGCGTGCACGTGAGTGTGTGTGTGTGTGTGTGTATGTGTAGCCTACTAATAACAAATAAGTATAGATAAATACAAAGCAGCGGGCGAAATAAGTAGCCAGGCCACCGTTTTGCCCGCTGCTCCCGATGGCCAGACCTGAATTCTACATTTAGCACAGTTATTAACAATAAAAACTATGGCGTCCTCTGTGTTAGCCTTTTAAACTATAAGTTACTTCTCAACGTGCACACAGGCTATAGCCTAAATAAACGATGTAAAACAGTCCGCGACCTCCCCCCGCTAACGTTATATGGCACAGTCCACGTAAATTGGGGGAAAAAATAGAAGGAAAATAAAATCGGTTAGATTTCAATTTATTCAAAAGATAATTTCTTAAGTCATAATTTAGCAAAAGGAAATTTGAGAAAAGGAGAGAAAATGGCAAAAATCCACTGATGAAGTAACCGAGAAAAAGGAAAAAATGGACGTTTGTTTCAATATTTTATTTTTTGCATTTGCACTATAGCCTATGGTCTGAAAATTGAATTGTGAAGCGTTACACGGACCGGGGTCCTGCCATCATAGGTTGCTTTTTACATCGTGTCTACACTGCATGCGAGCGACGCATTGCAAATATGACATATGCAGTCCCCAAATTATTATTTTGGACAGAAAAATTAAATCCACTTTTAAATTAGATTAAAATGATTATTCAAACTCACCTACCTGTGATTTTCTAATGATCCGAAAGACCTTGTTTAGCATGTTCAGGTGTGTTTGATTAGGGTTAGAGCTAAAATCTGCAGTGCATTTGCCCTCCAGGGCAAGATTTGAATAACCCTGGTCTACACTGAACAAGTTTGTTGTTCTCTATAATAACTTAATAGGAACATTTTAATCTAATTTAAAAGTGGATTTAATTTTTCTGTCCAAAATAATAATTTGGGGACTGCATATGTCATATGCAAGTTCACATTCACTATAGTTTGCAATGCGTCGCTCGCATCGTCGCTCGCACGAGTGAGCGAGCTGCCTGTGACAAGATGGCCGCCAGGTGCGGACGTCGACCTCCATTGGCCAGCAGCGCGGACGAGACATCTAGCCTTTATTATATATATCAATGAACCAGACAACCTGCCAAAGTAGGCGGTACCTGCCGCTTCACGATCTCCAATCACTAGCATCCAAAGAGTGACAGCAACCAATCAGATGATGACCGGGCTACAGCAGCGTGTACAGTGATGATGTCGGCAGAGCTAAAATCATAGACATAATAATGTCTATGGCTAAAATGAGGTAGGTTTGTTAATAACTTTAATATCAGCGAACGACAGGATCGCTACCTACTGTAGTTAATTGTTTAAAGAGTCTGTCAAACATTAACTTATCAAAGCAGAAGAGTCGACACTCCAGACTGTGGAATAATTGTGTTCATGGTAAGTAGTAAATGACCAGGGTTAACATTAATGATAGACAGTTTAATCAGTTGTAAAACACCAGGATATGCCTTTTGTAGGTGTTGTCAAATCTGCAGTTTGATTTATATTCATAATTGTTATAAAGTGTGTGTGTGGGGGGGGGGGGGGGCACTACTATACTGTATATTGCGCTGGACTGGGAGTTTGAATTTACTCAGGTAAGCATAATACAATTTTTATTTATTTATCAAATGTATTTTGAGACGTTTTAACTGTAATTGAATTTGAATGTATCTGCTGTGCTTCAGCATGACTCCTATCAGTGAATCTGCTGGTGTCAGAAATAAAGAAGGGAAGGAATAGACTATGTGAATTCAAGCAATTTTTGACTTTAACTTTTGAATATTAGTAATCAATAATTCATATTTTCCAGGAAGCCACAGTGCACATTTGTTGCAGAAGGATGCAGGCAAAACAACAGACGAGGTAACAGCACATTCAGTGTGACAGAAGCTCATTTCAAGTGTTACCCTCTCATACTGTATCTACAGTATCTTTCTGATTAAAATACAGAACAAATGCATTTCTCAAGTACTAACTGCACCCATAGGATGTGCATTCTGTATTAAAGGAAGTTACTGTCGTGATGTATAGAAAATAGTGTTTAATGACAATGTCAGTCGTTTCTGTTTTTTAATGCCACATTGTTGCCAGATAAATTCTTCTTCGTGTGGTCATTGAGGTGGGTGATCCTGCTTTTGTAAACTTGGGTCTTGTATGTTTGCATACATAAACTAAGTTTTCAATAGTGTATAAAGGCCATTATGTTTGTATTTTTAAAAAAATGTATTCGCTTTGGTAGTATTTTACATTTACAAGTAAGGTGTACATTTTCAAAACACTTAGTACAAAAATCCAAACTGATCACAATTGTAACACAGCTAGTCATTCTTTCAAAACCTGATCTCATGCTCATATTCCACATACCGTAATCATTGTTTCAAACACAAGATTATTATAATATGTAATGAGAACATTTGGTTTAATCACTGAAAAACAACAGTGTGATCTTTCAATTTAGTACTTTTAACAATCAGTTCATTCAACAGCAAACAATGCAAGATACATGTTTCAAATCTCCCTCATTGCTGAATTATCTAACACAGGCTACATATGCCTCATTAGAAAATACACTTACATTACCTAACTTATGTAATTGAATCCATAATGTTTGTGATAGTATTCAGTGTGTTATCAAAAGGTGTGATACAGCTATGACACAGCCATGAGGTTCTGTGCTATAACAGAGTTTGCTGCCAATAAATGTTCTCACTTCTCACTGTGCCATATGACTGAATCTGTATTGTAGTTGAGCTTTATAAGGGTGAGTTACAGTAATGTGACAATTTACAGTATCACATGGCATACATACTGTAATGTAAAATGCTATATTTGATACCATCTGTCTCCCTTCTTCTGATTTCTGATCAGTATGATGTTTCACCTTCATTGACTATTTCCTCTCCCTTATACTCTATTCTTCTCTATTTACAAATTGCAAATATTTCTGCCCCCCCCCCCCTCTATATTATTTACCCTTACACTAAACCTACCCATCACAGAAACATTTCTGCATTTTTACATTTTCAAAAAAACTAATTCTGTATGATTTATAAGCCTGACCAGGATTTAGGATATTGCCATCTTTATGGGGACATTTCGTGCCCATAATGTAGAGTTTACCAGGCCACACACACACACACACACACACCTTATAATCTAAGATAAAATTGCTTTTAATGTAAAAATTAATCATTTAATTTGGTAATCGATACCGGAAATTAGAAACAAAGTTATGTTTAAACAAAACTATGTCTATTATCAATAGCTATAGAAATCTATTGGTGTACCAAATGATTAATTGATTAACCATTAAGATAATTTGGATCAAATAACAGACAAATGTATTTAACTGAACGAGAAGAGATGCAGATAAGAAGTGTGACAGTAAGGTCTTTATGAAAGGCAGTAACTGTGAATGAAACATTTATAAAGATGAAACGCTTATTTAGCAGGGCTCTCAAGTTTTGAAGACAGGCAAGAGTGACATCTCCAACCCCCCACCCAAACACAACAATGGGGGTGTTGTTGTGTTTGGTAAGGATCACTGAACACAATTGGCGGGACGCCTGCCGCTCTTTTATTGATCACCTTTTTGTCGAATCATATATTTGAGTAATTATCATAAATCATAGGTATCATTCGAAAGCTTAGGAACTCAAAATTCATCCTGTGAAAACCGTTTTGAAATCGGACGTTGCGTTACCATGGAAACACTAATCTAAATTCTCCTCCCCCTAGTGGGCGGTGTCATATTTCATATTACAAAATGTATTTTAACCACTTTATAATCAAAGTCTTTTCTAATCTTGACAAAACACATATCATCGGAAAGGTCTGGTGACTGGTATTTGGTGACTGTTTTGTTATGTAAGTGATATTTGGACAGAAATTTACAGGAAAATGTATAAAAAAAACTACCAATGAAATGTGGATAACACCCGGTGGCTATTTATAGTAATTTTAGAGTAAAACATTTTTGTAAAATATATATTTTGTATAAAATAAAAATATTTAGTACAGTATTTTTCATTTACAGTAAATTTAAACTTCCATAACTTTTTCATACTTTCATATTTTGAATTGCTTTCACTTCAGCAATAATCTGCTGAGTGTCTTCTTTAAAACAAGACCAGACTTAAATTTCCATTAATTCATTTGTGTGTGTGTGTGTGTGTGTGAGTGTGAGTGTGAGTGTGAGTGTGAGTGTGAGTGTGAGTGTGAGTGTGTGAGAGAGAGAGAGAGAGAGAGAGTTTTGAGTTTTTCACAACAACTTTTATTTCTCAGAGCTTCACATTGTAACTGTTACATTCTAATCACACTCTTGTCACATACTTATTGCAATGCCAAATCAAAAAACAACATTCCATCCACAACTGTGCAAATAGCTTCATTATGTCCCCACCTTTGCAAAAAACCTTCATAATCATTAACCAACTTATAAAACTTAAAATCAATCAGAACCCGACTTTTCACCAAATTTTTAAAAACAGTCTCAACTTTTTGCCCCACTATACCTTCTAGTTTTATTTTCCTTGATATATATATATATATATATATATATATATATATATATATATAGCTCTTTTAGCTTGTCCAACCAAGAAATTTAGCAGTTGACCTTTGCGTTTTTGTGCCGCTCTATAACATGGACCGAGAATGAAATTCTGACTGGAGAAGTTGTCACCAAAATTAAGAAACATTAACTTGAGTATACTAAACAAATTCATTAATCTTAAGCATTCTAAAAAGCAGTGAAAAATCGTTTCCCTTATTTTACAGAAAGGACATTCATCAGACACATTGGAATTAATAACGCTCACAAATGCATTAACAGCAACTGTGCCGTGCAATATTTTCCATTGAAGATCACCAGTGTGCTTTTCTAATGGTGACTTATAAAGAATTCTCCATACAGGTTTAACATCATCTTCCAACCCCAGTTTTTCTCTCCACACTGTATCCTTTCGTTCTTTAAGAATTGTTTTGTTTAAAACCTTTACACAGCATTTATATAACACTTTACTTTGAACATCTTGAAAATTCAAATTCTCCAGACTTTTCAAATCCAAAAAAACGCCACTTAAACCCTTTAAATCAGGAGTAATTAACATTATTGGAAATGGATCTGTAGTAGTATAAACCACTTTGCCGTTATAATATTCTTTCAACAACATTTTTTCTTCTACTGACAACCTTTGCATTAACAAATCTAACACTTTTCCAACTTGTCGTACAGATTGAATTCCCAAATGAGATGCCACTGATTGAGCGTTACATAGCTCAGGGCCACCAATGTCCATTAAATGATGTAACTTTAATGTTTTGGATGAACACAGTATTTGAGATAGTCCTGGTGTGGCTTCACAAGTCACATCCAACCTCGCTCCATGAACAAGAGGTTCCTCAAGCAGCCAGTACAGAGATGTTGTGTCTTGCCTCTGTTTTTTAAAAAGTTGCCAGACATTAAAGCAGCACTAGGTAGTTTTTGCTCTCGGGGTCCCCCTACAGTTGGGAAACAGTATTGTCCTCTACTACTGTCGTAAACTCTGTCAGGGGATGCATCGCACGTGCATTTGTTGACATGACAACCATGATAGCCCTGAACACTGCCGGAGTTCACATGCAGGTGTTCTGCTTGCGTCGCGTGTGAAATGTCTTCATCCCAGGTACAGTGGCATATGTTTCAGCATGTCATATGAATATAATTTCATGGGTTTTATTTTTTTCAAACGCCAAATGATCGCGATGCTCACGTTTACAAGCCAGTGTCATTATAGTAGCCTAGTCTATTGGTTCCCGTTTTACAGAATCTATATGATACTTCAATTCAATGTTTTTGTGGTAGGTAATAATAACCATATATCGTCAATATTATAATATCAAGCTACCATAGATGAATCTGCAAATTTGAAAAATCGATTTGCATTATAGTTTGAGGCAAGACAAATAAACCAATATCACAGACATGTTAGGTATCCTAAAATATGATTTTGTACGTCTTATCATATGTATTTACTTGCAAGAATGTAGCCCCTCCTCCTTCAGCTCACGCCAACGAGCAAACGCTGGCCCAATGTTGATCCTCATCCTGCCTTTAATCCGATCACTTTCTCGTTTCCTCTTTTTGCTTTCCTCCGACAAAACCTTTGCTTTCTTATTTTTCTGTGCTGCTTCGGCCATGACTATAACATTCGGCAAACAAATGATAGTTTGGCTTGCACGTCCGAATTTAAGGAAGTGGGGGTGGTGGTGGAAGTGACGTATATGCCGTAAAGCAGTCGAATTTTGTAGTTCTTTTTTTTCTCGGGTTACTACCCGAAACCCGAAGTTTAAAAGTACGAATAAAAACGATACAGACCTCCTCAGGCGATGGCAGACGTGTCATTCAACCTATTGTAAGTCGATGTATCATCACAAGAGGTTTGAAAATATATTATAAAGGTTGAAAAGTTACCTAGTGCTGCTTTAAAAAGTCCTTTGTAGAATTGAATCGACGTATTCAACTGTAGTTTGCCGAAGTCTGTTAGAAAGAGTCCTGAGTTCAAATTCAATCCACTCACTTGATTAAAGATTGTCACCTACTTTCCTCCATACCAAATTCTCTGGTCCAGTCAAGTATCTCTGTATAAACAACAATCGAAAAGTCGCTCTTCTGCTGGCCAGATGTATGAGTCCTTGTCCGCCCTTCTCCGTGGGGAGAAACAGTACGCTCTGGGCAATCCAGTGAAATCCACTCCAGAAAAAGTCTACTAAAATGGCTTGTAGTTTTGCCAAAAGCCCAATAGGAGGATCAATACAAGTCAAACGGTGCCATAACATTGATGCAACCAAATTGTTAATAACTATAACTCTCCCTCTAAAAGACATCTTTGGCAAAAGCAACTTCCATTGTCTAATTTCCCTTTTACTTTTTCTAAAATACCTTCCCAATTTTTTTGTATCATAGACTCATTCCCAAGATAAACTCCCAGATACTTAATTCCATCATTTCTCCAGGACAGGCCTCCTGGTAAACTAGGAGGAACTCCATCCCATTTACCACACACCAATGCCTCACTTTTAGGCCAGTTTACTTTGGCTGAAGAAATAATGCCAAAATCATCAATAATTTTCTTTAACATCAATATATCATTTTGATCTTTAATCATAACAATAATATCATCAGCATAAGCTGATAATTTGACTTTTTCACCTGATTGTGGTATCGACCAGCCTTCAACATTATTTCTGATTTTTACCAACAAAGGTTCAATCGCCAAGGCATACAACATATCTGACAATGCACATCCCTGTCTGATCCCTCTTTTGACTTTAAAAGGTGCACACAAACCTCCATTTATCTTCAGCACACTCTCAATGTCCTGATACAAAACCTTGATCATAGCAATAAAACCTGAGTTGAACCCAAACTCCTCCAGTGTACGCCAGAGATAGCCGTGCTCAACCCGATCAAACGCCTTTTCCTGATCTATGGAAATAAGACCAGTATTTAAACCCAATAACCTAGATACTTCCAAACTATCTCGATTCAAAAATATATTATCAAAGATAGACCTCTTAGGCACACAGTACGTCTGATCGTGATGAATGACCCGACCAATTACCTCCCTCAGTCTTATTGCCAAAACTTTGGATAACATTTTCAAATCAGTGCACAGAAGTGAAACGGGTTGCCAATTCTTCATATCCTTCAAATCTCCCTTCTTTGGCAGCAGGGTTATGACTGCCCTTCTGCAGCTCAGTGGTAGCAAGCCATCAGCCAGACTCTCACTCAGTACTGCAAGCAAGTCATCCCCTATTACTGCCCAAAAAGCCTTGTAAAAGTCAATGGGGAGACCATCCATCCCAGGTGCCCTGCCACATTCCATGCTCTGCAGTGCAATCTGCAATTCTGCTATGGAAATGGGCTTCTGAAGTTCAGCATTCACTTCATTCGGCACTTTTGGCAACCCTGTATGAAACTCATTGACTGACTCATCCACTTCTGGGCTCTCACTCCTATACAATTCTGAATAAAAAGACACCGCCCTTTTTCTAATCTCATTAGGCTCTGTTATGTCTGTTCCAGTTATTGAGTATAGCGAGTGAATATAACGACTTTGACCATTCTTTTTTTCTAGACCAAAGAAGAACTTAGTCGGGCCATCCATCTGCTCAATGCTCTGAAATCGAGAGCGGACCAGTGCGCCCTGTGCTTTAACACCTAACAGTTCATCTAACTTACTCTTTTTGGATTTGAGTAGCTCACTATGCCCTTGGTTTCCCGTGGATGCTGTTGAATTCTGCAGTTCCACAATTTCAATCTCCAGGTTTTTCATTGACCTGGAAATGTCCCTGGAAACATTGAGTGTGTACTGCCGGCACAGTTGCTGTATTTCCACTTTACCACAATCCCACCACTGTTGTAAAGATCTATATTCATGCTTTTTCAACCCAAACTGCTTCCAAAAATATGTAAATGTCTCAATAAAAGACTTATCTTGCAACAATAAGACATTAAAGTGCCAATAAGCACTTTTGGGTTTTATATTTGCTATATAAATATTACATTCAACTAAACAGTGGTCAGAGTAAGCCAAAGTAATTAAATTCTCTCTTGCCTGTGCCCATGTATATTGTCTTTCATTCTTATGCAATATTCTCCAGATATCATAGAGATCATGTTCAGCAATGATTTTCAACATTTCAGGCTGAGATGCAATATGAGGCTCTTTATGGTTCCTATCTACTTTAGCATCTGCTGTGCAGTTAAAGTCTCCTCCCATAAACATATACTCTTCTTGTTCCAAACTAGAGAGAGCATCATTCAATTTTTTCAAAAAATAAACCCTCTCAGGACCACAAACAGGAGCATAAATATTTAAAAAAAACTAAAACTAATTTTTCAAATTTTGCTCTAACTTTCAATAGTTGCCCTTCAACAATGTGTTCAACTTCATATGATAAAGGTTTCATGTGTTTTTGAAAAAGAACAGCTACACCACCACTAGATGAACTTTTATGACTTAAAATAACTTCTCCATCCCATCCCATTTTCCAATCAGTCTCATTTTTTGCATCACTATGGGTCTCTTGAACCAACATCACATCATATTTCTTTTGTTTTATTAATTCAAAAAGCTTTGTTCTCTTCCCACTTTCTCGTACTCCATTTACATTGAGTGTGCCCAATCTTAGCGTGTTCATAAATGTATGAATAGAGACCAGAATTGGGCAAAACAACCAAAAATACAACACAAGAAAAATAAAGAAATCAATCTGTTTCAAATTCATCATTAAGTATATTCATTTTAATCTATTGCACACATTTTTTCAATCTGTAAATCTCTTGATCAGTCAAACTGCTTGCACCGTTCTCTTTCATTGACATTTTGGCTGAATTGACAAACAATTCTCGATCCGGGAAATACTCTTCCACTCTCACTCCTTTCATTCCCTTAGTTGTTTGTAAGAATTTTCTTATTCTGTCAATCGTATAATCACTTCTAGCAGATCTTTTTTTGTGAGGCTGAACTCACAGATCCTGAAGAATCACTCCCACTTTCTGGGGCAGATTGAGACTCATCAACATTATCTGATTCCATCTGAATCTCAGAATTTTCAACATCTTTTCCTGATACTTCACCGCCTATTTCTTTCCTACCTCTCTTCCCACAGCCTTTTTCCTGCAATTTCCGTTTAATTGCAGGTGTTTTAAACACACTTTCATCTTCTACCATTTCCAGATCTTCCTCACCTCCAATTACAACCAAAGAATCAGTTGCCTCAAACTTTTTCATGTTTGCTTTTATAGCCTCATTCACAACCTCTTCCAAGTTTTCCTTTTCAACTTCATTAATATTTCCATCTCCATTTTCTGTGTCAGCCCTCGATCTTTCACCAGTTTCTGACTGTCTCTGTTCTTCATTTCTACCCAAATTTGTTTCATTCTCATTTAGAGGCATTACTGAATCAACCTTCTCAGGACAAGCACGAATTATATGTCCCTCCTGCCCACAGCCAAAGCACTTCATACTTTCTGACGTTGCATAAATCACATAATCGTAATTGTCCACCTTAAATTGCATGGCTAAGCTTAGCTCTTCATTCTCATTTTTTAGAATCATATGTGTCTGTCTTCTAAATGAAACCACATGTTTCAACTGAGGTAACTTACTCCCTAAAGCAATCTTCCTGATTTTAGACACAACTTTACCATGTCTCATCAATTCCCTTTCAATCATCTCATCTCTGATGAACGGCGGTACATTTGAAAGCATAATCCTTTTAGCCGGCTGGACTAACGGCATTACCGGAGTAAACGCACTGTTGACGACAATCCCTTTCACTACAACATCATTAACTTTCTCTACACTATTCAAAAAGATCACTACAGCACTATTCATCCTAGCTGCTGACAACATACTAGAATATCCAACAACTTCAGCGACTGCAATTGTGCAATCCTCCACAGAACAACGCTCTGCAGTGATGATTTTAATTCCATGCTTCCGCGTTAAATCATCCAAACTTTGAGACGCCGCCATATCGGCCAGCGTCTCTACTTGCTCAATATTACACTTGCCAAACAAACGATTTACACAACCAAGCCGCAATAAAAGAGAAAGTTAGAAAAACTCTCTCATTCAACGCCACACGCTCCCCACAGACACTCCACACATGCGCGAGAGAGAGAGAGAGAGAGAGAGAGAGAGAGAGAGCATCGTATAACATCAACGATGCAATACACTTTAATTTATTTAGTGCTAATAAAATTATTAAGCCTATTTGGAGAGTGAGATGTTTAATATGACAAAATGTCAGTCATCGTGTGATAACGAAAAAATAATAACTAGGCCTACACTACTTTTGTTCTGAGCAGGTGTTGAACAGGCTGTAAAACTGTTGGACACTCATGAAAACCTGACGCTGATTATCTGGAAAACATTCTCTAACAGCAGTCAAGTTGTCAGTGTTTGTGTCAAACAAGTTGTGAATTCGTTGTAACATTAAAACAGGAGATCATGACTTACTCTGTGCTCAGAGTGATGCTCTTTTTCTAACTTCGTTCGGTGTTTCACTATGGGAATCGCTTTGGCGTGACCACTACGGAAGCTCTTATGCCACCACGTCTGTCTTTGACAGACAGGTCGACCTGAGATCAGGCTCCGCCTCCACCTATATAACTCAGGTTGGACCTAACAAAGTCATTCTCGCTTTCTTCCCGTGAGGGACTACAACAGCTCTCTCAGCACGTCCGACCTCGTCGCTGATTTCTCTTAACTGTTCAAAAGGCGGGCCGTCATTGGATTACGCTACCGAACGCGACATCAGTGGATTGGATTGTGTTGAGTGTCACACCGAATAGTGTACGCGTCAAGGTGAGCTATTCTTTTTGGTCTATCGCGTGTTATCACGACGGTAGAATTTTCAGTGGTGTCAAACTGCCGTTAGGCTTTACGCGTCAAGCGAGCCACGAAACCATCAGACTAACGTGTTGTGACGAGTCTCTGAATCACTCCTCCTCTCTCAAGCCGTTATGTCAACAGTCATTACCCCCGCCAAAGGAAATGAGTCGAAAAGCAGGGAGCCTGCACCCCGGCCGTGTCCATCGTCATGTGGAGCAACCGTCTCGGGCAGGGACCCCCATCCCATGTGCATCGTGTGCATGGGCGTGAAGCATGCTCAAACGTCGCTTGCGGACCCACAAACGTGTGTTCACTGTGCGTCATTGCCGGTGAAAATTTTGGAGAGAAGGCTGAGAGTGGCGGTGGCTAACCAGCAGGACCCATGTCTGGCCGGAGCCACCGCGAAACCTAAGGCTACTGACCATCAGCGAGCTACCCCGACGAGCTGGGCTGATATGATGGAAGCCGAATCCCCTGATATGCCTCCTCTGTTCGATGGCCTTCTCGCACACGAGGAGGAGGAACTGGGGGACGAGGACGCGGAGGGCGATGCTAACTCTGACCTCCCCGACTTGGAAAAGCCCAGCGATCCTCAGATCGGGGATTCCCTTGGGGACAGTGTCGTCGAGAGTCACTATGACGACGGACGCTTCATTAAAGGGCTGGGGAGCGACTCTGATGGGCAGAACTGTGAACGGGGTGTGGCCTCCACAGCTGATTCACAAGCACATAAATTACTTGGAATTGATGGCAGTGTTTCTAGCACTGAAACATTTTCTGAGCTTCATCAGGGGCCAGCATGTTTTAGTGAAAACAGACAACTCCACAGTGGTTGCTTATATCAACCGACAGGGAGGCACACGTTCTCTTCAACTGCACCAGTTGGCAAAAAAGCTGATTGTATGGTGCGACATAAGGCTGTTATCCATCAGGGCAACCCATGTTCCAGGCATATTGAACAGGGGGGCAGACTTATTGTCCAGGGGAAATCCCCTGTACGGAGAGTGGAAAACCATCCTCACCCAGACAGGATAGCTCTCTGGGCCTGGCCCGTGAGAGGTGGAATTTAAGTGCAGCAGGTCTGCCCCCATCAGTCGTACACACTATACAGAGTGCAAGAGCCTCTTCCACTCGCTCACTTTATAGTAATAAATAGCGAGTCTTTGAAGTATGGTGTGGGCGGAGTCATATTGTCCCTTTTCAAAGTTCAGTGAGGGACATATTATGTTTCCTTCAGGATCTGTTAGATAAAGGGAAAGCTTTTTCTAAGTTAAAGGTATACCTAGCGGCTATATCTGCTTGTCATGTGGGTTTTGGTGACAAGACCGCAGGTCAGCACCCTTTAATAAGTCGCTTTATGAAGGGGGCACGACGTAAGAGGCCAGTGGCCAGACAGATGGTCCCATTGTGGGATTTGTCTACGGTTTTAGAGGCCCTTTCTCAACACCCTTTTGAGCCGTTGGAAGCTATAGGGTTAAAGTTTCTTTCTCTTAAGACAGCACTGCTGTTAGCGCTGGTCTCAGCTAAGAGGGTGAGTGACTTACAGGCTCTGTCGGTCAGCCCGTCTTGTCTGCAGTTTTCTCCAGGGTTCACAAGGGTTTCCTTTCGCCCTAATCCAGCTTTCGTACCTAAAGTAGTGGACTCGTCGTATAGATGTCAAACTACAGAACTTGCAGCTTTTCACCCTCCTCCGTTCTCTTCTCCGGAGGATACGAGGTTGAATTCTTTGTGTCCTGTACGAGCACTTTGTGTGTATGTGGAAAGGACAGCAGGTTTCAGGGTAAATGACCAGCTGTTTGTGTCATGGGCTACTCCTCGCAAGGGGAAGCCATTGTCACGTCAGCGACTGTCCCATTGGATTGTAGAAGCTATTTCTCTAGCATATAAATGCAGAGGTTCCCAACCTCCCGAAGGCTTAAGGGCCCACTCCACTAGGGGCATGGCCACATCATGGGCCTTACTTAGGGGAGTTTCGGTCCAGGAGATCTGTGCTGCAGCAAGCTGGGCCACACCGCACACTTTTGTGCGATTTTATAGACTGAATGTGTCGGAGCCATCCTTAGCTCACGCAGTGCTAGGAGCCAGCACATCAGGTCCCATATGATGGGGTATAGCGTACGTTGTGCAATCCGGGAGTGGTCTATGTCTCCCATAGTGAAATACCGAACGAAGTTAGAAAAAGAACGATGGGTTACTTAACGTAATCCCGGGTTCTTTGATAACAGAGTGAGGTGTTTCACCAACACTTCCCTCCTTGCACAGGAAAGGGAAGAAATCTCTCCATAATGACTTTGTTAGGTCCAACCTGAGTTATATAGGTGGAGGCGGAGCCTGATCTCAGGTCGACCTGTCTGTCAAAGACAGACGTGGTGGCATAAGAGCTTCCGTAGTGGTCACGCCAAAGCGATTCCCATAGTGAAACACCTCACTCTGTTATCAAAGAACCCGGGATTACGTTAAGTAACCCATCGTTTCTCTGTGGGTGAACGAGGATAGGCTTTTTTTCATTGGTTGTTGTGTTAAATCTTACCCAGATACAATAATATGGGGGTAGATTTGTTGCGTTATTCCAAACAAATAGATTGTTATCCACAAATAAATGTAAATAGATTCACAAAAATTTTATAAATTCACAAATAAATAGAATGAGATCCACAAATATATGCAGGAGTTACACAAAAATGAATTCGATTCACAAATAAATACAATGACATTTGTGAATAAAAAAAAAATCCACACATATGTTTTTATGTCACAAACACAACTCTAAAGTAGCCTAGCCTAGAAATCTAGACGCACCCTTGCGGCAGAAAATTTATTTTGCCGCGAGTGTAGTCTAGCAACTCTCGGTAGAGCTGAGAGCTGGAAAAACCAAACTCTGGTCAGGCCAATCACAGCGTGTGTAGAGTCGGTGGGCGGGCTTAACATAATGACGGCACGTCACGGCAGAGTTGAGGAGGTTCTGCGTGCTACTCGTAAACAAAGCTGACGAACAGCGGTCTTTTGAATCGGTTTTGGCTGCGACTCTGGAAGACTTGGAGTTAAGCTTCTCTTTGAGAAAAGAACAAAGAACGGCACTGAAGTCATTCTTAAGAAAGGAAGATATGTTCGAAGTTTTGCCTACCGAATACGCCGAAAGTCTATCAACTAACGTTAGCTCGGCTTCACCTTTTTCTTCGCTCTGATTGGTTGTGGCGGTCATGGCGCTATCCAATTGCGTGCAAAGGGAATTTGAAAGACAGCCGTTTATCCCGCCCCTCGGATTGAGCCCTGTCAATGGTGAGTTTCCAGACCCAACATCTTGATGTGGGTCTGGCTTGTCAGGTTAACAGTAGCCCTGAACGGACAAACTTCTCTACAGAGGGCTAGCTACCCTCTGCTGTCTCAGACGACCACTTCTTTGTGCTGTGTTGGCCACCGTAGCTTCTCTATGTGCTTCGAAAAAGAGGGGTGAACGGAGGGCAGTTGCAATTCACTATCTCATCGCTAGATGTCGCTAAAACTTACACACTGTGAATGACTGTGTGCTCGTTTTAATTTTGTAATTTCAATTGAATATCAGCATTTGTGAGATTTAGTCATTCGAAATAGTTTAGTTAATTTATCAAATTTGTGTGTCTCTGGAAAAAAGCAATCTATGACATTGTATTATGCTGAATAGGTTTTTGTAAATGAGGGATTTGTGGACACATTAATGTTTTTGGATTTGATTTGTGGAAAATGCCAAGAACTGGCACAGAAGACAAAGTGGCATGTTAATACTTGTTTTTATTTTAAAATGTATAATACTTACAGAGTGCATTAGTGCCCACCCCCTTTTTCAAAAATGCTGGTTTCTGGAAGTATTTTTTTCCACTTATTTAAAAAAAGCCAAGAACCAAGCTAACAGCTACGATGTGAATCACAATACAAAAAAAAAACGTCTTTGAAAGACAAATTTATATATTGCAAAATATGCACATAAATACAAACATTTAAAGTAGTTATTTTGTGAGCGTAGGTAGATCAACTCGATTACGTTATTTGCAGTGCTTCATGGGAGAGGGCAGAGCTAAAGAGCTATTTTGTTACCTTTTTATACTCTCTGATTGATGGAATTTTCTGTTAATTTTACTGTTGTAATGTGAGCGGATGACTTCTGGAACAAACTGTTGCACTGTTGTAGTTCATGGGGTTATTTTAATAATTCAATAGGAAAGTTGTACATTACAGATATCTTAGCTACATATTCATTAAAACATCTAGGCTTCTTGAGTAAAATCATTCAATTTGAATTGCTGTTGCTGTTATTGCATATCTTCAATTAAAGTATGGGTATTTAAAAATGTGCATAAATAGTTCTTCAATGTTATTTATTATTTTAATTAAGACTTTCACTTAATAATACATTGGCTGATGATGCAGCATCAACATCTACATGCTAAACTTAAAACTTATCATTTAAATGGGTGAGGGGATGAGCTTTATTCGCCAAGTCTTTGCAAATACACCAAGGAATTTGTTGTGGTTTTCAGGAGCTCAGGGTATACATATATACATACATGTATGACACAAGAGAACAGAAAGAACATTTAAACAATAATAATAAAAAATAAAATATATATATATATATATATATATATAATGTATACATCTGTATCAGAACGTATGGTCGCCTAAGTTATGTAGCTTACATAATTGTGCATAATGTACAGTTTACAGGCTACAGCTGCACACTCTCGGGTGGCATAAAGGATATAAGTGCTGAGTTACGAACTTTAACTTTGAAATTGTAAATTGTTGACCCTCCTCTTGCTGCTTCATTCTCTTATACTTAATTCCTTCATCAATATTGCGCTGGGAAAAGGTAAACGAATGATTTGCTTGGCGAGTTATCCATCACGTGTTCGTATATGGCGTGTACAACAGTTTGCTTTGGGAGGCACACCAACTGTACACATTTTGAATGTCTCTCTAATTGACCCATCCATTTCAGGCCTTGGAGCAGGGATGTGCAGCTTCGGTCACAGTCCTGCAGAGTTCAGCTCCAACCCTGATCAAACACACCTGAACCAGCTGACCAGTGTCTTCAGGGTTACTAAGTCTAGTAGTAGTAAAAGGTGAGTTTTTATCAGGAGCTGTGTCTCATTTCGGAGGCTACATTTGTCGGCTGCCTCATTTCAGTAAAGTAGCCATCACATTCCACACACAAAGAAATTACAACAATTTGCTTCACAAGGATAACGGTCAATTTTATAATGGTTACCTTTCTGAAATGAGACATCCTTGATTATGTATGCGGCTGACAAATGCGACCTTTGGAACGCAACCTCCAAATTGAGACAGTAGTGACCAGTACCAGTAGTGATGTTAGACATCGAAGATGTTGCCATGTGGCTGGAAATAGGGCCGTCAGTGTCGCAGTGTGTATCATGTTCCGCTTTTATGGTTTTCAAATTTCATTATACAGGTGTAACAAAATTAAGTATAAAGTCTGTATTGTGCCAAAAAGAATTGGAGACCTGTAGACACTGCCATGAAACCTTTTTAACACTGCTTATCAGGTGATAACAGTTTAATAAGTATTTGATGGCAAAATGCAACAAGAATAGTATTCACATGAATGTGCATGCATGTACTGTTAATAAGGTAATGTAAATCTTGTGTATGTAACAGTTTTCTTATGAATCCTCTAGGCTACACTGGAAGAGGAAAATGGAGAGAGATGCTTCAAGAAACACACAGGTGTCAGGAGAACCACCTCTCACTCAACATCAACAACACCAAGCAGCTGGTGCTGGATTTCAGGGGAAAGGAGAGAGAACACACCCTGTCACCACTGACGGGACACCTGTGGGGAGTGGGTCAAAAGCTTTAAGTTCCTTGGTGTTCACATCACTAAAGATCTCACATGGTCTGCTCACACAGATGCAGAGCTGAAGAAGGCACGTCAGCACCTTTTTTATACCTCAGGTGCCTGAAGAAGTTTGGAATGAGCCCCAACATCCTCAGATCATTCTGCACCTGCACTGTGGAGAGCATCAAGAGCACTTGGTACAGAAACTGCAATGTTGGCGACCTACAAGCCCCATTGTTGGAGGTGAGCTTCCCTCCCTCCCTCCCAATATTAACCAACTGCAGAACCGCAGAACCCATATACGTCACTCACAACAGTCTGAGGACAACAGCGCAACGCCTCAGTCTCATGCCGGAAGTGGGTGGAGTAGCAGTCTCAGATCGGAAGTGGGCGGAGTTAACGAAAACGAAACAATCGACATGGCGGAAGAAGAGACCACGGTAAACAGTTGTTTTTGTGTTGTGGTTTTAATCTATCAAGTTTATTTGTGTTGTGTATTTGATCCATCGTTGTTGTATTGACACTTTGTACAGCACGTGGCTTTAATCTTTTTGTAAACGAGCTTTACGATGTCTCTCGCGTCTGTTGATGGTCTTGCTTTAAGTTACATATTCATTGTTTGTGAGTTTAATTTGTTGTTGGCGCTGTATTTTTTTTATTTAATTACCTTTTCTGATACTGACCAATGTGTTTTATGTGGATTTTTTCCTAATTTATAGAGGCATATTGCGATTTGGAGAGGCTCCGCTTTACTTCATTTTCATCAATGCAAGACATTCTGCAACAGTTTTCACTGCCCAGTGTTTCTAAACTGACCAGATGGCACTAGTTGAATGCACACCTTCAAATTCACTTCAAAAAGCAGCTGTCCATGAAGGTATGAAGGTTTTGAGTTATTTGTTTATATACAGTGGCAAGAAATAGTATTTATTTGTTATCCCTTTGGAATTAGTTGGTTTTCTGCATGATTTGGTCAAAAATGTCATCTCATCTTCAAAGTTTCAAGTATATATATTTATATATAAGCACAATGTGCTTAAGCTAACAAAATACAAACAATATTTAATGTGTTTGAATGTGTCCTATTAAAATCAAATCAAATACACAACCAAACATGTGATATGTATTGCCAAATATAGATATTGTTCATTTGGATGATGTTCTGAAAGTTTTTTAAATTCTGAATTTGCAATAAGTGGTAATTTTTGCTTTAGAACAATGAAACTTGGCTCTCGTGTACAATTTTTATGGTTACATTATTTATATATAATATATTTCTTTTTGATTTTGTTGCAGTAAATTGACAAGCAGACTCACCCCAGGACAGGACAATGGAAGCTGATCAAAAACAAGGTTAGTTTTAAAAGGCTCTCATAAAGACATAAGCTATTATACAGATAGTGTGTTGTTATATCTGTCACATCTTTTCCAGGAATAACTTAATAATGTTCTATTGTTTTAGACTGTTCCACAACAGTTGGTCGGCTCTATTGACTGTGGGATATTCATGTTAATGGTAAGAATTTTATTTTATTTTTTAAATAAGAGCTTCTCTTCATTAGGATGAAAAACATGAGAGCTTTTCACACTTGAAATAGTAAACCCCGGCTATACAGAATCCTGGGTTATCTTGCTTCACGTTTCATACTGATCATCATTTACCTGAGATGAACAATTAATCCTGGGTATTCATACACTGCCGTTCCACACTACTGTACTAAACCATGGGATAACATCCTTATTTGCGGTGTCAGTGTCACTGATTGGACGAACATCGCACACAATATGTTTATATAAATGCTCAAGCTTTGCATGTCCTCGTATTACAAGTTTGTCCTGAATGGACATTTCAGACAATAAAATAATTAAAATGGTCTCTTCTTCACTGCAATTGTTTTCTGTCAGCATTTGACGTTTTTCCTCTCCAACGCTGAATTTATTATTTATATAGTATGCACAGTGTTTCGGTGACTGTCCAAAGCACGTAAATATAAAAATGTGAAATGTTACTTTACCCGGGGTTAAAAGTGTGTTTAGAACGACGATAAGCTCAGTGTGAAAAGCTTACCTTTGATTTCTGTATACATTTTGAACTGAAAATGGTTAATTAATTTGATTTGTGACAGGGTATGATTTATGTCACAAATACAGACATGAGGGAAATTGAATTTCAAAACTTTATTATACATGCTACATCCTTCTACACACAATATTGTTAACAGGGCCGGCCCGTGGCATAGGCGGAATAGGCAAATGCTAGGGGCGCCACTCATCCATAAGGGCGCCAAAATGTATTACTGATACTATTTTATTAATATTAATTTCGAAATATTACCAAGTAAAGCGCAAAAAAACTTAACTAAGTCCCCCGCCTCTTCCCGGTCCGCCTCATCAATCTCCCCCCGCCGATCTTACTTGAAGTGCGTCAGAAATACAACGCACAATCAGTTTATCGTTAGGGGAATTTGTTGTGTCGCGTCGCCTCTCGCCGCATCCAACGCAG
This sequence comes from Gobio gobio, assembly GCF_949357685.1. Lineage (NCBI taxonomy): Eukaryota > Metazoa > Chordata > Actinopteri > Cypriniformes > Gobionidae > Gobio > Gobio gobio. Next base: position 17,273,362 of record NC_137112.1, on the reverse strand, counting down.
AAAGGATTGCTTTCATTTTTTAAGGTGCTTGGCCGCTCGCGCCAGGTGTTGACACGGTGTAAGTTGCCTGAATATTTATGACGGATGGCCGAATTGAAGTGTCTAAAAAGACAGAAGCCCTCTGATGCAGGAAAGATAAGGGATACACTGCTCTTCTTACTTAGTATTTGTGTTTTGTTTATCTAAAAATTCTTAAATCAAGGTGCATTTACTAGATAAGTAAAATGACAGAAGATATTTTTCTTGTTTACTTGAAAATAAAATCAAAATGAAGTGAGTTTTTCCTTAAAACAAGCAAAATGATCTGCCAATGGAGTGAGAAAAATAATCTTGTTCCTTATTGAAATCTTGTTTCTGTCCCAAACAGAAATAAGATTATTTTTCTCACCCCATTGGCAGATAATTTAGCTTGTTTTAAGAAAAAACTCACTTCATTTTGATTTTATTTTCAAGTAAACAAGAAAAATGTCTTCTGTCATTTTACTTATCTAGTAAATGCACCTTGATTTAAGAATTTTTTGATATTTGGACTGGAAACATGAAAAATATTCTTGTTTAAATAAGAAGAGCATTTTTTTGCAGTGTAAAGACAGAAGTAAAGTGATGTAGGTAAATTAATGAACAGTTTATTTAATTGCATAGTAGTTAAATGCTAATGTTTGCTAATTAATTCCAGTTATTTTTACCTTAAACTTTATGCAAGCAGCTGTTCTGGGTTCTCCAGAGGCCACAGCCAGTGTGATTTTGTAAAAAAATAAATAATATAAAAATATTAAACGCATGTAATATCACTTTTTTAATAGCCTAATGTTTTAACTCTGCAGTTGTGCAGTTTTAAGGGGGTGTATATCAATTTTAAAATGTATTTGCCCAAATTAGTAATTATATTTATATACAGGTTTATTTAAAATAGCAATATTTTATGTAAAATTCACATTAAATATCTAAATTTCGGTTTAATTCCTGGTGAAAACATGAATGCTCATAGTTTATGGAAGATTGCTGCCATCTACTGGAAAACAAATACTTTTGCTAGTTCTCAATAAATAGTTTGTACATGAATGTTAGATGCACTCTTGCTCTTTGTGTTTAGGCTGTAATGTGGCATAGGTGCAATTTTTGTATAGTTTGACTATCATCAGCCTTTAAAAAAAAAAAAAAATAATAATAATAATAATATCATGAACATAATGACGGGGCATCATATAAAACAACAACAATAAATATAAAAATAAAACATCAATGCATTACAAAAATAAAACAGTACGAGTGTTTCCAAAGACTGATAACATGTAGTGCTAAACCTTGACACAAGGGGCACCAAGTAAAATCTTGCCTAGGGCAGCAAATTGGTCAGGGCCGGCCCTGATTGTTAAAACACTTCCAACATTTCATCCCATTTTTTTGTACCCTTCTCTCATGAAGGAGCCACGGATTACAGAAGACCTCTGCACTGCAGCTGAAAGACTGTGGAACTACCAAATGTTTTCAAAGGTTTAGCGGAAGAGCCGTGATTTCTGAAGACCAGGAAAAAGCCCTTCAACTTTCAAAGGCTGAAATGGTTGACCAACAACTTGCCAAAGAGCCTTTAGTGTTTAAGTGTTTAGTGTTTGGACAAAAGGAGTCTCAGAATTAATTGCATGTTTATGGAGATTTCATTTATTTTAGATTGAATTTGTCATGTACCTGCTGTGCAATAACTTTCAACCTAGTTCAATATTCTCTTTGGTCTGATTGTGTTTTTTTTTAAAGCAAACCACAGCTAGTATATGATGCCTTTGGGGAAGTACATTTATTAAAATTAAATAATTTTTGTGTGTTGTTTTGGGATTTGATTAATCTGAATCTGCTTTAATTATGCATTCCAGTGTAAAATTGTGTAATGTGTATTATGTACTATGAAAAAAGGTTAATTCTGAAATGCTTAGTAAAAGTAAAAAATATTTTGTGTCATGTAAATAAATGTTCAAATGCTCAATCTTTGTTTTCATTTTTAGTGTTTTAAGCTTTATGTTCAATTGATCTAATATAATCTTTTAAGACATAATATAAATAGCAACTTTTTACTTTAAAAATCCTTAACAAAACGTTGCAATGGGGTTATCTATATATATATATATATATATAGATATATATATATATTAACTTACATTTTATATATATTTTTTTTTTTTCAAAGTGTAATGTGTGTATTTTTATGATTTAACTATCTACTATTAATGAAAAGTGAGTATATCTATCTTTCTATATCTCTCTTCAATAAGAACGTATTAATAAAATACTTGACATTATTAACATGGTTTTAAACTTGAGTTTGAAACGCTCCAAATGGAGCAATGTATACGAAGATAAATCAGCTCCGCCCACTTCCGGCATGAGACCGTGGTGTGGCGCTGTTGTCCTCAGACTATTGTGAATGACGTATATGGGTTCCCTTACGAGAGTACACTCGTATTGCGTTTTGCTAAAACGCTAGGGGGAATTCCTTTCCTCGAGATATTGAAGCAAATTTTTATACAAAAATACCTTTTATACGCAGTGCAGCTGCACAACTCTCAGCAGGAAGCAGCTGCGTGCTGATTGGCTGTGCCGCTGCAACTGCAGCAACCTATAGCGAGACCGTGGGGCGGGACGGACCAATCAGGTCCTTCCAAATTCCCGCCACAAGGGGCAACAGAATTTGCATAGCCAAGGGTATATAAGACCCACTCTCGCAAGGTTAGTCAGATTAATTCTTCTTCAGCGACTTGCAATCGTTGAGCTCTGGATCGAAGCCTGCCGTCGACACGCACCCAGCGGAACACTGCAGCCTGAGGACGTCGGATTCTCCGCCTTTAGCCTGCCTTCCAGCTGCGCCATCCGGCACTATATCCTTTCAGTACCTTACTGTGTTTTACACATTCAAAAAGAGCCGAGACGTTGTTTCAAATGTCTCGTTCCTGCGCCTCGTGCAGAGGTTTTATCGCGGACGAGGATCGGCACATCATCTGCGTGTCATGTCTCGGACGAGACCACACGCAGGCTGCACTCAACCAGGGCGGCTGCCCTGAGTGCGACGAGCTGACGCTGCAGACCCTTCGGGCTCGGCTCGCCAGCTTCGACTCGGATCCCGTCCCTTGCTCCCAGCCTCTCGAGCCACGGAAGAAAAAACGTTGCGACCAGAGGCCACCGGAGCGCTCTGACGAGTACACGCCGGGCATGTCCCCGCGTGCCTCGCCATCGCCCGTGTTGTTCGTCGAGGAACAGCACAGCTCCCCTCGCATGGCGGCTGCTGCTGTTTCATTCAGCAGACCGGAGGAGGAAGAGGATGACAGCCTTTCCCTTGCTGCATCCGGAAGCGGGTGGTCGGATGCCGCCTCGGAGCACGCCACTTCGACGCGGACGGCTAGCGGCGTTATAACCTCAGTCGACGCTGAGCTTATGCTCTTGTTCACCAAGGCCATGGACGACCTCGGCATTGACTGGTCTCAGCCCGAGGAGCCCACGAGAAGCCGACTGGATGAGTGGTTTTTCGAAAACCGCCGTCAACCGACCGCTCAAAGACCCGCTCCCTTCTTCCCAGAAGTCCACGAGGAGCTAACAAAATCGTGGAAGGCGCCATTTTCTTCTCGCGCCAAATCCTCCTTTTCTCCAGCGCTCTCGGTAGTCGATGGCGCTCAGAAAAAAGGATATCAAGCCCTTCCTCCCCTTGAGGAAGCCGTCGCTGCACACCTTTGCCCGCCCTCCGCCAGAGGATGGCAGTCAAAGATTGTGCACCCTTCCAAGGCCTGCCGCACTACGTCCAGCCTCGCCGGTCGAGCATTCGCCTCCGCCGGCCAGGCGGCGTCAGCCCTACACTCTATGGCGGTGCTTCAAGTCTTCCAGGCCAAACTCCTCCGTTCCCTGGACGAGTCTGTTCCTGACAACGAGGCTCTGAAGGATCTGCGCGGCGCCACTGACTTGGCCCTGCGTGCCACCAAGGCCAATGCTCAGGCGATCGGCAGATGTATGGCCAGCCTGACGGTGTTGGAGCGCCATTTGTGGCTTAACTTAACCGAGATGAAGGACGCGGACAAGACTGCTTTCCTGGACGCGCCTATTTCGCCTTCAGGATTATTTGGTCCCGCCGTGGCTGGGTTCACGGAGCGCTTCACTGAGGCGCAGAAGGCTTCGCAGGCAATGCGACATTTCCTGCCTAAGCGTTCCAGCTCCTCCGCTAGCCGTCACGCTAAAGCTGGACCAGCCCAGCCCACCAAGGCGCCGCCTTCAGCTCGCCAGCCTCACGCGGCTTCCAAGCCCGGTCAGCGTTCCCGCTCTACGAGCCGCAGCAGACCGCCGGAGCGTTGAGGTCCACGACCTAGCAATATGTCGAAACCTGAGCCTCCGAAGCCGTCCTAGCCAGAGGTATGAAGAGAAGGCGGATAGTGCCCGCTTCGGCCGGCGCACCGCCTCGCTCTCTTCTAAAACGTTCCCCAGCTCCCTTCAAGGCGGCTGGGAACGCCACATTCACAGCCAACGAGCCCGCAAGCAAGCGCGCTCGCCTGTACACAAACGCCGTTTTCACGGCGACCCATATGACTCACAAAAAGAGCTTTTTCTCTGTAGGCAGTGTGCCAGCATTAAAGCATGTACCCCTACACTCAAGCACTCCACCATGTTCCCCAGCCCCCTGCACTCAGGTGGCTGGAAACATTATTCTCACAGTCAACGAGCCCGCACTCAAACGCGCTCGCCTGTACACAAGCACCAATACTCTATGTCCCCCGGCCCCCTGCACTCAGGCGGCGGGAAACATTTCCCTCATAAGCGCCAACTTAGCGCAAGGTTATCGGGCCACCGAGTCCCTGTTACTCAGCGACTCGCCCCACAGATTAATTCAGCCCCTGGCTTCGAAGGCCGAGGCCTGGCGGGCCATTCCCGGCATTTCGAAATGGGTGTTGAACATAATAGAACGAGGTTACTCGCTACAGTTTGCTCGCAGACCACCGCGCTGAGAAGCGACAAAAGTCACGTGATATCAAATACCGAGATATCAAAACTGTTAATAAAGGGAGCGGTAGAAGCCGTACACCCCTCACAGAGCGAGTCGGGCTTTTACAGCCGTTACTTCCTTGAACCAAAAAAGGACGGTGGTCTAAGACCCATCCTAGATCTCAGACATCTGAACAAAGCCCTTATGAAGCGCCCGTTCAGAATGTTGAGAATGAAACAAATCCTCGCGCACATTCGCCTTGGTTTTTCACTGTGGATCTAGAGGATGCCTATTTCCACATACAAATAGCCCCCCATCACAGGCCATTCTTGAGATTCGCCTTCGAGGGGAAAGCATACCAATACAAGGTGCCACCTTTTGGTCTATCTCTAGCCCCCCGCACGTTTACAAAGTGCATGGAAGCGGCGCTAACCCCGCTGAGGCTTCGGGGAATGAGAATTCTCAACTATCTCGACGACTGGCTCATAATAGCTCAGTCAGAGATAGGGTTGGGAATCGTGAGAAATTTTCCGGTTCCGGTTCCGGTTCCGGTTCCGCCTAACGATTCCGGTTCCGATTCCGGTTCCATTAAAATTATTAAACAAATAGTGGTAAAGGAAAAAGGCACAATACGCAACTCAAACAATCCATTTTGTGTTTATTACTTGCTCTAAAATTTATTTACAGGTTGGCAATGTCAAAAAAGTCCTGTACTGTACATATATTACAGTATTAATTAAGCCATTCTTGCAACACATTTTTTTTCAAATGAACACCTCTGAAATTGTCTTATTATATTTTATCTCTCTGTCTCTGAATAAAACCAAGTTATAAATTATATTTATTAGTTATATTTATTAATTAGTTATATATTAATTTAATAGTAATTCAGTTATTCAGTGAACTTGTAAATAATAAATTGCAATTCAGCATTACAAAGGTAATTGTGCCTAAACGCTTACCTAAACCATGGTGACTCAACGGTTGACAAATATATATATATATATATATATATATATATATATATATATATATATATATATATATATATATATATATATATATATATATATATATATATATATATATATATATATATATATATAGGCCTTTCACTATAAATCTGGTATAAGCCCTGAGGCACTCTCTGTGCTGTAGCAAATGTTTTGTCAAATTGCTAGTGCAGCCTCCTTTGCATGTTATTATCTTTTCACATGTGTTACATTTTGCTTCATTATCATTCATTCTTTGGAAATTAATCCATACTTGTGACTTTCTCTTCGCCATGCTGGTGGTCAACGAGAAAATATCTGACGCAAAACCGTAAATGTGTAGCGCGAGGGCTTTCAGTGCTGAACTGCGTTGCCCTCCTGGAAGCGGCAGGCAACGTAATTAATATTCATGATGAGGTGAGCCAGGGTTGCCAGGTTTTCACAACAAAACCCGCACAATTGCACAATCGTTTCAACCCGCGGACATGAAACACAGCCCGCGGCAAAAGTGGAAAACGGGAAAGCGGGAAAACCACGGACTTGGCAACACTGGCTGTCACTCGCTATGAAAGGATACGCTTCCAGCGCTTCGCACACACATTGCACCAGAACCGTTTTCGGAACCGAGACTTAGGAATTTCGCGCGGTTCTGGTATTTTTCAAAAATCAGTTTCGGTTCTGCATAAGAACCGGTTCTCGGTTCCCAACCCTAGTCAGAGATACAGTTATTAAACCACAGATCTTGGCTTCTCAACCATTTACAATGCTTGGGACTCAGAATCAACGTGGCAAAGAGTTTATGTCTCCCACACAGAAAGTTTCGTTTCTGGGAACAGTATTGGACTCACTGCAGATGAGCGCGCGGCTGACGTCACCGCGCGCGCTCTCTGTTCAGAACCGAGCGGTTTCCCTCAGGTCCGGTGCACACATTCCTCTCAAACACTTTCAGAGGATGTTGGGTTTCATGGCCTCGGCGGCGCCAGTTCTCAGACTGGGTCTGTTGCACATGCGCCCCCTACAGCGCTGGCTGAATCGCAGCGTTCCAGCTCACGCATGGCTTTCGGGCCGATTACGAATCAAGGTAGACCACAGCTGTGTGTTAGCTCTGGCTCCTTGGAAAAATCCCGTCTGGTACAAATCCCTTCCTCTTTATGCTTTTGCCCCAATCTCAATGTTACCTCAGGTCATAGAGAGGATCAGGGAGAGCAAATGCGCTGTGCTTTTAATAGCCCCGCTTTGGAGAAATCAACCTTGGTTCTCACTGCTGAGTCAGATGTCAGATACAGCTCCGTGGCCGATCCCGCTGAGGAGAGACCTCCTCATGCAGGCGGAACGGCAGATCTGGCATCCCCGTCCCGATCTATGGGCGCTTCATGTTTGGCCCATCAACGGGTACATGAGAACCTTTCTGAAAGCGTAGTGAATACTATTACTGAAGCTAGAGCCCCCACGACTAGGCGGCTCTATTCAGGCAAATGGTCAGTCTTTTCAGACTGGTGTAAAGCGCGAAGTCTGACCCCACATGATTGTGCAGTGTCAGAGGTGCTTACATTTTTACAAGAGCTTCTGGACGCGGGTCGCTCCCCCTCCACGCTCAAAGTTTATGTAGCTGCTATAGCAGCGTATCACATTCAAGTGAACGGACTGTCACTAGGAAAGAACGATCTCATTGTTTGCTTCCTTAAAGGGGCTAGAAGGCTTCACCCACCTCGTCCCCCTTCAGTCCCTATATGGGACCTGTCCACGGTCCTGGATGCCATGAAGAGCTCTGCATTTGAGCCTCTGCATTCAGTGAGCTTAAAGCTCCTGTCACTAAAGACCGCTTTTCTGCTAGCGATCGCATCAGTTAAGCGAGTGGGTGATCTGCACGCGCTCTCTGTGAGCGCCTCGTGTCTGGAATTTGGGCCAAACGACTCCAAAGTCGTCCTCAAACCAAGACATGGATATGTACCTAAAGTGCTTTCAACTCCGTTCAGAGCACAGGTCATTTCACTTTCCGCACTTTCATCACAGTTAGATGAAATAGATGCTAATTTGCTCTGTCCTGTCAGAGCGCTGAGAATATACATAGAGCGTTCCGCTGCTTACAGGCAAACTGAACAGCTCTTTGTATGCTTTGGCGGCCGCACCCGAGGGTACGCGGTTACAAAGCAGACCCTGTCACGGTGGATAGTGGATGCTATCTCACTGGCCTATGAGTCTAAAGATCTCAGCTGCCCCTTAGGCATTAAAGCCCATTCTACTAGAGGCATGGCCTCTTCGTGGGCTTGGTCTACTGGCATTTCTCTGAATGATATCTGTGCGGTGGCAGGCTGGGCCTCCCCGTCCACTTTTATCAGATTCTATAATTTAGATGTTCCGGCTTTACAAGCTGGGCTTCTTGCTGTGTAAACAGATTTAACCCCTTAGGCTCGATAAGTCCGGCCTGGGTTGAATATTGTATAAGTCATAAGCATATTCCTTATACGGCTCGAATTATCTGGCCATTCATTATTCCTGACCCGACTATGTCTGGTCTATTCTTATTATTGCACGTATATCGTGTTCATTCTCATTAGGGCCCGACTCAGGTCTGGCTCATTCTGAATTATTGATATCATATTACGGGCCCACCTAGGTTGGCCTGGGTTTGGTGTTGTCGGCTTTAGAGCCGTTAAGCAAGCACGGCGTTTTGCATTGGTCCCCCTAGCGTTTTAGCAAAACGCAATACGAGAGTACTCTCGTAAGGGAACGTTTGGTTCCCTAAGATGAGGGAACGAGTATTGCGTTTTGCTTGCCGTGCTTGCTCACTTGCTCAGGAGTCGCTTCAGTCGATTAACCTGACTAACCTTGCGAGAGTGGGTCTTATATACCCTTGGCTATGCAAATTCTGTTGCCCCTTGTGGCGGGAATTTGGAAGGACCTGATTGGTCCGTCCCGCCCCACGGTCTCGCTATAGGCAGAGCCATAGAGAGAGAGAGTTGCGACAACGGAAGTTCAAAACGCTTGATAGTCACGTGATTCATGTAGACCTCGAATAGTTCCAGGAAGTGCTTTGACGGGCAATTCAAATTGATAGTCACAGTGACAGAACTGCGCTTTTTGGTAATTAATAGTCAATAAATGCATTGATTTTCAATAATTTTATTACACATCAACATGTGTATGTAGCATGAGTATGTAGTTACAGCGATGTTGTTTTTAAAATATATATTTTTTTAATGATGAATAATCTACACAAGCAGGCTTTAATGTACAAGTTATTTTGATTAAAATGTGCTGATCATTTAAAATCTTACTGATTAAACGTCTTACCTTTTAAAAGTGCATCACAAACGGTCTGTTCTGCTGTTCTCTATGGCATGGCTGCTACTTCCGGGAACTATTGAGAGTCTCCGCGAGCCGCCATTGCTGTAAAAAAAACCGTTCCATTGGAGTCTATGGAGTTGTCGCAACTCTCTCTCTCTATGGCTCTGGCTATAGGTTGCTGCAGTTGCAGCGCACAGCCAGTCAGCACGCAGCTGCTTCCTGCTGAGAGTTGTGCAGCTGCACTGCGTATAATAGGTATTTTTGGATAAAAATTTGCTTCAATATCTCGAGGAAAGGAATTCCCCCTAGCGTTTTAGCAAAACGCAATATTCGTTCCCTCTTCTTAGGGAACCGAGGTTACGTTTGTAACCGAAACGTTCTGCAGTTAGACCTATCTCCTCCCTCCAGGCGGTGTATAAGAAAATCCTGGAGGATCATCAGTGACTCCAGTAACCTGAGCCACAGACTGCTCTCTCTGCAGTCTACGCAGCACCTGGGCCCACACGAGCCGACTGAGGGACAGCTTCTTCTCTCAGGCCATCAGGCTGCTGAACACCCAGAACTGATGCACCTTACTCAGCCCACTCCACCTTTGCCATGCACTGCACTTTACACTCCATCACCACAATTTCAACCAAACTGGACTCTAATGTATTATGCACTGCACTTTAACACAATAATCAATTCTGCCATTACCTATCAACTCACTGTACATCTGCAACTGTATAATGTGTATAATTGGATGCCAATGATGCTGAACACTGGTAGTGGTTGAGGAGAGATTTTAGGTGTACAGTAGTACGTATGAAAGTGATATGATTTGAAAACACCCATCCAGGTTTTTGCAGTGATTGGTTGCAGTTGCTGGAGGAGTGATTTTATTTATTCTGTCTTGATAGTTGCACTCTTAAATTCACTCTCAATAAAACGTTTTAAATAAAACATTGTTTACATTTTGTGAATAGCTCAGCATTTCTGAATTACATCATTAATCTAATTGTGGGATGTGTTTGATACTTATCACACTGTACGTTGTTGTTTTTTTCTAACAACTACCAAATACGACCTACATCATCAAGAATTATTTTATTGTATTATTATTATTATTATTATTATTATTATTATTATTATTTTATCACTAAAACTGAACTTGAAATGTTTTTATGATACAGCAATATAAGCATAAACATAGCGTAATATATAATCTTAAAAACGTAGCGGGATACAATATAAAAATATTAAAAACGCAGATATTTTTAATTGCGATTAATTACAGAAAAAAATGTGTGATTAATTAGTTTTTTTTATTTCGATTGATATACAGCCTTACAACTATTCAACTTTACATGTTTAATAATTGTTCATTTTCACAGCACTAAAATTATATGTACAGTAACCATACAAAACATTCTACAGCTTTTTTTAACCTGAGGACAATTTATTTAGAAGGTGATTGCGACCTCGTAAACTGTGCAAGTCAAAAAAAAAAAATAAACAGCTTTCCAAACGACGTCCGCCTATTGAGAATGAGGAGATGTCGTCACTACACAGCGCCCCGCCCCCCTTTCGTCATTTTGGGGGTCTGCCCGCCAGGTAATGGATTCGGACAGAGACTGGAGAAGAGATATTCTGATGATTACTATGTACATAGTTTTCCAAACTCAACTGAACATGAAGTTTTAATCCACCCAAGCCGATCTGAGAAAGCAGCGGCTGGTAAACGTACGCCATTATTTCACCACAGGGTGTCAGTCATGGTCTAAACTAGAGAGCGCGATGCTGAAGTGTGAGTGAGACACTTGATCAATACGAACCTTTATTTTGTATTAAACATGTTGATCACTATTCTGTCATTTTTCATTGTCAGTCATTTTACTGCATGTTATAAACATGTTTATGCCCAAAACGCTTAATTAATATTCAAGGTAAGTTAGGCCTAGTTGACTGTAATTTTCCTCTACTGTGTGCATCACTGTTAGATTAATTCAATATTTAACATTGTTAACGTTACATCCATTTAAGGCACGTACCGAGCATTCATTCTACTTAAGAAGGCTGGAATAAAAGCACCAGCGCACACTTTATGTTGGTGATATGAAATGTGAAATGACAATAATCTGACGTGGACTTAAAACCCCAAATCTATTATTAAACGATCATTTAAATTTTTAGTCAAATTAATTTAAAAATACTCAACAGGTATAAAATATGATCAGTAAGAGAAAAACACTGCTAATGACGACGAGCACTGGACTGCTGCAGGATAGTGGGGAGATATATTTATTTATTATTCAGAATGCACAGGAAATATATTTATAGAAACATTTCAGTGCAAGGTGGTAAAGAGTTCGAAGTTCTGCCGTGGCAGCTCGTATGGGTCAACGTTTTTGATATCAGCTTCTCTAAATACCTCAGCTTGGCGCTGGTAGTAAGTTTCTCCCTGTAAGAGACCTCTTCTTCTCCATTTCTTCTAAGCTTTCTAGTAATTTCTCCGCTTAAACGCCGCTATTATAATTCCTCGAGCCGTCTTTCCTGCTCTGATCTCTGTATCGCTCTTACAATGTTAAATTACCCCTGGCAACCGATAGCGTCGGAAACAGGTGTTTGGTGTAGGGCTCAGACTCCGCCCACGACCATGACGTATCTCCTCATTCTTTTATTCTTTTATTAATCTCCTCATTCTTTTATTCCTCATTCTCCTCATTCTTTTTCTTCATTTAGGGCATTTCCACCACTGTGTAGGCCCACATACACAATAATGAACGATATACATATATGTTGTATATAAAAAGTAGGCTAGCCTATCTACTATAGTAAGATTTGATTTAATAATTTAAAATCTAAATCACAATTATGATTATTTAGGCTAGTATTCATACGATCACACATTATTAGCCTTGCTTCCGCTGGCTAAAGCGACAGGTAACGTTACCGCCTACTTCTGGTTGTAAACGGCAGCCGACGTCCGGTTTTAGTGGCAGGTAGGTAAGTTACTGTCGGCTGCTTGCTGCCAGCTGCCGATTTTTGGGTAGACACAAAAAGGTTTGAAAAGCACTGTGCTAGAACATAACTGTCTGCTGTTTAAATGAAGCTTTGGTAGAACCGACAGCGCAGTGAGCTAATATTCGGTGGGTCAGTTGGTGCCGGTCGTCTCCGCATCCGCCATCCGGTTCTGACAAGTGGAAACGCACGCCATTCATCCCACAATGAGAGGAGACTCATTCATCTTCATTATCCTTTTCCAAAGACATTTCCTCGGTATTCTTCTGACGCTGTTACTCTATTTATAATGCTGGCTCAACTTAATATGTCGTGTTCAAGTAGAGCAAGCTTAGCTGGGTAACCTTTAAGATTTAATAGCAAACTCATCACACACCCTTAACAATAAGAGTCAGAATAACTGTAACGAGCAGATATCAGTCTTTATTTGGCGCTAAAGGGGATGGCAATACATTTATAAACTTTACTTATACTAAGGTCTTTCTGAATTTACTGTAGCTTACCAGGTGGTAGAACAATCATAGTCCTAACCTTAAAATTATAGTTAAGTTACCATGATTTGTTGATGGATGTTGTTTCAGGAACAATAAATTGTATGATTCATTAACAGAACACCTTTTTAGTTCCACATTTAAGTTCAATGTGATACTCATACCGTTGTATTATTCAATCTAAGCATTGTCATCTTCATTGTTCAGGTGAAGTTGTGTTTGGCTCTGGGGATCGGGTCTGTGGTGACAACCGTTTGCGCTGGGACCTCACTCCTGACCAGATCCACCAGCTTACTGAAGAGCTTATTGTCAAGACCAAAAAGGTGTATGACACAGTTGGCGCCCTGGACTTGGTCAGTGTCAGCTATGAGAACACCCTGAAGGCCCTCGCTGATGTGGATGAAGAGTACACAGGTAGAAATCAATTGAAATGTTATTGTTTTTATCACAATTTATTTATTACTATTAAATAGTTTTGCACAAAATTTAAATGTGATGTAACGCTTATTTTACACATTTATTCATATTTCACTAATAAATAGAAATGTATTGACACAACACAACACTTGTTATTTGGTTCGGTTATTGTTTGTTTCAGATTACATTTGCCCTAATAGTTCAACCCAGAGGTGACATTTACAAAGTGATATACCACAGATTTCTCTGTCTATCTACATGTGTAAACTCCATAATTCTGAGTGTGCAGGAAAGCTGTGTGCAATGGTATACACAAGGGGGTAATCCTACACCCGGAAAGCATACCTTCCATAGGGGCGGCCATTGCTAATCAAACCATCACCTGCTGTTGGCATCCCATTGACTCCCATTCATTTTGGCGTCACTTTGACAGCGAATAACTTTACATCTGAGGCATTTAAAGACTCCATTTGGCCATTGTTTATTTCTTAAGAAACACGACAATGTATAAAAGGCTCCATTACCTTGTATCTTACACTATCGCCCCGTAGAAGCCATTTTTGTAAAAATAGGCTAACGATTGCGCCATAACCACGTGACAACCGGCGCATAGTAGCAGGGGCGTAGCCATCTTTTCAGAAGTGAGGGGGACAGAAATGTCAGGTGTAATACCAGTTTTTTTCTGACCTTTTTTGTCTAATTGACAGATTTAATTGATCTCATCTCTTGCTTTTAATTCCGTAAGATATCAAAAACACTGCTGAACAATAACCACTAATATCTATAATGTTTTCCCTATATGTTATGCCAATTTTATGATTGGTTTATGTACTACAAACACTTGTGCATTAAGTCCCCATGGATTTTATGCTTTGTAAAAAAAATATCACTGAATAAGGCAGAAAATATACAGTACCTATCAAAAGTTTGGAAACATTACAATTGTTAAATGTTTTTGAAAGAAGTCTTCTGCTCACCAAGGCTGCATTTACTTAATAAAAAATGCTGTAAAAAAGTAATACAGTGAAATATTATCCCAATGTAAACCAGCTGTGTGAATATATAGTAAAAAAAAAAATATATATTTATTCCTGTTATCAAAGCTGAATTTATTATCATTACTCCAGTCTTCAGTGTCACATGATCTTTCAGAAATCATTCTAATATGTTCATTTGATGCTCAAGAAACATTTATGATTATTATCAATGTTGAAAACAGTTGTGCTGCTTAATTTTTGTGGAAATCATGAAACTATTCAAACATTTGTGGTAAGATAAAAAAGAGAGAAATTAATATTTTTATTCATCAAACATGCTTTAAGTTGATCAAGTGGCATTTATAATATAACAAAAGATTTATCCATGCTTTATTCAATGCAAATAAATGCTGTTCATTTAACTTTCTATTCATTAAAAAATCTTGAAAAATAAAATCCACAGCTGTTTTCAACAATGATTATAATCCTAAATGTTTCCTTTTCATCAAATGATCATATTAGAATGATTTCAGAAGGATCATGTGATACTGAAGACTGGAGTAATGATGCTGAAAATTCAACTTTGATCACAGGAATAAATTACACTTTACTATATCATTACAAATTAAAACATCTGTGAATATATGTGAATATATTTCGCAATATTAATGTTTTAACTGTATTTTTTATTAAATAAATGCAGCCTTGGCAAGCAGAAGATACTAAACATTAAAAAGGCTGTCCGTTAGCACTGCATTATTCATATTCTTTATTGTCAATAGATACCTTGAGATGGCTGGAAAAACACGAACCATATAGGCTATTGTCGCAATCGTGTTTGTTGTCACGTTTCATCAGTCATAGCGATTATTCAGCACCTGCTACAGCGCTGAATGCCTTTGGAACGTGACAGGGTTTTACTTCTACGAAACAGTTTAGTTTTTTCTTTTAGAGCGCGCCCTATGGCTTCGAGTATGAATTGGAGTGCTGCACGAGAGCGTTAGCACTACATGGTGTTCAGATAGCCTCGTTTTTGGATACGAATAAAATAACAGGTCATGTATAGATTATTTTGTCTTTGAATTTAAATCTAGATTTATTTACGTTGGCTTCTACGTAAACGAACTTGCTTGTGTAACAGAGTAACAGAAGTAGGCCAGTAAGAGCGGTGCGACTAGACGCCGGTTCGAATCCCGCCCGGAGCGGGTCGACTAGGACCGGTGCAACCCGGGAAAAGTGCGGGGGACGAATGTACATTTTATTAAAAGTGCGGGGGACATGTCCCCCCCCCGTCCCCCGCGTAATCTACGCCCATGCATAGTAGATACATTACCGTATAGACAGGAGGAGAAGCTCGCAGGCAATCTTTTACTGTCTATGAGGCAAACGGGGGGACGTGGAGGCATAAAGTCCGATAAAGTCAAGGGAGAGACATGGGGAGAAGCCCATAGAGAGCCAAAAGCAACGGGACAAAATATTTCAACAACGTGATTCAGATTTCACTTTGCACAACTTCTAGAAGACTTGCCACTGTCAGACAGGTTGCTCACGTCACATCTACGTCGTCAAGCTCTGTCTGAGGCTGCGCAGTACGCTCAGCCATCAGGAAGTGAGTGCTTCTACCTGACTTCAGTTTTTCTCCGTGAAGTCTATGGGGTCGCTGTGTCCATTTCTTTTACTGTCTATGGGTATACACCATTCAGCACTTTTTGCATAATGACATGCTGACCTGCCTGTGCTTCCCAGTGCGGGTCACCATTAAAGGAACACTCCAATTTTTTTGAAAAATCATTTTCCAACTCCCCTAGAGTTAAACAGTTGAGTTTTACCGTTTTCAAATTAATTCAGCCGATCTCCGGGTCTGGCGCTAGCACTTTTAGCATAGCTTAGCATAGATAATTGAATCTGATTAGACCGTTAGCATCTTGCTAAAAAAAATGAACAAAGAGTTTCGATATTTGTCCTATTTAAAACGTGACTCTTCTGTAGTTACATAGTGTACTAAGACCGACGGAAAATGAAAAGGTGTGATTTTTCTAGGCCAATCATTCCTGCGTAATAATCAATTAACTTAGCTGCTGTACCACGGGTGCAGCAAGCGCAATGATATTACACAGAAGAATAGAACACATTTAGTATTGGTGCATCTCTCTATATCTATAGCTAGCTAGCTCTGGAAAAAAAATTGAAATCAATGTTAAGTGGCCTCTTAATATTTTCCAGAGCTATTAAACAAATTTTACTTTTTTTCAGTTCACCGGAGCATGTTGGATTTCCCTCAGCATGTGTCCTCCTGTAAGGATGTCCGCACAGCCAGCACAGAAGCCGATAAGAAGCTGTCAGAGTTTGAAGTGGAGATGAGTATGAGGGAAGATGTTTATCAGAGAATCATCGCTTTGGAGGTGAGCAGAGACCAGGCACTAGCACATCTCTCTCAGGAATTAAACGCTAGTATCTCTTAGGGACTGAACTGAGCTCTTGAGAAAGCTGAGGATACCTGTTAACTGACTACCAAATAAGTCATTAGCACACATTAGTGTTTTATTCCACTAACATATGCATAATTTTTTTAGCCCTGAATGATATAAAAAGAATAAGTTAAAGATGACGCAAGTTTAAAACACCTTCTCTAAACCCGTCATCATCCAGTCGTGTTTTACATATTAATTTATTATAATTAGGGGCCAAGCACCGAAGAAATCGTTAGCGTTCTTCTTCTTCCGCTCTTGAGTCTATGGCAGCCCATAGAACCGCTTGTTGGAAAGTTATAAAATTTGGCACACAGATAGAGGATATAGTCCCAACTGTCACTATTGCAAACTGAGTCTCTAACTCAATCCCTCTAGCGCCACCACCTGTCCAAAGTTTCACTCATATTTATGTTAAAATAACTTTTGAACCCTAAAGGCTAGAAACTAAATAATGTTTTCCTCTGATTCCTTGGCTCAAGCCAATTTGATTACATGAGAAGTTTCACGCCATTTTTAATTTAACCAGATCATCTTCAGACGTTATGGAATTCAAGTTGATTTCTCAAATCATTTTCGATAAACGCGCAAACAAATTTTTCGCAGTGGTTGTGAAAATGCACTTAAGGCTATATCTCCGCAACGCTTTATCATATTCAAACAGAACTTGGTACATGTCATCACAAGCATGACCTGAGCCAACATGCAGCGCCACTTACTGGTCTGGAGATACAAAAAATGGCTATTTTTGCTCATAACTTCTGAACTGTAGGTCCAAAAATCAAAAGGGGTCTCGTTACATTCGGGATGTCAATGATATCCAATTTTACCATACCAGCCATTTTTGCTGTCAGCCATTTTGAATTATGTGCTAAAATGCTGTATTTTATGAACACATGAACGGATTGTTACGAAACTCTGTATGGGTCATCACCACGATCTCATGAAGGAGCCTGAGAAGTTTCGAAACAGCACCACCTAGTGGAGAAACTTTGGCTGTGGTTGACTTATTTTCACGAGAGTCATCTCCTTAGACTCCTGAATTGTTGCTGAGTCCAACGATACCATACTTGCCAGCTTTCGGCATATGGTTTGTGCAGCGTTGTAATATAGCGCTTAAAAAAACATAAGCTGATATCTACGAAACCGCTAGTCCGATCGAGACAAAACCAGCATCAGAAGTTCGGAAACATAGGTCGATAGCGATATGCTAATGCCCAAATGTCAATATATTGATAGTAAGGGGGAGGAAAATCCAATCAAAGTAAGTTGTCAGTTTTACGTGTTTTCATATTAATGTCTAACTTCAAAACAAAATTAAAGCTGCGAGCAGCGATGACGGGCCCAAGCCGGTGGCACCGCCACCCCGGTGGCATCAGTTTAACTGTGCACGGCAGGCAATAGGCATTTAAAATGGGAAAACATAAAAGGACTATGTCAAAGTCATCTGAATTCACCACATTAACTGCAGCAGTTGGTGCTGCTATGACCACAAACCACAACAGCCACATCTATGAGATCAATTAAATTTATATGAATTTCATGTCAGATTATGTCAAAGGTCAAATTGGAATGAGTTCAGAATACCATTCGAATGCTGATGTTGTTTTATTCTAACACTTCTCTTCATGTGTTTTTGAGCTACCTTAGCTACCGTTTGTGCACCAATCTTATGCACCATAAAACATGCTTTCATTTCAATATGGGTGGTCCAATAAATTTCTTTTAATAAAAAATGTATAAATGGAGCCAAATCACAGAAACTGCAAAGATGATTTTAATATCAGTGTCAGGTAAGAGTAAGATGCGTGTCTACATTTTATGGAAGTTTATTATAAATAGCCACTTTTATAAAATCATGTGAAATTTATGTTTTAATACATTTATATTATATCAGTAAATAATTAATTTAAAGACATGTGCATCATACGTGATCTTGGCAAACACATCACATGACGTTTTTATTTCAAGTGATAGTTATTTGTGATAGCCTATATGAAAGGGTTAAATTATGATCAAGAGAGAAAGTCACACACACACACACACACACACACACACACACACACACACACACACACACACACACACACACACACACACACACACACACACACACACACAAACACAATGATAGAGTGAGAGTGAGGGGGAGGGTAAGGACTGAGAGAAAGGCACACACACAAACTCACAGGGTGAGAGAGAGACCCCCCCCCCCCACACACACACACACACACACACAGATAGAGAGGGGGAAGGGGAAAGACAGGCAGATGGCATTCCATAGACTTAATGGTTTGTATACTGTACAAACTGTACATTCTATCCCCCTACACTACCCCTAAGCCTACATATCGCACACACACACACACATGCACACACACACACACACACATACACACACACACACACACACACACACACACACACTACCCCTAAACCTACCATCACAGAAAACATTCTGCATTTTTACATTTTTATTAAAAAATTGTTTAATATGCTGTTAAAGCTATTTTGATTTACGGGGACACATGAAATGTCTTCATAAACCATGATTATGTTGTAATAAACACCCCTCCACCTATATATGTTATATATATATTATGTTATATATACCATGATTATATCCCAAAATAATAAATGTTATATTTACCCATGGCCTTCCCTGTTATACAGAAATGTAATAGTTATCAAACCTTCCTTAACTGCATAAATAATAAATGAAATATAGATGAATCATCATTAAAGCTACAATTTTCTCTGTTCCCGTTGTTCTTTGATGAACATTAATGACAGGCATCATCAGTGCTCCTGTCACTTTAAGAACAACCGCGGATCTCACGCGCGGTCCCGCGCATCTCATTTCCTCACAACTCTTTAAAGTTCATTTAAGACGTTATTTAACTAATTTAAGACTCTAATATGAGAATACTCAAAATCCTCTGTGTTATTGTTTGTTCAAGAGCAAAAGAGAACTCGATGTGAGCAGGAAACTGACGCGAGTCTATCTATGCATCGAGTGTGTGTGTGTGTGTGTGTGTGTGTGTGTGTGTGTCAGTGTCCCTTGATTAGCTGACATGAGACGCATCCACACAGATAGGACACTGACAGACACACACACACACACACACACACACACACACACACACACACACACACCGCAGCATAGCCATACAGTTTAAGTTCACCCACACTATATATTAATAAAAAGGTTTACAGTGCAAATACTGTTGTTGCAAATACTGTTGTTGCAAATACTGTGCATAAAATTTGAAAACATTTGCAAAAAACACCACTGTATCATTACATTTTTTTTTTTAAACCTTTAAGTAACCATTTTTTAAACATCTATAAACATTACATTTACATAGATAGACGGACCAGATATTCCTAACACTTTGGGAATACTTTAGGGTTACTAGTTGTTTTGTAAACTGTCTATAAACATTATCTGGATGGTTATTGTAAAGTTGCAACCGATGACTATAATACCTTGTTAAATAGTTTAATAAACAGTACCAGTAAAACGTGGGCAGTACCAGTAAAACATGTAAACAGTACCAGTCAAACATGTGGGTTGTCCTGATACTGTACTTCAAAATGTAATAGTGTAAAAATTGCCACAGAATAAAGTAATTGTTCAAGATCTATTGGTAACTCATAAAAAGAATGTCATATTTGCATAAACTGTCACTACCGTATATCCCGACACTAGCACATTAAGATAAGCTATGAAAAAAATCATGTTCCTCTGCCTCTTTCTGGTTAAATAATGTTTATAATAATTGTTAATATAGCATGCTATATTAACTATTCCAGGTTATTTATGCATAGCATAAATAATAGTTAGTATAGCATGCTATGCCACTTTCATCAAAACATATTACAAAGCTATAGCAATCTCATGTCATTCCGTCTGTTCGAAAAAAAAGTTGCACTAACTGTTCGTTACAAGCAGCATTTGCCGTCAGGCAGGTAACGATAGCTAACATAAACATATTTTTGCTAGCCTACCTGCTGCAAACTTACACTTTTTTTGTACAAGACAAGTAGAGCTATTTTATCCAGTGTAATTTATCACATACCACTATCTTGTTTTTTCTTATCCTCCTCTTCCTTTCTCTTTTTTCTTTTCTGGCTTCCTGAAGCATAAAATTCCGCTTCAAATCCGAAGATTTTGTATTTTGCCGCAGCAGAGATCGCGTTGTTGGCTGGCTGCTGTCAGCGACTTCTGAGAGGGGCCCCTTAAGGGGGATCCCGATAACAGTGTCATTGCACTTTACTGCATTGACTATCAATGGGGCGCTCACACAGTTTGTCGTTTCATTTTATTCTTAACCTGTCGCTGTCTTGGTGCCCCAGGCCAGCTCGAGGCCCCAAGCAATTGCTTGGTTTGCCTGCCTTGTCGCGACGGGCCTGCACACACACACACACACAGACAGGACACTGACACACACACACACACACACACACAGGACATTGGCATACAGCGTGTTCTCTTGTGTCTTGTCGCGCTTGGAAGCATTTACATGAATAGGAGCGTGATCATGTAACGCTAAGCAAAAATGGATATAAAAACGGACGCTGCGTTATTTGCGTTAAATATTTTTAATGCGTTAAGCTTCCGTTTCACGTTGACCGAGTTTGGTGGAGATTGAATAAATCGCCTACGAGGAGAACGTAAAAACTCAGAAACTGAATTATACAAATATTCACGTTCAAACAAACTTTCTGTGAAAAAAGACACTTATAAACAGACACTTGTAGAAAATAATGTGAATTTTTTTTTTTTTTTATGAATTTGAACTATGTCAGTAAATAATGAATTTAAAGACAAATGTGTCAAAAGTGATCTTTGCAAACACAGCACATGACCTTCTGTAAAGCACATGTATAGAAAACACACTCACACTCCTCTGTTTTAAAAAAAGAGTTCTGTCTGAATGAGTACATGAAATCACGGCTGTCAGATGATAAGAATTGTAACTCAAATGTCATTTAGAAAATTAGTCCTGTAGTGATATAGTGTCATAGTTCATGTCCACATTAACCACTACGTTGTAATATCAGTGTAATACCCATGTCATCATACACATTTGTGTCCTCATGAATCACATTAACAAGCACACATACAGAGAAAGGGAGTTTCAAAAATAATACAACACTGCCACCTTGTGGTGATAGAGGGGAGGGCACACAAACAGCCAAAAACATTATTAAACTTTGACATGTTGCCATGGCAACATTTTTTACACAGCGTCCGTTTTTATATCCATTTTTGCTTAGCGTTACATGATCACGCTCCTATTCATGTACATGCTTCCAAGCGCGACAAGACACAAGAGAGCGCGCTGTATGCCAGTGTCCTGTCTGTGTGTGTGTTAGTGTCCTGTCTGTGTGTGTGTGTGTGTCCTGTCTGTGTGTGTGTGTATGTCAAAAATCCGCTCGCAATTTAGCATCCTGGATATGTTCACGTAATGCTGACCGAGTTTGGCAATGATCGAAACAATGGCCTCGGAGGAGTATATTAAATTCCAGAGCATGCGTTTTCCGAACAACCCATAATAGCTCACTTCCTGTTGGGCTGACACATAACTATGAGCACGAAAGTTGTTCGGCCCGATGAGATCTAAATGTGTACCAAGTTTCATACATGTACGTGCAAGTGTGTTTGATATATGGACCAAGTTTTCAGACCCCACTTTAGGGGGCGCTGTCGAGCCCCCCTGCCACGCCCGGGTACCAGCTTCAGCCCGGCTCTGATGGCCGCGCATTCCGACGCCTGTGCGAAGTTTCAAGAGTTTTCGAGCATGTTAAGTGCCCCAAAAGTACCCGAGAAGTCGAAAAAAAAAATAAAAAAAACAAAGAATAAAGCTGCGAGCAGCGATGACGGGCCTATACTGTACAAACTGTACATTCTATCCCCCTACACTACCCCTAAGCCTACATATCGCACACACACACACACACACACCATAGCTGTCAACCCTCCCGTTTTTTCCGGGTTTCTCACGTATTTTAGCTCTTTTCCCGCTGTCTTCCCGTTTTAGTATTTTCCCAAGTATTTCCCCATTTTTTAAGTTCTGATTGTGTTAACTCAGAACACGCAACTATCTGGTTTAGTGCCAGAAGACGCGAATGAGAAGTCGCGCGCACTGTGAGAAAATTTTCCGTGCACTCATCCAAGAGCGCGCACACGTCTCTCAGCGCGCAAATATTGAGTTCTCTTTCAAGTCTTGCTCTTGAACGGACAAACTCACGCAAAAAGTATGTCAACATATTGATGAGTATTCTAGCAGACATAGTCTGTATATGGCTTAAGTAAGCTTTATACAGTCCAGAAAAGACGACGCATATCCGAGGTCTTAAAGGGGCAGTAGCCTTTACTGCTGTCTGTTTAATGTCAAACAAAAGACAAGGGCATCACTCACTGCTCTTGATTGAATAACTTTTGTAAGTTTAATAGGATTAATCTTTAATTTATACAGTCATATATGCAATGTTATTTTACATTTGATCAATTTCTGTACCTGAAAACTAATGTTAGACGTACCTGAAAAACCTGAAAAGCATAGTTTATTTTATTATTATCTTTGCTCAATAGTATTTATTTGTGCTGCTGCTTGTATTTAAATGATTTGTTCTTATTATTTTCTTTTTTTTTATTTGACAGTAGTCCTTTTTTCCCTGAACATAACAAATACTGAACCGTACCGAAACGGTGAACCTTAAACCGTGATACAAACTGAACCGTGAGCAATCTGTACCGTTACACCCCTAGCGTAACGTATGATAAAATGACTGAAAAAAGGTTGGGTGTTGGGTGTCCATTTGTGTCCTGATATTTCACAAAAACATGCCCACACACACACACACACACACACACACACACACACACACACACACACACACACACACACACACACACACACACACACACACACACACACACACACACACACACACACACACACACACACACACACACACACACAGAGAGAGAGAGAGAGAGAAACAAGTTTTTTTTTTATCCTGCTTCAAAACTAACACAATGCTGCCATCTTGTGTTCATTGAGGGAAGGGCAGCACACACGGGCACAATACATTATACAAAGAAATATTTATAAAATATATATATATTCATCTGAAAAATAGTAAAGTCATTTTAAATTAATCTAAGTTCAATTACCAAACATACAATCTTAATTTAATTTAAATCAAAATATTATTTTACAAGATATGAGACAATTACTGTTCCCCTTTTTTTGTCCTTATTTAATCCCTCGCCATGGCAACACCGTTTGAGATATCCAATATTCGTTCGCATTTAAGCATCTTGCGTATCTTTGTTTCATGTTGACCGAGTTTGGTGGAGATTGAATAAATCGCCTACGAGGAGAACGTAAAAACTCAGACCCTGAATTACATAAATATTCACCTTCAAACCAAAATATCTGACTTCCTGTTGGTCGGAGCTAATGACTGTAAATTAGAAAGTTGTCCGGCTCGAAGAGAACAATATATGTACCGAGTTTGGTGACTCAAGATAAAACTAACCCCCCCACTTTTGTCAAAAGGTGGCGCTAGAGAGCCCCTCATCCCCGCCCGTTTCTGAGGCTTTGTCCATGTGTACTGACTGACATCTCTGATGTGTGTGTTAAGTTTCAAGCAGTTTCAAGCAATTTCAAGCATGCTAAGAGCCTCAGAACAACACTGCTACCTTTTAGTGAGGGGAGGGCAGACAGAGAATAAATATTCAGAAGAAATATATTAAATAAAATAAATATATTGATCTGAAAAATAGTATGATTATTTTAAAGCTATTTGGTTACATTTTAATAAAACATTGTTTTAGTATGTTTTTAAACACACACACATACACGTTGTAATACCAGTGTAATACCCATGTCATTATACAAATTTGTGTCCTCATAAATCACAAACAAGAGAGAGAGAGAGAGAGAGAGAGAGAGAGAGAGAAACAAGTTTTTTTTTTATCCTGCTTCAAAACTAATACAATGCTGCCATCTTGTGTTCATTGAGTGGAGAGCAGCAGACACAGAGAATTTCTGTTCCCCTTTTTTGTCCTTATTTAATCCCTTGCCATGGAAACACCGTTTGAGATATCCAATATCCGTTCACATTTTAGCATCTTCAGTATCTTTGTTTCATGTTGACCGAGTTTGGTGGAGATTGAATAAAACGCCTACGAGGAGAACGTAAAAACTCAGACCCCGATTTAACCAAAAATTTACCTTCAAACCAAAATATCTGACTTCCTGTTGGTCGGAGCTAATGACTGTAAATTAGAAAGTTGTCCGGCTCGATGAGGTCAATATATATACTGAGTTTGGTGATTGTAGATGAAACGAAGCCCTTCACTTTTGTCAAAAGGTGGCGCTAGAGAGCCCCTCATCCCCGCCCGTTTCTGAGGCTTTGCCCATGTGTACTGACTGACATCTCTGATGTGTGTGTTGAGTTTCAAGCAGTTTCAAGCAATTTCAAGCATGCTAAGAGCCTCAGAACAGCCAAAAGATTATTAAACTTTGACACGTTGCCATGGCAACAGTATTTGAAATTTCAGGAATCCATTTCATACGTCTCTATCTGTCATGTTTTCACATTATACTGATGAAGTTTGAAATAAATCTGGTGAAAATAAGATGGTGATTCAAAGCATTTTTGAAAGTGACACACTTCCTGCTGCCAGTTGGTGGCGCTATAACTTTGACTCACAAAAGTCATATCCATGTGATCGGCCTCTTACAACGAACACACAGCTGAAGTTTCATCCAAATCAGTCAATGTTTGCTGACGTTATAACACACTTCCTGTTTCCCTTTTCTCGCCATAAATTCGTTGCTTCGCCACGGCCAAACCATTTGAGATATCAAAAATCCGCTCGCAATTTAGCATCCTGGATATGTTCACTTGATGCTGACCAAGTTTGGCACTGATTGAAACAATGGCCTCGGAGGAGTATATTAAATTCCAGAGCATGCGTTTTCCGAACAACCCATAATAGCTCACTTCCTGTAGGGCTGACGCATAACTTAGAGCACGAAAGTTGTTTGGCCCAATGAGGTCTATATGTGTACCGAGTTTCATACATGTACGTGCAAGTGTGTTTGATATATGGACCAAGTTTTCAGACCCCACTTTAG
The DNA here is from genome assembly GCF_949357685.1 of Gobio gobio. Classification (NCBI taxonomy): domain Eukaryota; kingdom Metazoa; phylum Chordata; class Actinopteri; order Cypriniformes; family Gobionidae; genus Gobio; species Gobio gobio. The sequence continues at coordinate 17,247,617 of NC_137112.1, read as the reverse complement.
GGGGCGCTGTCGAGCCCCCCTGCCACGCCCGGGTACCAGCTTCAGCCCGGCTCTGATGGCCGCGCATTCCGACGCCCGTGCGAAGTTTCAAGAGTTTTCGAGCATGTTAAGTGCCCCAAAAGTACCCGAGAAGTCGAAAAAAAAAATAAAAAAAAAAATAAAAAAAAAAACAAAGAATAATCTGAGGAAGAACAATAGGGCTCTGCGCCCTTTCAGGGCTTGGGCCCTAAAAACAAAGAATAATCTGAGGAAGAACAATAGGGCTCTGCGCCCTTTCAGGGCTTGGGCCCTAATGAGAGATTTTCACCAAAATTGACACATATATGGGCTCACTCTGAGGACACATAAAAAAATGGTGGGATTGTGCCTCTTGGTGGCGCTGTAATAGAACAAAACATGAAATTCCCATAGACTACAATGCATTTTTCAGCCTTATTACCTAAAATCATCTTAAAATGTGTTTAATTGCTCATTGCTGCAGTTTATCTGACACTGCCTGCCATTTTGGCATGTCTTGTCTTTGCGCTTGTCCCCGATAATGGCTGCTTGCAGCTATATTTTTTTTATTATCTTTCCTTTTTTAACAGGAGAAGCTGTCAGATGAGAGTTTGACACCCGAAGCCAAGCGCTATATGGAGAGACTCATAAAGCTTGGGAAGAGAAATGGCCTTCATCTTCCCAAAGAGACACAGGAGGTCAGATATTAAACTTTGTTTGTTGTGTAACCGTAGCGCAAACACTTTTCTAGCCTGTAACTGAGTTTTGTCTTCCCTGTAACAGGAGATCAAAAAGATCCAGAAAAAAATTAGCACTCTGTGTATTGATTTCAACAAACATCTGGATGAAGACACGACTTGCCTGTATTTCTCTCGAGAGGAGCTTGGTGGGTGGGCAGAGTACTTTCCACTATTAATATATTTTGTGAACTTGACATGCAAATAAGGTGGCGACCAACAAAAATAACTACTTTGAAGGTATTTTAAGTGCTTATTAGGTTGACGCCATGATATATTATTAAGATTACATTTTGGGTAACAAAATTCCAATCAAAATGATGGATAAATTATTTTAATATATTTTATTTCCATAGGAATAAAAATATTTTTATAAAACAGAACATCCATATATATTTTTTATATATATATATATATATATATATATATATATATATATATATACGAAAAACTAATTTTAACTAAACTAACTGTTGCGTAAAAAAAATGCCAAGTCTACATAGAATAACAAAAATATTAATATTATAAAAACTTTTTAATTCCTAATTATCTGCAGGGACTCAAATTAATCTGTGAACCATTTATTTGCATATGTACCGATTCGCTAAAATCAGACTTTTCAATAGAACATGACGGGGAACATTAGATTTTGGATTAGATTTATTTTTTGTTTATTGCCTTGATCTGCTGTGCACAATTCATTGACATGAATAAATAAATAATCATCACGCGTAGTGTTTTATCATGCTACACTTCTCATTTACTAGCATTGCTACTTTTAGTTCCCTGATAAACAGTGCTTTTTTTCTGTTATATGCAGTTTTGATCAATAAGATGTGGGGTAAATGTTTTTTTTTAGGTGGGCTCCCTGAGGATTTCCTCAACTCTCTGGAGAAGGATGAGTCTGGAAAACTGAAGCTCACTCTGAAGTATCCTCATTATTTCCCCACCATGAAGAAATGCTTTGTCCCAGAGACACGGAAGAAGTTACAGGAGGCTTTCAACTCGCGCTGCAAAGAGGTCAGACATCCCAGAAATCACGTGTAACCAGAATATTTTTTTTCAGGTTGCATTCTATGTGGGCGATGCTTTAAAATAATGCAAATGAGTCATTTTAATAATGTTATTGTAATGATTCCCCTGACAGGAGAACTCTGCTATTCTGAAGGAGCTTGTAGAGTTGCGCTCTAAGAAGAGCAGCCTGCTGGGCTTCAGCACTCATGCTGACTTTGTGCTTGAGATGAACATGGCCAAGACCTCCAAGAAGGTTGCAACTTTCCTTGGTAATGACTGCTGTCTTTACATGGAAATGTACCCAAAAGAGTCTCGTACAGTCGTGCTCAAAAGTTTACATAAACCTTGCAGAATCTGCAAAATGTGGACTATACTATTTTGTTAGAATAACTAACAAGACAAAAAAATAGCCGAATTTATAAAAATAACCCCATTCAAAAGTTTACGAAAGTTCATTCTTAATATTGTCGTTGCCTGGATGATCCACTACTGTTTTGTTTTGTAATGTTTGTTCATGAGTCCCGTGTTTGTCCTAAGCAGTTAAACTGCCCAATGTTCTTCAGAAAAATCCTTCAGGTCCTGCAAATTTTCCAGCATCTTTTGCATATTTGAACCCTTTCCAGCAGTGGATGTATGATTTTTAAAAATATATTTTGAGATCCATCTTTTCACACTAAGGACAATTGAGGGACTCGAACACAATTATTAAAAGGGTTCAAACATTCACTGATGCTCCAGAAGGAAACACAATGCATTAAGAGCCGTGGGGTGATTTGAGGATCACGGTTAATTGTACTTAATTTGTCTTCTATTGCTTCCGAAGGGCAGTACATGAGAGAAATTGATAATCAAAGAAAATAAGAAAAATTTGGATATCTTTATCCGGTTCAAAAGTTGTCAACTTTTGTTGTCTTGTGAACATCTTTTATGCTAAATATCCTATTCAGGACAGTATTACAAAAAAAACAGTTTGTATGTTCCCACTTATTTTGTTAATTAACTTTTTGCAGATTCTGCAAGGTGCAGGGTGTATGTACGACTGTATATAAAGGAATAGACCTGTTATTGGTGCTGAAACTGTTTTTAAAATGCTGTTATAATGTGTAAAAGCAAGAATTTGAGATAATCTGTTTATTTATTTAATATAGGTAAAATATTTATGAGAAATAAATACTTTTATTTGCCAAGGACGCATTTAAATTGATGAAAGGTGACTAAGCTATTTCAAATAAAAGCTTTACTTTTGAACTGACAAAAAATCTCTACAAAAATATTAAGCAGTACAACTGTTTTCAAAATGATGATGATAATAAATGAACCAAATCAGCATATTAGATTGATTTCTGAAGGATCATGTGACTGCTAAAAAATAAATTTTACCATCACAAGAACATTTGCAAATATATTAAAAACAGACAACCAGTTATTTTATATTGTTAATTTAAATTTTAAATGTTAGTGTTATATCTTACTGATATTCTGCTGTAAGAATACACGTGAGGCGAGACTGTGCTGGAAAACAAACTGGCCGTCTTTATTGTTCCTCAATAGCGCACCGTTTTTCAAGTGCCGTTTTTACCATACCAAAATCCCGTAACACAAAAGGGAGGTATGGAAACACAGAAAGGACTAGGGGTGTCCCCGACTAATGATTTACACATTCGAATCAGAATTGTCGAATCTTTCTATAGGCTAGTCGACCGATAGTCGAATCATCTATGTGTGTGTGAATGGGTTGGGACTGGGAGGGGCACGACAGTCAGCAGGAGGGTAAAACTATTTTTATTTTCTTTTACACACTCCACACAGCAATAACTTTTAATAAAGCGACCAAAACTGCCTGCCAATTGACAGACGAACTGACAATGGCTTTCTTATTTTGGTTTAAATAAAAGGTAATGTGGTGGATAAACATTCGTAAAACGGTTTCTCGTAACATTTTACAGCCGCGATCGAAATACAGAACATCACACAAATATATAAAAGAACATTTTGATAAATAAACCTAAAAAAAATACCTGCCTAGAGAGGAAAAGAACACACTGACTGCAGACAGGATTTGCATTTCAAATTTTGCAAAATTAAATTAAATCGGCAAAATTGCTGTGCCAGCATGCTTTCAGTGCAGCGCAACATCGAGACAACGAAAAACAATAAAAAGCATTAATTTACAGAATTAAATTAGAACAGAATATACATTACTAATAATAAAAAAAAAAAGATAAAAACGAAATCAAGTCACAGGGAGCATAATAAATGTGTGCAAAATGCCAAAGTGCAGGGGAACATAAGACTTCAGATGCAAAAGCCTCCAAGTCCGTCTGACATCTTTCTTTAAAATAAGCATTTTTGACAGGTTTCTATGTATAGGTTTCTACCCAAGTACCGGTACTTCTGAATGGGCTGAGGCTGGGATTTAGTGGGTTTGAAGTGAAAGTATTTTATGAACGTATACTATATGCGGAGAGCATTCACTCAGTGCATCTTAAGCATCTGAACTCTTCATATATAAAAAAACACAAGCCACAGTTAAATTAAGTAACCCTGAGTGACCAATAAATAAAATAAAAATTAATAAATGATTAAAACAACAAAAGTTTAGCCAGAATTGTGAAATTTCTCTTTTTAACTGCCGAAACAACAATAAACGCTAAACTGGCAGTTTTTTTTTGCTAAACATGTTCACAGCAAATTAAAATTAGAAACGGCTGAAATGTTTGAAAACACTTGTACCCTACCCGATCGAAAAAAATCCAGTCTTTCACTCTGCTTGTGTGCGTTTGAGTCTTTTCGAATTGTGTGCGGGGAAAACCAACTTGTTAACGTTGGCCGGCTGCAGTGCGCTCTTAAACTTGCCCGTTTTAAGTGGAAAGCCATGTTTGTTGTTGATGAGTGGTAGGACATGAGCTGTTGGCACAACTTGCATTTTACTTTTTTTGGATCATCTTTTACGATTTCAAAGTGCATCCACACTTTAGAGTTTCTTATTCCAGACATTAAGTAATCCCTGCCGCCAAGATGAGCCTCGTCTGTCACTGATCAGGGAAAGTGAAACTTAAATCTGTCACAGGGGTGGTTGGATTTATTCACACACACACACGTTAAAAATATTTATTGAACGCTTCTTTCTTTTCACGTTTTTTTTTTACAGCATTATCATAATTAAAGGCTGTATATAACTTAATATAACCATACAAAACCAGTAGTTCTGTGTGAAATTAGACATTACGCACCCCCATATTGCCAAAATGGTATGATCCTCGTTTCATAACACCCACGAAGATTCGACTGTGAGATTGGTGGTCGAATCAGGCTCCGTATATCGATGCATCGAATCTTTGACTATTCGGGGTCACCCCTAGAAAGGACAATTAGCGTTTCGTAAATACACAACATATTCCTTCGTCCTAAATTTGAAACCATAAAGAAAATGAACATTACTTCTAAAAAAAATTGTATTTTAAATTTTTTTTATTTAACCTAACTAGGGAAAGAGGGTAGACTACCTCGATTCCCAGACAGGACCCTGGGGATTATTCTGCCCCAATGTTGTGTGTTTGTCACTAGCTACAGTGTCAGTCTATTCGGAGGTCTGCCTTCTCTCTGAGGAAACGGCCGATCCCTCTGTACGCTCACAGTCACAGTCTTTTTAACAGGAGTTTGGTTTGACAAGGACACTGGCTGAGTTGTAGGAAAAGTGTCTTTCACCTGACTTGGCAAAGTCTCAGTCACTGCATTCCCAAAGGTTGGTTCAGAAGAATGCTCAAGCAGCTGGTGGTAATCTGGAGACATTTCTGAATAAGGAACCGTCGTCACCTATTCTTCTGAGCTTTCACCAGAATTTGCAGCTAGTAACTGGTCTACATGACTTTTCCAGATGAGGTGAGCGTCGACAAGTTCAACAGTGTAAGACACTGGGCCAGTTTGTGCAATCACCACTGCTGGTAGCCATTTGACACCTTTTCCATAGTTATGAGCTAACACTTTGTCTCCAGGTCTGAAACAACGATGTTTTGCTTTTAAACGTTGTTCTATCTGAATGTTTTGTTGTACTTGAACAATTTGTTTTGTTTTCTGGGGTTTCAACAAATCCAGATGAGTGTGAAGCTGTCTTTTGAGCATTGCGGTGGCAGGCGACACTTTGGTGGTAGCATGGGTGGTGTTTCTAAGTGAGTAAAAAATGTTGATGCGTTGATTTAGTGATCCTTTCCCCTGTGTTGACTTAAGAGCTTGCTTCATCGTCTGGACAAACCTTTCAGCAAGACCGTTAGTGGACGGGTGATAAGGTGCTGACCGAATGTGTTGAATCCCATTGGCCTTCATAAAAGCCTCAAACTCCTCTGAGACCAGCTGAGGTCCATTGTCACTGACAAGTTGCTGAGGGAGGCCAAAACTACCAAAAATTGAACGAAGGGCTTCCACCGTTTTCACTGATGAAGTGTTTTTCATTATCTCAACCTCTGGCCATTTGCTGTGGGCATCCATAAGAACTAAAAACATATGGTCTTCCAATGGCCCTGCAAAATCAACATGAACTCTCACCCATGGTTCCTCAGGCCAGGGCCAGGGGTGTAACGGGGCTGGTTGAGGGGTATTTCTCAGCTTTTGACATGCACTGCACGATTTGGCCTTCTCTTCAATCTCAGAGTCCACACCTGGCCACCAAAGGTAGCTACGGCCGATTTCCTTCATCCAAACTACTCCACAGTGTCCAGAATGAAGCTTCTCAAGTACTCGTCGTCTTAAGGGTGGTGGAATAATGACCCTTGAGCCCCATAGTAGACAACCAGATTCAACTGTTAGCTCATTTCTCCTGCTCACATAAGGCCTTAAGAGCGGTGACATTTCTCCCACTTCCCCTCTGAGCACGAGATCCAAAACCTTGGACATCACTGGGTCAGTACGTGTGTGCTTTTTTACCTGAGCTGCTGTTACTGGGGAATTGTCCACCTCTTTGAAATAGAAGATTTACGCCTTTGCTGGTTGTAGAGGAGTAGTGGGCAACGGCAGTCGGGAAAGCCCATCGGCATTGGCATGATGTTCTGATCGTCTGTATTTGATATCATACTGATGTGCAGAAAGGAAAACAAGTGCATTATTGCAGCTGCAAGTGAAGGAATGCCTGAATGTGGGCAAAAGATGGAGGTGAGAGGTCTGTGATCTGTTAGGAGCGTAAATCGCCTTCAAAACAAGAACTGATTAAATTTCTTCACCCCGAACACAATGGCAAGTGCCTCATGCTCAATTTGGGCATAGTTGCCTTCAGCCTTGCTCAAAGTTTGTGATGCAAAAGCGATGGGTTTTTCCTCACCTGATTGCATGGTGTGTGACACCACCGCCCCACGCCAAATGGCAACGCGTCACATGCCAGCTGCACTGGCAGAGCAGGGTTAAAATGGGTGAGTGCTTCAGACTGCGCTAAAGCCATTTTCACTTCAGTGAACGATTCCTCACATTGTTTAGTCCATTCCCACTTTTTGAATTTGTTCAGTAGTTCGTGCAGTGGTTTTAGCCTGTTAGCTAGATTTTGCACAAACTTTGCATAATAAGCCAACAGCCCCAAAAAAGACCGAAGCTGACTAACGTTTTGCGGAGCTGGTGCTTCCACTATTGCCTTCACTTTTGAGGGTGCCTTATGAAACCCCGAACCATCAATTGGCCCAAATACTCAACGGAAAGGCAGAAAAACTCACACTTGTCCTTCCTGACCTTCAGTCCGAAACTCTGCAGTCTTTGCAAGGTGGCTTCCAAATTACTCAAATGTTCTTGCTCATTCTTTCCGGTAATCAGCAAATCATCAAGGTAGCACTGCACCCCGGTCAGCCCACTGAGAATCTGGTCCATTGCTCTTTGAAATAGTGCCAGCGCTGAGGTAATCCCAAATGGAAGTCTCTGAAATTGATACATTCACTTATGCTTCACAATGGTAAGAAGATTTTGTGTGCTCGGGTCCACGTGCATCTGTAAGTATGCCTGGCACAAATCTATTTTACTGAACCGTTGGCCCCCAGCAAGACCAAAAAAGAGATCCTCGATAAGTGGCAGCGGATACTGCTCTGGGGTCAGAACTGGATTTACGGTTACCTTAAAATCTCTGCACAATCGAAGGGACCCATCCTTCTTCATTTCCGGCACGACAGGTGTAGCCCATTCACTGGTGTGTACTGGTCGTAGTACTCCAGCCTTTATGAGTCTCTTCAGTTCGGCTTCCACCTTGGGTTTAAGTGTACAGGTCTGGCTTTCAAACATTTTGGCTGACTGCCTGGCTTCACTGTCAATTTCGCTACAATGTCCTTCATACTTCCAAGTTCATCACTGAACACATCTGCATATTTATTTAGAATTCCTTGCAGGTTTGTGTTTTCATTTATCAGATGGACCTCTTGCCAATTCAGCTTGTTCTTCTCTTGCCAAGCCCTTCCTAGCAAGGCTGGGTGATTGCCATCAATAACGTACAGTGGTAGTTTCCTTTTTTGCATATTGAGTTCAACTGTCACCCCAATAACCCCTTTAACAGGAACTATCTCACCGGTGTATGTCTTTTGTGTGATGTAATTTCCTTTAATGTCGTCTCTGAAACCAATGACACCGCAGCTCCTGTGTCTACCTGCATGTGTACTGGTTTTCCGTCCAGAAACGGAGTCACCCAGTAGCCTCGTCCTTCTCCTGAAACAGATAAAACACAGAGCGTCCTCGTCCTCTGTACCCGAATCACTCTGTGTTGTCTGAGTGTTTTCCAATTGGTTCACAAACTTTTGTTTGAATTTTTGATGACTTTTCATTTTAGGTCCAGCGTAATTACTTGGTTGTGTCTTTTTGTTTTTGTAGTGTTATGGCAAAAATTAATTTTTGAAAAATTAATTTTAAATTCATTGACATCACTAATAAGAGACAAACCATAATCCAATTGTCTTTATAAAGATTTATTTTTCTTGCAAGAAAGAGCCACGGTCAGTGCAGCCATTCGAGGCTGCCTTGAGTGTGAACTGGAGACACAAAGAAACCACAAGCTTCTTATGTCTAAACAACCCCTTCTCAGTAGTTTTCCATTTCCATACAAGGTAAAGGCAAGAAACACAATACACAAATGGTCCCTCTTTGTCTTAGAACTAATTTAAATTATGCGACACCTTTGGTTCAGGAAGGCTCTCAATCTAGATGTCCCGCTGGTACCCCCCTGGGTTTCCACAGACACCTGTGTCAAAGGTGTTTTGCATGGCTGAAACAGATGTTGATTTCTGTGTGAACTCAAACATAAATCTTATTCTGTGATTTAAATTTTTCCCCAACAGCAGGCACGCTCAATGTGACCTTTTTTGCCACAATTTCTACAGTTCATGTCCTTGCACCAACAGTCTCCTGGCTGATGTCCCCCTTTTCCGCATCGATAACATGGTTTATCTGAGTTTGACTTGTTTTTGTCGGCATAAACCTTGTGCACTTGGGTCGATGCACTTAGTTGTTGTGCCTCTTTTGCGGCCATTTCCATAGATGTGCTGATTTCTATGGCCTTTTTTATAACGTTAAATTACTTTCAGTTTTTGTATAGCCTCACTTCGAAGACCACAGACAAGCCTGTCACGTATGGTGTCACTCAGTGACTGGCCAAACTCACAATATTCAGATAGTTGTTTCAACACAGCCACAAATTGAGAGATGGATTCGCCATCTTGCTGATTTTTTTTTGTGGAATCTGAATCTTTCAGCAATAATCAGTGGTTTCTGTGAATAGTGGTCTTTAAGTAAACCCACTATTTCCTGATAGGATTTGTCACCCGGTCTGTTTGGCTGTGTTAAACTCTGCAGCAGATTAAATGTTTTCACACCCATGACACTCAGAAAAGTTGGCACTATGGCTGCGTCTTTGATCTCATTTGCCAGCACAAAGTAGTCAAAACGTTCAGTATAGGCACTCCACTGTTCCACGGATTCATCAAATGATCCAATGCTACCGATTAATCCAGCCATTTTGTTTACTCACTCCTCTTAATGTTTCTTTGTTCATCAGCCTTGCGATTCCTCTCCCCCTCTTAATCCGCGTTCGTCGATCTGCTTCTTTCCTGTCTTTCTCTCTATTTCCTTCCAGCCAAGACAACTTGTTCAGCTCCGATCGTCGCGGTTCTGTGCGGGGTCGCCGTGCATTCACGCTTCTCCCTCGTGGAAGATGGCGAGGTCGAGACGGGGAATTTGCGGCACGAACATCTGTCATACGAAAACAAAAACTCTGTGTGGTACGAAACGTCCTCGTCGCCAATTATGTTATATCTTACTGATATTCTGCTGTAAGAATACACGTGAGGTGAGAGTGAGCTTGAAATCAAACTGGCCGTCTTTATTGTTCCTCAATAGCGCGCCAACATCAAGTGACGTTTTTACCATACCAAAATCCCGTAACACAAAAGGGAGGTATGGAAATACAGAAAGGACCATTAGCATTTTGTAAATACACAACAGTTAGTTAATAAAAAAATACTGTTCATTGTTCGTTTGTTCATTGTTATCTTTGTGCTGTTGTGTTTAACCCTTTGTTCTATTTCCCAATGTAGAGGATCTGGCCAGTAAACTGAAGCCGCTGGGTGAGGAGGAGAGGGCTGTCCTTCTGAAGCTGAAGGAACAGGAGAGCCAGAAGAGAAATTTCTCCTTCACTGGAGAACTTCACGCCTGGGACACAAGTTACTACATGACCCAGGTGGAGGAGACCCAGTATGCAGTGGATCAGAACCAGCTAAAGGAGTATTTCCCAATGGAGGTGGTTACCAAAGGCCTTCTGGACATCTATCAGGAGCTATTTAATCTCAACTTTCAGCAGGTAGAGGGAGCACCTGTCTGGCACGATGATGTGACGTTGTACTGCGTTAAAGACCGCTCCTCAGGCCAGGTGTTGGGCCAGTTTTATCTGGATCTTTTCCCCAGGTAAGCACTCATACCTAGTTTCTACAGAAATTGTGCTGGTGGGGATCTGGAAATCTTTCATTCTTAAGAACACATTTCTTAACTGCTATCTTTGGGTTCCTAAAAATACTTAATGTTCAATTTTCTTTTTCTTTTTTTTTCTTAAGAATCATTAATGTGTATTACTAGAAATAAGGATGTGCACAGGTACTCCGAGTTGACACCAATTATCAATAATGTAAAGAATGATTGGTCATGATTGTGTGATGTAACTTTTTGCAGAATATTCAACCACTCTAAAAAACGAGTCAAATAGGGACCTCATTTTTTATTTTATAATTGCAAAATAATTTTCAGCAGCATTCAGCACAAATAAGAATAACGTCCATTTACTCTAGCAGGGCTCCAGACTAACTTTTTTCACTAGGAGCACACTGGCCCCCAACTGAAAATTTTAGGGGCACAATCAGAAATTTTAGGGGCGCACACCGTAAATCAACATGCTAACCAAATCTACTAATTTCCACTGTATTACTAATAGGGATCGGTATCGTTAAGGTTTTAATGGTATTACTACTCTTACCGATACTGCTTATCGATCCGGTACTTTAACAGTATTATTACGGTTCTTTTTATTATACTTTATATTTTTTTTTTATAAAAAAAAAACATAATTAAGAACACAATTAACATGGCTTTATAATCTGAAAAGTAAAATATCTATAGCAAAAGAAACCGCAAAGTTTGAACAAAAATATAAAACATCTATTTGTAAATGGACCAGTGTGCAGGCATTCGGAAGGTTTGCTAACATTAATATTACAGTAAAGAACAAACCTACAAAGAAATCTAATAAAGTAATGAAATGTAAAATAACACTGCATAGTTTTCACAGTATAAATTGATAGATTAATGCAAGCTAAAGTTATTAATTCAAGAGATGTGAATATTTTCTATTTGCCTTTTGTTCGATTCGAATTAATGGCTCAATCGTCAGCAGGTTTATTAGACGCTGTCCCTTTAAGACCGATCGAATGCAGAATTAATAATATCATATTCTCCTATTTCTCCAAACTATTTACGCCCATTTAGGATATAAACTGTTAAAATAACTACTCTCCAATCCGATCATTTTGACACAGGCTATTTGTTGTTTATTTGATGGTTTAGACGCGCACACGAAGCCTAAAATATTAAGTGCAAGTCGGTCCATTTCGCAGCACACACACATAAGCCGCCTTGAAGTTGGAAACCGCGTCTCTTGCGCGGATTATTGTGCATTTAATAGCTCTTTATTAAACACATCCCGCAGTTTAGCAACAGTAGAGACTGCAGTTTACAACAATCACTGAATCTGACGTTTAGTTTAGGTTTAAGGAGAAATGACAGCGCAAGGCTGTGAAGGGAAGGATGTCGCGCTCGACTGAACACGGCTATAGGAATAGTTTTACCTCATACCATATTTTTATAATTCTTGGAAGCCAAAATCGAAAATAAAATTAGATTAATATCACAGCACATCCCTAAAGTTTAAGCAGACTAAACTTTTGTGTAGTTCTCTTGGCCATCGTCACACATTAAGCTGACTGACGTGTTGTGTTCGCTGTAGCTCGCTCGCTTTCTCTCTCTTCTGGATTGCGAATAGCAAAAATGCATCACGGACAAATGGTTTAATATTATCTCATATAGAAAGATAGAATTTGCCAGACATAACGTCTATCAATTATAAATAGTAAGTGTATTTTCTTAATTTCTCCAGTAGCGACAGCAGGCAAATTTACTGGTCGCACATGTGCGACTGGGTGTAAAATTCAGTCGCACACTCTCAAATTTGAGTCGCAAAATGCAACCATATAGTCGCACTCTGGAGCCCTGTCTAGAGAGGGCACAAATGGATGTGACAGAACTGTGTCCTGAGACAGGCTCTTTAAAAAAATAAAAATATTAAAGATGCAGTGCTGAACGCCAGTCACGATGAGAACGGTACCGGTATTATGATTACTGTGGTAATCTGCAGGCAGAGGAACAGACTGCCTTGGAAAGTTGGAAGTTATGCACCAAAATAATTTTGTATAATTAATAATTAATTTGTTGAAATATAATTGTTTAAATTGTGGCTGTAATAACCTGTTGTCTTCATTATTTACTAGATAATGTTTGAAAAGTAAAGTAAAAGAATACAGAATATAAAATGGTACATACATTTAGCAAAATGCTTATCTTTTAGAGTTTAAAGATTTTTTTTTCCCCCTAGCTAACTGAGTTATGGACATTGAATGGCAATCCTGAGGTCAATGTAACGTGATGGTACGTAGGGGTGTGAACCTACACTGGTCTCACGGTTCGATCACGATTATCATACCATAGATTCATTTCAATTCGATATCACGATGCATCACAATGCATTGACGATGCACTGCATCCTCATGTATACAATTTTGTCAGTCAGTTATATGAACTGAACCTTTAATTTTACCTGCTCAAATAAAATGCGCTTCTTGAATGTATCAAACAAAACTCAAGTCTGGGCACAGAAGACAACCGGAGCATTTAGAACAAATACACAAAATACTAATAGCCACTTCAGGAGGTGGTCTGGGCCGCATTACAGTCAAATCTAAAGACTAAATACATCTGGTTGTTGAAATCACACATGTAAATTTTACTCATCGCAACAATGCTAAAAAAAAATTTACGTGTGAGCGTGTTATGGGCTATATGACATAGCCAGATATGACGGCGCTACTGAAACACGCATTGCCGCATACGAGCAGCTGCGTATCTCTTCATCATGCAAATGCACAAACTACAGAGAGTAAAGTTGCAGGTGCTCAACATACCGGTGTTGCAGGTGCTCAACATATTCATTAAAGGTCCCATGGCATGAAAATTTCATTTTTTTAGGTTTTTTAACATTAATATGAGTTCCCCTAGCCTGTATATGGTCCCCAAGTGGCTAGAAATTTTGTTGGGTGTAAACCGAGTTCTGGCTGTCTTTCTCTGCCTTTGAGAAAATGACAGCTCAGACGAGCTGATCTGGACATTCCCTGTTAAGACGTCATACCAGGAAAGGTTACCTCCCCTTCCTCTGCTTTGCCCGCCCAGAGCATTTGGAGAAAATGGATTCAGTTTATGTCAGCACAGGCTTTACAAACTGACTTTACAATATGGATTTGACAGCACCGCGACAAACAGTGAGTAACAGTGTTCATTAAAGGTCAACATTAATATGAGTTCCCCTAGCCTGAATATTGTCCCCAAGTGGATAGAATTGTTGATCGGTGTAAATCCGAGTTCTGGCTCTCTTTCTCTGCCTTTGAGAAAATGACAGGCCAGACTAGCCAATCCTGAAGTCTCCTGGTTTGACGTCCAAGCAGGAACGGTTACCTCCCTTTCCTCCGCCCAGAGAATCTGGCACGCCCATGCAAACGCTCGAGATATCATTGCTTGTGAACGAGTGAACGCTGGCAGTTTCTCAGTGTTTGGATGTACAAATGAAAACACAAGTCTTTTTTCAGTTCCTTCTGATCTGTGGTCAGTGATTTCTGATGTGTAGCTAATTATTTATTATTCGTGCACACTCAGCGGCTTCTCTCTCTCCAGACAGAACGGTGTTTTCGTGTTTTCTATCTTGTGAGTCAGTGTTTTTGTATGTCCTCGTCGCGTCTATCTGTTATAAAATGTGCATACAGTCGTTTCTGCTCAACATCAGCAGAGTCACATCTTTAGAGATAAACCTCACGCACACCGAAGCTCGGGCTGCACTGACCGGTCGGCCTTCAACATCACCGACCCCCAGTACTGCATCTGGCCCACAGCGGAGGCACCTTACGCGAAGCGAGATTAAGCAGACGGGGGGTAAGCGTGAGCATATCCGGGCTAGCCAGCCTAGCCCCACTATAAACTGGATTACATTCGATTAATGCTGTTGTCTTTGTTTGCGCTGTGTACTCAATGCGCGTCACTGACGCCTTTCATATGATTGGAACATATCTAAAAATAATGCTATTATCAACACTTACTCGTAACTCGTTCATCTCGACAGCTGTAATGGTACTTTGCATGTGTTACAAAGTTGGTAATAATGATGAAGACGGACTCGGTGTGACTGGGACTGGATACAAACACAATAAACTCGCGCTGACTGACAGCGCTCTCATAACTCAGTAGTTACTATAAATAACTTTGTTAGCGATCGCTGAGCTCAGTCTCTGGTACATTAGTGATGTCCGGTTCGCAAACGATCTTTCTTTTGAACCGGTTCTTTTTAGTGAACCGAATCAGTTCACCAAATCGGACTGAATCGTTCTAAACGGTTCGCGTCTCCAGTCAGCGCTGATCCATAATTTACTAAAGTTACTAACTTTCTGACATGAGTGACAGCCCCTCTGACTAAATAAACCTGAAGTATATGCTGTAACTATAACAGTTCACTGAACTGAGACTGACAGAACTGATGTGAAGTGAACTCCGGTCCATCCGTCTCTCTGGCAGCAGCTTGTACCTGCTCGTGCCTCGTAGACCTCGTTAAACCACGCCCCCTCCGCTCATTTCAAATGCAAAGATGTCAGCCAATCACAACAGTGGGCGTTTTTACTGAAGTCTCACAGCAGACACGCCTCTTGAAACAGGGCATTCAGCCACAGGGCAAACATCAGTATTGAAAAAATGCCTTTTATTTCTAAATTATGACATTTTATGATGTAAAAATCATACTAACAGTATAATTACACCTCAGGAAACATTATAAAATAATATAAAAATGCCATGCCATGGGACCTTTAATACCTGATCTGTGATCAGTGATTTCTGATGTGTAGCTAATCATTCAAGTTCACTCAGACTTTCTTTCTAGATCGTTTAATGATCGCGTCTTGATGCCCTAAGCGTAATTCATCAGTGAGTCAAGCCAGTGACTAAAACAATCGTTTCTGTTAGTATCATGAATAGACATGTGCCGGTAAACGGTAATACGATATACCGCAATAATGAACATGCACAATATTGTTATCGTGGGCACTTCAAAATACCATGAATAATTATTTATTACGAATTATTCAGATTTTTAAAATGTATTTTAAGAATACTTTACCCATCAACCGTTTAAAATGAACAATGCGTCAAAGAGGAACGCGCACTGATGTAAACAGACCGTTCATGAGCCGAGCACATGGCGAAAGGCGTGTAGACGCACTGAAGTGCACATTCACTTTCAGACAGCAGAGGGCGCTGATGGAACAGCAGAAATACAGCCGTTTCCCCAGTAATCACAATCCGGTCATCGTCATCACATAACCTAATACTTAAAGACTTAAAGTCATTTTCAAACTTAAATTTTTTTTTAAAGTTTTAAATTACATGCCCTAAATATTGTTTGAATATGTTCTGACTGTTGTTCAATCACACACTTTACAATATGGCTCCATTATTTAACATTAGTTCATTCATTAACAAACTGACAATGAAAAATACTTCTAAAGCATGTATTAATCTTAGTTAAATGTACATTTCAGCATTTAATAACACATTATTAAAATCAAAAGTTGTAACTGTATTATTTTATGGACCTGAGCTTACACTAACAGTTGCTTTTTTAAACTAACATTATCAAAGAAGAATAACTTCTGTAAAAATGTAGCTATTCGCTCTTTGTTAATGTTAATGCATTAACTGGCGAGACATTATTGTAAAGTGTTACCTATTGTTCTTTATAATTCTTTAGCACTTTAATCTGTTTCAAATATTTGTTTACTTTATACATTTTTGTGTATTGCTTTATTGTATTTAAATTAGTGCTGTCAAACGATTAAAATATTTAATCGCGATTAATCGCATTAATGCCATAGTTAACTCACAATTAATCGCACATTTTTATTTATTCTAAATGTCCCTTGATTTCTTTTTGTCCCATTATTTTTTCTTATTTTAATGCTCTTATCAACATAGAAAAGTGGATCGGCTTGCTTTGTTCAAATGTTTGTTTTATTGAAAACAACATTGGCATACTGTAGTGTTCGATTTCACACCAACATTCTCACTTGAAGCAGTCATTCACACTTGGAGCAAATAATCGCTCACACAATGTAACACTGTCCATCAATAAAAGGGTGAAAAAAAATACTTTGTTGCACAAACAGCCCCTTCAACAGCCCTTTCTAAGGGATCAAAACAGGGTGAT
Source organism: Gobio gobio (assembly GCF_949357685.1). Lineage (NCBI taxonomy): Eukaryota > Metazoa > Chordata > Actinopteri > Cypriniformes > Gobionidae > Gobio > Gobio gobio. The sequence continues at coordinate 17,230,799 of NC_137112.1, read as the reverse complement.
ACAAAATAAAATTACAAAGTGCACATGCAAGGTAAACTAGGACTCCGCCTATAGTGCAGTTAAACCAGGGGTCGCCAACTAGCGGACTCCGGTCCAAATCCGGACCGCGAAGCCTTTTGACGTAGGCTAATGAAACAGTTAACGTTGCAATGCTCACTGTTGCGTTCAGACCCAGACGCGCGGTCAAGCATGCAGGTGCGAATCACACCGGACGCGAATGACGCGACATGCACGCCGCTTAATTCGCGCCGCAGAATGTCTATTTGCGTCTTTACATTGACTTAAATCACTCGTGCAAAACGCTTCATTCACGTCCGGTGTGAATGCACCATCAGAGCAGAAAGCAGCGCTCAAGACAAGCACTTTTAGTTGAAGACCCCTGAGTTAAACCATGGCATAATACGTTTCTCATTTCGGCGTCTCACGCTTGCCATCCACGTCTACTCTTTTAATGGCCCAAACAAGTGTGGGCAGCCGCAGCGTGCCTGATGTTTTGTTTCCGGTCTAGCTACATCCGGAGTGGTGTTGTAGTTTTTCTAACGTTACTAGTTGCTGCAACAGCATGTGAAAAAACTACAAAGTTTGTTAGACCAAAAAGAACGTTAATCTCGCGATAAAAAAATTGACGCCGTTAAAATAGGTTTGCGTTAACGTCGTTAATAACGCGTTTAACTGACAGCACTAATTTAAATGTTTGGTTCTTTTGTTATAAGAAAGTTTTTTTAAACCTGTTATAGTATGACAACACTTTTTTTTGCAACTTTTTTTTAAATATCGCGATAATACCGTATACCGTGATAAAAGCTTCAGCAATTAATCGCAACATGAACATTTGATACCGGCACATGCCTAAAAACAAATCAGTTTTTTAAGTGATTAAACTACTGAGAGCAATCAGAGAACACTCTTTATAATGGTCGTTTGACAGAGGGCTCTGTCACAATCACAGCAGCACAATATTTTACACGCATATTTGATCCATTATCCACCTGGTTTGTTGTTTCCTACCCTTGGGTGCACACGAGGGTCAGGTTAACGCTTCAGTAGCATACATAACACACACATATTCACACCATTATCGCATCTCCAAATCCCCTTTATAAACACACACAGACAACAGATAAATGAATCCATAGATGTTTATTGGACTTATTTGCATATTATGTTTTGTCTTCGGCCGCGGTCTGTTTGTGTTGTGGTTAGTCCTGGGGCCTGTACCATGATGGTAGTTTAACAAACTCAGGGTTACAGGATTAGTTTCGAGTTGATAAAACCAAACCAATCTATTTAGGCTTTGTTGGTCCCATGATGCTGATCATCTGCTTTCTCTGTCAACTCAGGCTTTGATCCTGAGTTTAGGATTTTAGCTGTGACATCAGCAGTGAACAGCCAATCACGCGCTGTTGATCAGTGAAACTGACATCTACTTCTCGCGAGAGAAGCAGCGAAATTGATTTCTCTCTTCTGCAGAATATTACATGATTGAAAATATTAAGAATTTAAACAAGTTTACACAGGAAGAAGAAAAGAGCTGTCTATGAAAGTGGACAACTTTAAGAAAAATCTTACTTAGTGCAATTAAAAGTTCTGAAGCTAGTTTAGTTGATATATAGAGAGAATTGAACATTTAAACTCACATGTAGTCATTTGTATAGCTTTATTTATTTATTTTAAAGCTTATTTGTATGACCTTTTATATAGGCTATTTTTATCAATTTTAACTATGTGCCTATTAATGATTGATTAACTAAAATGATACATGTGTAATTGATTAAGGGTATAATAATTACTTAAAGCTACACTGTGATATTTTCCCCCATCTAGTGGTGAAAAGGTATATGACCATCCAGTGAATTTTAGTTTCTGTTCCTCTCAATTCCGATTTCGTTTGAACTCCTAAGGTGGCCGATTTAGTCCAAGATTAACATGGCCTTCCAGTTCGACCTCGTCCACATTCGACACGGTGTCTGTGGGATATTCTGTGCGCAGTGGGATGGTTGGAACTCAACTGGCCTAATTATTCGGCTAGAAAGAACTGCAGCTAATCCAGAGTGAACTTTGATGATAGTAATGTTTATTCAGTCATCCAATTGCAAGGCATGAACAGGTTTGCGTGGATATGTACATAAATGTGGTTTCTGTGAGAGAACAAATAAGGATGGTAAATATACATACACAGTTAAGAACTGTATAACTATACTTATAAGTTACATTTGTATAATGTAACCGTAAACCACAGCTTATTGTACCATATATAGGCGCTAAATGCAGCTGCATTAAAAGGAGCGGAGCTGCCGCTGCTGCTGCTAACAAGCGGTGTCGGATTACAAAAGTGTGTGCGCAGCTTTAACACTGCAGTGCGCTCTGTATAACAATTGTTAATATCCATCAACATACATTACAAGCAAATATTTTCTAAAAACGAATAAACATTGTTGATAACAAAATAACTGAATGATTATTCAAATAGGTGAGCATTACGCTATTGTATGTTGACACAAAAATACTTCTGAGGTGACATCAACTGAATTACGCGATGACACACTCTGAAACACATCTACAATGACAATAACTATTATTACTTACGGAGTTATTAACGCACAGAAATACCACACAAGGAAAAACAGACTTTTGAGGAATAAACAAGCAAGGAAAACTCTGTATAACTCTGTTACTGGACGCTGCTGAGATGAAAACTCTGTTACTGGACGCTGCTGAGATGAAAACTCTGTTACTGTACGCTGCTGCGATGAAAACTCTCTGCGCATGCACCAGACAAGTCTGAACAAGTTGACGCGCACATGCGCGAGGCAGAGAATTGTGTACAGTGCCATCGAGTATTAAAACCGGTTAAAACGCGAAAGGCGAAGCTTGAATTTACGGGTATGTCCCTCTTTGGCTAATGTACTTTCAAGATGGAGGGGCAACATGGCGACCACCGTTAGATCTCATTACCTTATGTATTTTCAATGGCATATTATAAACTTACGAGAATACTTTATTACTTGAAAGAAGTAAATATACATTAATGAGCACATATATTTTTGAAAGAACTAAGTGTTTTGAGCTAAGAATAGACTAAAAAAGTTACACAGTGTAGCTTTAAATGATATCTAAGTCATTCAAAATTATTATAATAAATAAGCATTGTTAAAAGCCAGACACTTTAGTCTTTAAAAAAACATTTGCTATGTAGTGACCTTTAATTAGGAGTATAAACAGGGGAAGTGACTTCATTGCATCAGAGGTGTGTCACTTTGCTCACAGCTGATTGGTCTAATTTCTAATTAATTTATCCAGAACTAGGGTCGGGAATCGTGAGAAATTTTCCGGTTCCGGTTCCGGTTCCGCCTAATGATTCCGGTTCCGATTCCGGTTCCATTAAAATTATTAAACAAATAGTGGTAAAGGAAAAGGCACAATACGCAACTCAAACAATTCTTTTTGTGTTTATTACTTGCTCTCAAATTAATTTACAGTTTGGCAATATCAAAAAAAGTCCTGTATTGAACATATTACAGTAAGCCATTCTGGCAAAAAAAAAAAAAAAGTAATTTATGGACATTAAAATTAAATGTTCAAATGAACACCTCTGAAATTGTCTTATTACATTTTCTGTCTCTGAATAAAACCAAGTTATAAATTATATTTATTAGTTCTATTTATTAATTAGTTGTAGCCCGCCCACACTGACAATTGATTGGTTGACTTAACGAAACAGGCCAATCAGGATGCTCTGTCTTACATGCGCTTCATTAGGTGCACACTAGCACACACACGCAAGGTCTCTCGCTCTCTCTCCCTTTCTGCCGTGCGAGCGTACACAGTCTGTGTCTCGCATACGCGCTCTTGCTGGCTCGCTCTACATTGCGGGAGAATTTAACTAATTTGCGGGCATTAGGGAGCCGCTATCAATATGCGGGAGACTCCCGGAACTTCGGGAGACTTGGGATGTCTACATACTTGTGACTTTCTCTTCACCATGCGAAAATATCTGACGCAAAACCGCGAATGTGTAGTGCGAGGGCTTTCAGTGCTGAACTGCGTTAATTTTTTGCACTCCTGAAAGCGGCAGGCAACGTAATTAATATTCATGATGAGGTGAGCTGTCGCTCGCTATTAAAAATCAGAAATCAAAAATCAGAAAATTCAAAAATCAGTATCGGTTCTGCATAAGAACCGGTTCTCGGTTCCCAACCCTATCCAGAACATAACCTGCCCTGGAGCAGGTTACCCGTGGAGCGTAAGTTACTATGGAGATGAACACTGCTAAAAGCCAAACCACTTTAATGGTGCCTAAAACCCAGGATTGGCACAAACTAAGCTTAAACATATCTGGCTAGCCAGCTAAACCGGCTTCATGGTATAGGCCCCTGGTTACCAGAGGCAAATGGCAATCAATCACACGTCGCGAGTGTATCTGCACACTTGCCCAAACTGCCTTTATAATGAATGACACTGTTATGCTGCACAAAGCTCTTACTGTATTCCTGTCGATGTCGTGTTTGCTGTTGTGGTGAAAGCATTTTGTGAGAGAACGCGCTGCAATGATGAGATCACTGCATTCACGCGATCAACAGACTGTCTGTATACTCAATGCTCATCACTGCAGCCTTTCATGTGATGGGAATAGATCATAAAATAATGCTATAATCCACACTTTGACGATTCATTCATCTCGACGGCTGTAATGGTACATTACATGTGTTACAAAGTTTGTAGAATAAGGTGGAAGACAGAGTTGACGTGACTGGGACTGTTTATTCAGAACTCTCAGCTACAAATAAGCTTTTGCTAACAACACAGCGCTCTCAACAACTCCAACTCTCAGTGGTTCACGCACAGTCAGCCTCTCTCTCTCTCTCATGCATGCAGTCAGTGCGTGCAGTGCCTCGCTAAACCACGCCCCCTCCGCAACATCATCTAACACTCATTTCAAATGCAAAGATGTCAGCCAATCACAACAGTGGCCGTTTTCACTGAAGTCTCACAGCAGACACGCCCCTTGAAACAGGACATTCAGCCAGAGGGGTAATAACAGTATAGAAAAAATGCCTTTTATTTCTAAATTATGAAAAAAAAAATATGTAAAAAGCATACTAACTATACAAGTACACCTCAGGAAACATTATAAAATAATAGAAAAATGCCATGCCATGGGACCTTTAAAAGTAAAGAAACGTAATGATCTGACCAGTGCTGTTGCCGCGCGCTCTCCTATTGCGGTCTTTGATTACTAATTTCAAAATCAAAGACCGCAATAGTAGAGCGTGCGGCTCAATGATGATCAATAAAATGCAGCTCACATCTGTTGTTTTCGGCGACGTGAACTCCAATAAATCTGCATATAGTGCGGGAATTAAAGATTGGATTTATATTCATTTTGCGGAGATACATTTGTGACCAAATGTAAATGAAACATTTGCATCTCCCGTCGCTCTGCCATTGAATGCTACCGCGACAACGCACGTACGTGACAAATGACAGCAGAAAAGAATCAGTACATTAGAATCGGTTATGGTCTATTACTGAACCGATACCGAATTGTCCTTGTCTGCATCGCGATGCATCGAAGAAAAACAATTTATTTCGACACCACTAGTACGCAGCAAATGACGTTAGAAAAGAATCAGTACATTATAATCAGTTATGGTCTATTACTGAACCAATACCGAATCATCCTTGTCTGCATCGTAGAAGCAATTAATTTCGACACCCCTAATGGTACGTGACAATTTTTACAAGCTGTTGAATCCCTTATTGAGTGATGACATGATACATTTCAGTAAGTTGTACTGTTTCTTTCAACATACCTTCTGATGTTTATGTTTATTTGGTTCTGTAACTAGTAGTAAAGAGGAAGAGGGTTGTGTGGAACTAACTGAACAGCAGTTTCTTTCAGTTGTTTCCCCTCCATCTGGCCTAAAACACTGTTCATTTTCCTCCAGCTTGAAATGTTGACTACAAACATGGAGGCTTTTCAGATTTTTCTGTCACAGTGTCCTCTCCATATTTGCGATTCCTTGCACCCTATAGCCACTGCCTACAACGCGTTGGATCCTTCACTGGAAACTGAAAATAACTCACTCCTGCTAAACATTTAGGCTACTCTTTTAATTTTTTGCACCCAGGAACAATAAAAGTTGATATCTTTATGACTTTCTACTGCATAGGCATGTTTACTTGAAAGCCCATTTTGGTATCTGTGAAGTATCCCTTTAAAGGGTTAGCTCACCCAAAAATGAAATTTATCCCATAATTGACTCACCCTCAAGCATTACAAGCAATTTATGAGACCTTGAATCCATTTATTTCTTGAACGCAGAGCTTCAGTGGCAGTTTCAACAAGCTTAATCGCTAATTCTCCATTATCTTTGTAGGGATGGTAAGTACGGCCATGCTGCATGCTTTGACCTGCAGCCCGGCTGTTTGCTCCCGGATGGGACCAGGCAAATGGCAGTGGCTGCCATGGTGACTAATTTCAACAAGGCCACCGCTGATGCGCCATCCCTGCTGCAGCACGACGAAGTGGAAACGTACTTCCATGAGTTTGGACACGTGATGCACCAGCTTTGTGCTCAGGTCTGAATTAAGCCTTTCAGTGTCACTTAGTGTAAACTATTTTGCAGTGTGTGAAGATTAATATGGATGCACTTTTGTTTGTTCAGACTGACTTTGCAATGTTCAGCGGGACTCAAGTTGAGACAGATTTTGTGGAAGCTCCATCTCAGATGTTGGAGAACTGGGTCTGGGAGAAGGAGCCACTGCAGCGCATGTCCAAGCACTACAAAACTGGAAAACCCATTCCAGAGGAGCTTCTGGACAAACTCATCAAGTCCAGACTTGCTAACACAGGTGACCATGGACAAAACGACAGTGGTTATTTTCACAAACAAAAACTTGAGCTGATCACCTGCTAGCTACAAGTCAACCTGAAATAAAAGCTTACACTGTAATTTTTCACACACTTTCCTAGTCTTATATTGAATATTTCTGTGATCATAAATCCAAAGGGAAATTGTCTTTTGGTAAGCTGTTTATTACAATGTTTAAACACTGAACCTTTTTGGCTGACATATTATTCAACCCCTTCCTTACAACCACCAACTTTATTTTGGTTTGTAACACATACTTTTCAAAATTTAAGCAAGCCCCGTCTTGCTTTTTTTTTTTGTTTTTTTGTTTTTTGTGAAGCTAGGAAATATGTGAGATTGTGGAAAAATGTCCTCCAGTATCACAGATTTCAAGATCTATTAAGTCTGGATTATTAAAATGTTTCCTTTTTTCAGGGTTGTTTAACTTGAGGCAGATTGTTCTTGCTAAGGTGGACCAGGCTTTGCACATGAAGAATGGAATCGACGCTGCTGAGGAGTATGCCAAACTCAGCCTAGACATCCTGGGTATTTCTGCTTCACCAGGTAAAATAAGATTTGGGTCTCGGTTAGTGCTGGGCAGTAAACCGGTTTCAATTTCGCAACCGATGTAATTTTTTTAAAATACCGCCATACTGGTGCATAGCTGAATTGAAGAGCACTATGTAGAGTGTATAGAGAGCAGTCCTCTATTAACTGCACATCCTTCTTACTCTAATTGTAATTACTTTATAACACAACAATAAATAACTCACAAAACTAACTCTTTAATACTGCAAATACCAATGCAAATATGATTTTCATAGTGATGAAAACACTGATGGACTCGGAATTCAGTCACAAATAGAGCTTACTCCATAAAGTGGAAGGTCACAGAATTGGGCAATTTTTGGGCAAAAGTATGACTGTACAATTAATCAGACATTGATACGGACTAGTGTCTGAATATTAAATCTCATAAAGACAGCTATTGAAATCTGAAGTCTGTATGTTCTGCCGTGTCTGTGTGAATGAGTGCCGCGGTTTAGTCTACTAGTACACATAGTGAATGACACCCAATGATTTCAGTGTCTGCTGTCTCACTATATGAGGACACATAAATCTTTAGAGTTGCAGTCAGTTAATGAACATTTCACGTTTCAAATTTCGTTTAATTTGATCAAACTATCGGCATTTGTCGCATCGTATACAAACAGGAAATCAAAGGTCTTCACGACAACCCATCAAAATAAAATGTCAGTAAAACATGAAATGATAGATTACTATTGTGCATTAGAGTGTACTTTGATAAATAAGTAAATTAATTAATAAATAATAATACCATTTGTTAAAATGCACAAACTTCATTCTTCATTTCAACCCTGGCAAAATAAAACTTCTGTCTACCTTGAAATTACAGAAAGTGAACAGTAAAGCTAATAATAATACTTTTTGAAAAGTCATGTACACCTAGGATGGCTTTTATAAACTTGCATGTATATTTATGCCATGCACAATACATTTACTATGATTTTCACAATGTTGCTTAATTTTATTTCACCTATAGCAAAATTGGCACAAATATATACTGAACATTTGTAAACGTCATCTCTACTTTTAGCACTTTATAAATGTAATTATTTTTGTTGTTGTTTTTAACAGGGACAAACATGCCTGCCACCTTCGGTCACCTGGCAGGAGGATATGATGCTCAGTACTACGGTTACCTGTGGAGTGAAGTCTTTTCCATGGACATGTTCTACACCCGTTTCAAGCAAGAAGGCATCATGAACCCTAAGGTTAGCTTAACTTATAGTGCTTGTGAGTCCTCTGCATAAATGTGCCTTTTGTATGTCTACTCATGATTCTGTGTTGTTAAACAGGTGGGTCTGGACTACAGGAAGTGGGTTCTGAAGCCTGGAGGCTCTGAGGATGCTGCTGACATGCTGAAGAAGTTCTTGGGAAGAGAACCCAAGCAGGATGCATTCCTCCTGAGCAAAGGACTCACAGTTAAGGCTAAGGCCAAGCCGTTAAAGTCTCAGACTGATACTTCCTTAAAAAACAAAACGCTTATCACACTTTCTCCCAACCCTGCACTTGTGTAAAGAGCTTTAACACTATGGATGTTTGAAGCATTGTTTTAAATGGGAAAAATGTATTGAAATGTCCCCCCCACCCCAAAAAATAAAAATCTCAATGACAATCTTGTTGCGTTTAAACTGGTTTCTACGAAGCTTAATGAATTCCCTGTAGAAAATGCCAGGGAACTGCTTCACTGCACTCATAACACATAATTTGATGCGTTTAGAGTATTGCCCTCGGATACGGCAAAAGTTTATCTATCAACTAGCTCCGCTTCACCTTCTTCGTTGCTCTGGTTGGTTGTAGCGCTATCCTATTGCGTGCAGAGGGAATTTGCAAGACAACCGTTTATCCCACCACTCGGATTGAGCCCTGCCAATGGTGTGTTCCCAGACCTAACATCTTGATGTGGGTCTGGCTTGTCAGGCTACTCATAACACATAATTTGGCTGATGTCATGTATGGAATACCAGTAACATGATTCACAACAGGTCATTAGCAAAGCATTAACTTAATATTGGGTGAATTTCACCCCAAAAACTAAAGGAATAAGAACAAGAAATTCTATTTTGCATAAAGAAGATTAAGACATTAAGCACATTTACGGTAGTGTGTATGTATGTGTGTATATATATATATGTATATATATATATATATACAGTGAGGAAAATAAGTATTTAAACACCCTGCTATTTTGCAAGTTCTCCCACTTAGAAATCATGGAGGGGTCTGAAATTGTCATCGTAGGTGCATGTCCACTGTGAGAGACATAATCAAAAAAAAAATCTGATATGATTAATAATATAATATGATAATAATATGATTTTTTTTAACTATTTATTTGTATGATACAGCTGCAAATAAGTATCTGAACACCTGAGAAAATCAATGTTAATATTTGGTACAGTAGCCTTTTAGTAGCCAATTACAGAGGTCAAACGTTTCCTGTAGTTTTTCCACCAGGTTTGCACACACTGCAAGAGGGATTTTGGCCCACTCCTCCACACAGATCTTCTCTAGATCAGTCAGGTTTCTGTCCTGTCGCTGAGAAACACAGAGTTTGAGCTCCCTCCAAAGATTCTCTATTGGGTTTAGGTCTGGGGACTGGCTAGGGGACTTACAGAGCCACTCCTTGGTTATCCTGGCTGTGTGCTTCGGGTCATTGTCATGTTGTAAGACCCAGCCTCGACCCATCTTCAATGCTCTAACTGAGGGAAGGAGGTTGTTCCCCAAAATCTCGCAATACATGACCCCGGTCATCCTCTCCTTAATACAGTGCAGTCGCCCTGTCCCATTTGCAGAAAAACACCCCCAAAGCATGATGCTACCACCCCCATGCTTCACAGTAGGGATGGTGTTCTTGGGCTGGTACTCATCATTCTTCTTCCTCCAAAGACTTTTAGTGGAATTATGACCAAAAAGTTATATTTTGGTCTCATCTGACCACATGACTTTCTCCCATGACTCCTCTGGATCATCCAAATGGTCATTGGCAAACTTAAGACGGGCCTGGACATGTGCTGGTTTAAGCAGGGGAACCTTCTGTGCCATGCATGATTTCAAACCATGACGTCTTAGTGTATTACCAACAGTAACCTTGGAAACAGTGGTCCCAGCTCTTTTCAGGTCATTGACCAGCTCCTCCCGTGTAGTTCTGGGCTGATTTCTCACCTTTCTTAGGATCATTGAGACCCCACGAGGTGAGATCTTGCATGGAGCCCCAGTCCGAGGGAGATTGACAGTCATGTTTAGCTTCTTCCATTTTCTAATGATTGCTCCAACAGTGGACCTTTTTTCACCAAGCTGCTTGGCAATTTCCCCGTAGCCCTTTCCAGCCTTGTGGAGGTGTACAATTTTGTCTCTAGTGTCTTTGAACAGCTCTTTGGTCTTGGCCATGTTAGTAGTTGGATTCTTACTGATTGTATGGGGTGGACAGGTGTCTTTATGCAGCTAACGACCTCAAACAGGTGCATCTAATTTAGGATAATAAATGGAGTGGAGGAGGACATTTTAAAGGCAGACTAACAGGTCTTTGAGGGTCAGAATTCTAGCTGATAGACAGGTGTTCAAATACTTATTTGCAGCTGTATCATACAAATAAATAGTTAAAAAAATCATACATTGTGATTTCTGTCATCATGCACCTACGATGACAATTTCAGACCCCTCCATGATTTCTAAGAGGGAGAACTTGCAAAATAGCAGGGTGTTCAAATACTTATTTTCCTCACTGTATAATGTATAAATATATGTATGTAACATTACGATTAAAAAAAAAAGATCTGAAAGAAGTCTATTCTGCTCACAAAGGCTGTATTTATTTGATCAAAAATGCAGTAAAAACAGTATTATTGTGAAAATATAATTTAAAACAACTGTTTTCTGTTTTAATATCCTTTATGATGGTAAAGATACATTTTCAGCATTATTACTCATGTTCAGTTTGAGAGCATTGGAACTCTGCTATTCTGAAGGAGCTTGTAGAGTTGCGCTCTAAGAAGAGCAGCCTGCTGGGCTTCAGCACTCATGCTGACTTTGTGCTTGAGATGAACATGGCCAAGGCCCCCGAGAAGGTCGCAACTTTCCTTGGTAATGACTGCTGTCTTTACATGGTACCAAAAAGAGAGTCTTGTACAGTCGTGCTCAAAAGTTTACATACACCTTGCTGAATCTGCTAAATGTTAATTATTCTAACAAAATAAGAGGGGATCATACAAAATGCATGTTTTATTTTTATGTAGTACTGTCCTGAATAGGATATTTTACATAAAATATGTTTATATATAGTCCACAAGACATAGCCGAAAACATAGCTGAATTTATAAAAATGACCCCATTCAAAAGTTTACATACCCTTGTGTAGCGTCTGTAGGAATTGTGGGCGCAGACACAGTTTAATGAATCTTCCAAATGATTCGATCAGAAATGACCCCTTTACAAAGCCCAATTCAAGTCCAGACCCCAGGAAGTCGACCATCTATCACCAGAGAGATGGAGGCTCCATTCTGCCCGGAGCTACTACTTTTAAATAATAATTACTTGATTGCCTATGGACTTTTGACCAAAACTTAGACAAAGAGGACAAAAGACTCGTTGTGATCACAAGACAAAGAAACAAACCAGACCTCTGTCTTTTCAATGACCGCTAAATGAACTCCACTTGACACAGCTAAAACTCCAAGCAAACTCACAGAAACTGTTACATATGAAGTGCATCAAATCATTGATTATTGGACTTGCATTCAAATAGCCTTCGACATAGCTTGTTAGTGTGTTTACAACTGATACACGTGACTATTATGCATGTCACTCCCAATTCATGCAATTATGTAACTATTGAATGTGTGGATGAAACGGCACCGTGTTTGATATCTTTTTGTTTGTATGGGTATAATCCAACAGATGAGCTGAATGAAATCTTTATAGAATGGATAATGTCCTTATAGTAAGAAATTAGGTCTAAATTTACTCTCTGCTTAAGAGCAGGAAACTAAATTACCATAGATAACCCACCCCATGGGAGGGGTGGAAACACAGTCACCCCTGAACCCTAACTGGCCAGAACCCATCCAGGGGATGGGCAAATATTTGAGTTTTAATCTCTGTTTGCAGCCAGTTCACAGTCGTTCAGAGTTGACCAGATGGGTTGAGTCCTAGCAGTTGACCAGAGTTGAGTTCTGAACGGAGAGCTCCCAGGAGACGATCTGACGATCGTGGCAGACCAGGATTAGAGAAAATGGGTTAAACAACGATTTTATTCAGGCCATCTGCTCTTCTCTCACTTTCCTTTCTTTTACTTAAAGTTTATTTTCTTTCCGTTAAGTCTCGGGTTCTGTTAAATTTTGCCGCAAAGTTTCTCGTCGAGTCTCCAACAGCGCGCTTCAACTTCAAACAACGCCCACAAGACTTCCATCCAGCCGCCAACGCGCCAACTGATTGGCTTCCCAAGACGTCGATCAAAAGACATGACCAGACCTTCAGTGAATCAGAGAGCCAGGAAAAGGGAATCCCCCTTGTCAGACGGCACACGAGACACAAACGCAAGTAATACCTCTAGATTCCGAGCTGAACTGGTGCATTAGATCAAATTTAATAACCCTGCCTAAGAAACGATAGGAGGTTAAATTACTGATCAATGGTTTCTTCAGGTCATGTGTCATAAATGCATATATTGCTTGGGATTTCATAATTTCTCTCTCTTAAAACTTATTCTTTTCCTCACTTTCTTCCTTTCTGCAACGTGTGTGAATGTGCGAGTGCGTGTGTTTATGTTAGATATTAGTTTGATGTGTTAGAGTAATCAATAAAGTTCCATTTGTATTCAAAGATAACTGTTCTTGTGTTAGCAGAACAGCAAAAAACCCAGATAGCAAAAAAACCCAGAACAGCAACGTGCTTACGAATTGAATGTCTTGAACTGCCGATCTAAGTTACCTGGCTGTTAAATAGTGTTTCACTATTGTTCGGATATTAATATCCGCTGCAGAGTTGATATTTACGGCCCGTTCAAATGAACGCTGGAAGAGTCATTTGCTCGGCTGTAAAATAGACTCTCAAAATTCCCTATGAATTCATTCATTCATTCATTTGAGCTAAATATACGTTTCCCTTTAACAGAGTCCCTTTTAAGTTCTTACATATCGGTGGACGAATAAGTTAAGGTGTAAACATTAATTCTGAATTATTTATAATTTATAATGTAATTCGAGTCTCTTTCATTTTAATTCAATTCCCCGTTGAGTTATTATTTTATCTGACTCATAGTCGCTACCAGGGCCGGCTCTAGCTCTTTGGTTGCCCTAGGCGAGATTGAGTTTTGTGCCCCCCCCCCCCCCCCCCCTTATTGTTAAGCCCACCGGCAACTATAGTTGCCAGTGTATAGTTGTCATTTTCCTTCTGTAAGTATTTTTCTAGATATTATCCATGTTTTATATCTTAATGACACACAAGCAGACAACCAAATAAAGGATTTCAAGAAGAAAAAAAAAATTAACTTCCTTCCTGTCACATGAGACTGCCAACTTCCTACCCCTACTTCCAGGGAGCACAACGAAGGCAAACCCTCCCAAAGAAAGGTCATTTTCATGTTACTAATAAGTATTTTTTGTTGACATATATATATCAACATAATCATGGAGGTCTCTAGAATCATCCAAACAAAACACATCTTACAACAGATCTATAGTTTTTAGTATACTTAGTCAAACATAATAAATTTGATTATGAATAAAGATTGATCTGTTGAAAGCAGTTATTTTGAGTTAGATGCTAAATGTTCTCCTCTTATTCATATTTGACATTGAAGGGGTGCATACAACATATTTGCCCACCGGCAACTATAGTTGCCACAGATTCAAATACAATTTTCAAGAAAAAATACAAAAACCTGGGGAAAATAAATGCAGAACATGCCATTCAGAAAAAATTGGGCACAAATGGGTTAAGTATTTATAAAAACTATACAAACAAAAATGCTCCTATAGTTACTCCAAGACTTAAAAAGCTAATTATGACTTAAATGATACACTCTAATAAATTGCACATACAAAAATGCTACAAAGAAAGTTGGAGGATATTTAACAAATTATGACTCAAACTATGGATGAACAAACAAAAATGCTTTTATAGTCACTCCAACACTTAATCAAGAAAATTAAGACTTGAAGGATCAACTGCAATACATTGGTCATACACAAATGCTAGAAAGACTGTTCAAGGATATTTACCAAATATTAACTCCAAAAACTGTGCAAAAACTCTCTTAAGCACCTGTAAAGACACTTAAGCAAATGATGACCCATAAACTGGATTAACTATACCCTCTACAAACAAAAGTGCTATTATGGATACACTGTACTTACCACTACAAAATTAAAATATATAAGTTCTTGTAGCTCTATCCCTATCTTAAATAATAAAAGATGAACAGTTGTTTCTGGCATTTCTATTCACCTTGAAAAATGACGCAGCATTAAAATTTGGCTCGTCTGGATTTCCTTATTGTCAGTGAAATGCGTAGAAATATGTAGATAACTAGCTAGCTAGTGATAGCTTAGTGACAACAATAAAACGTCCAATGCCGTCCAATATTAGTTGATAATATCGATAATACGAAGTTAATTTATTTCGTTTGACACCTTTATGGCTGAGATGAGAAGACTTACCTCTATACTGGGCTTTCTTGTGATCGTGTGCCTTTCTCTTTTTCCGTCCCTGTGCACTCGAGGGTTTAGACCGCTTCATTTTTGAAGAACGCGCCAGTGCTGAGCACATGCCTGACATAACGCCTGTGTTAGACAATATTCACTTTCAATTCAATCTAATAATCAGGTTAAGTAATTAAACGTGCGGCTGAGGGGGCGCCCAAGGATGATCATGTTTAATAAACAGTATGTTTTATTTCGCTTGTTTTATGCTTAATGGGAAGTAAGTTTAAGGGCGCCACTAGAGGGCGCCTGGCTGCGCCCCCAACACATTTGTCGCCCTAGGCAACCGCCTAGCTCGCCTATAGCAAACGCCGGCCCTGGTCGCTACACTTGATTCTTAATATTGTGTGTTGTTACCTGGATAGGCCTAATCCATGGCTGTTTTTTTTTTCTTTTTTGATGGTTGTTCATGAGTCCCATGTTTGTCCCGATCAGTTAAACTACCATATTTCCTTCAGAAGAATCATTCAAGTCCTGCAAATTCTTCAGTTTTCCAGTATCATTTCCATATTTGAACTCAGCAGTGAGTGTGTGATTTTTTTGAAAAAGATATTTTGAATGTAATTGTTCATATTGAGATCCAGCTTTTCACAGTGAGGATAATTGAGGGACTCAAACACAATTAAAAAGGATCAAACATTCACTGATGCTCCAGAAGGAAACACAATGCATTAAGATCAAGGTAAATTGTACTTAATTTGTCTTCTGGAAAACATGTTAGTGTCTTCTGTTGCTTCCGAAGGGCAGTACTAAATGAAAAAAAAATATTCTAACAAAAAAAAAAAAAAATTGGACGACGTTATCATGTTCAAAAGTTTTCACACTTAATGCATCATTTTCCTTCTGGAGCATCATTGAATGTGTGAACCTTTTTTTAATAGTTGTGTTTGAGTCCATCAATTGTGAAGGCAAGGTGTGAAAAGATGGATCTCAAAATCATGTAGTCTCTTCTGGAAAGGGTTAAAATATGCAAAAGATGCTGGAAGTAGCAGACTAAAGAAGTAGCAGAACCTGAAGGATTTTTCTGAAGAACATTGAGCAGTTTAACTGCTCAGGACATACAGGTCTCATGAACAGCCATCATTTGTTGGTCATTTTGTCATAATTTCAGCTTCTTCTTTTTTTTCTTTGTCTTGTGGACTGTTAACTACTTCTTGTATATGCAAAATATCTTATTCAGGACAGTAATAAATAAAATAAAAAATAACACATTTTGTTTGATCCCTCTTATTTTGTTAAAATGAACATTTTGCAGATTCTGCTAGGTGTTCGTGAGACTGTATATAAAGGAATAGAGCTGTGATTGGAGCTGAAACTGTTTTAAAATGCAGTTCTATTGTGTAAAAGCAAGTATTTGAGAATTCTGTTATTTATTATAGTAAAAAAAAATTTGAATGAGAAATAAATACTTAAGAACGCATTTAATTGATCAAAGGTGGAAGTGAAATTATGTTGGCTACAATATTTCTATTTCTATTATATTTCTTTAAAATAAAAGCTGTTCTTTTGAACTGACAAAAAAATCTCAGTTTCTACAAAAATATAAAGCATTGCAACTGTTTTCAAAATAATAATAAATTAATGATTTTTGAAGGAGCGCTGTCTGTCAATGTCCTGTCTGTGTGGGTACGGCTCAATCAGATCCCTAGTTCACTAGTCAGGGCACTGATCAGGGAGTCGGTCACATTCATGTACGTTACAAGATATACTGATTCGCTACCTAGGAAGATGGGGAGCACACACACGCACACTCGACGCACAGAAAGATTTGTGCCAGTCTCGTGCACACATCGAGTTCTCTTTCGCTCTTGAACAAACAATAACAACAACACAGAGAATGTTGCCAAAATGCCATGTATTAATGTATTAGGAGTCTCATAGTCTCATAATAGGAGTCTTAAAGTATTTAAATAACGTCTTAAATGAACGTGAGAAAATGAGACGCGCGACAGGGCATTAGATCCGCGTCATGTTCGGCAGCGGCAGATCTTAAAGACACCGCAGTCAATAATGATGTCTGGCATTAATGTTCATCAAAGAACAAAGGGAACAGAGAAAAGTGTAGCTTTAACTATGATTAATCTATATTTAATTTATTATTTATGCATTTAAGAAAGGTGTTTGATAACTATTACATTTCTGTATGTCTAACAGGGAAGGCCACGGGTAAATATAAGATTTATTATAATGGGTTTATGTAAAGATTGTTTTAAGTTCACTTAAATTAAAAGTTGTTTTTTTTAAAGCCTAATAAATGTTGAAATTGGAAGCTTTCAGTTATACTATAATGTCATTGATGTTTCATAGAGCCATAAAAAGATGCTGTCTTTAAATTGTTGCTACATTAATTTGGAGAGTAACTGAAATTAATACAATATCAAAATATTAAAAACTTAAAAAATATTAAAAACTTGCAATTAATCGCGATTAATTACAGAAAAATATGATTAATTAGTTGTTTTTTTATCGATATATATACAATAAGGATCCATTTATTTAATGTTGGTTAATGTAACAATGAGCAATTCATTTATTACAGTATTTATTCATTTAACATAAGTTAATAAAAAAATATTACTGTTCATTAAGTTGGTTCATTGTTATCTTTGTGCAATTGTGTTTAACTCTTTGTTCTATTTCCCCATGTAGAGGATCTGGCCCGTAAACTGAAGCCACTGGGTGAGGAGGAGAGGGCTGTCCTTCTGAAGCTGAAGGAACAGGAGAGCCAGAAGAGAAATTTCCCCTTCACTGGAGAACTCCACGCCTGGGACA
Source organism: Gobio gobio (assembly GCF_949357685.1). NCBI lineage: Eukaryota > Metazoa > Chordata > Actinopteri > Cypriniformes > Gobionidae > Gobio > Gobio gobio. The sequence goes on along the minus strand of NC_137112.1, from coordinate 17,212,888 downwards.
CACGTTACTACATGACCCAGGTGGAGGAGACCCAGTATGCAGTGGATCAGAACCAGCTAAATGAGTATTTCCCAATGGAGGTGGTTACCAAAGGCCTTCTGGACATCTATCAGGAGCTATTTAATCTCAACTTTCAGCAGGTAGAGGGAGCACCTGTCTGGCACGATGATGTAACGCTGTACTGCGTTAAAGACCGCGTTAACACTTTATCTTGATAGTCCACTTTAGACATTCTACTAACTATAAGTAACTTTGCAACTACATGTCAACTAACTGTCATTAGAGTATTTGTAAACTGTCTGATTAATATTTACTAAAACTTTATTTTGTTGGTCCCCCAACAGACATTCTACTGACTATAAGTAACTTGGCAACTACAATTCAACTTATTCTACTAGCCCGAACCCTAACACCTAACCATAACCTACCAGACTACTGACAGTCAACTAATACTCTAATGACATTTAGTTGACATGTAGTTGCAAAGTTACTTATAGTTAGTAGAATGTTTAAAGTGGACTATTGAAATAAAGTGTAACCAAGACGGCTCCTCAGGCCAGGTGGTGGGCCAGTTTTATCTGGATCTTTTCCCCAGGTAAGCACTCGCACCTAGTTTCTACAGAAATTGCACTGGTGGGGGATCTGAAAATCTTTCATTCTTAAGAATATATTTCTTCTTAACTGCTATCGTTTTTTATTTAAGAAAAACATTTAAGAATATGTATTGCTAAAAATATTTCTTAAATTTTCTTTTTTCCCCCTTAAGAATCGTTAATAAGTTGTATTACTAGAAATAAGGATGTGCACAAGTACTCTGAATTGACACCATTTATCAATAATGTAAAGAATGATTGGTCATGATTGTGCGATTTGCAGAATTCAAAATTCAGCAACCACTCTACAAAAACAGTCAAATAGGGACTTTCTTTTTTTATTTTATAATTACAACATCATTTTCAGAAGTGTTCAGCCCAAATAAGAATGACCATCCATTTAGTCTAGAGAGAGTGCAAATGGATGCAACAGACATCTGTGTATTGAAACAAACAAAAAAAAAACTATTAAAAATGCAGTGCTGAACGCCTGTCAAGCCAGTCATGATGAGAATGGTGTGTTATGATATTTCCTCTGCCTGCAGATTACCACAATAGACTGCCTTGGAAGTTAGTAATGCACCGACATATTTTTTTTTACTGAAGCACAACCAAAATGTTTAAAATATAATGGTTTAATTGATGGCTGTAATAACCTGTTGTTTTCATTTAATACGGAATATTCACTAGTGCTTATTTAGCTAAATGTTTATCTTTAGAGTTTAAATAATTTTTCCTTGCTTACTAATGAGTTATGGACATTGAATGGCTTTTCCTTAGGTCATTGTAACGTTATGGTTCGTGACATTGTTTACAAGCTGTTGTATCATGTCTCATGTAAACTCTCAATCAGGGATTCATTTCAGTAAGTTGTACTGTTTCTTTCAACATACCTTCTGATGTTCATGTTTATTTGGTTCTGTAACTAGTAGTAAAGAGGAAGAGGGTTATGTGGAACTAACTGTTTCTTTCAGTTGTTTCCCCTCCATCTGACCTAAAACAGTGTTCGTTTTCCTCCAGATTTTCAGATTTTTCTGTCGCAGTGTCCTCTCCATATTTACGATTCCTTGAACCCTATAGCCACTGCATGCCTACAACGTGTTGGATCCTTCACTAAAACTGAAAATAGCTCACTCCCACTAAACATTTTTCTCTTTAAATTCTTTGCACCCGGGAACAATAAAAGTCGATATCTTTATGACTTTCTGCTGCATAGGCAGCCATGTTTTATTGAAAGCCTATTTTACTATCTGTGAAGTACCCCTTTAAAGGGTTAGTTCACCCAAAAATGAAAATTACTCGCCCTCAAGCCATCCTAGGTGTATATGGCTTTACTCTTTCAGCCAAACACAATAGGAGTTATATTAAAAAAACTCTTCTGGCTCTTTCAAGCTTTATAATGGAAGTGAATAGTAATAGTAGATATTTTGAAGCCCAAAAAAGCACATCCATTCATCATAAAGGTAATCCATAGTGATGTGTTTTTGTAAGAAAAATATCCATATTTATAACTTTATTTATATGGATGGATGTGCTTTTTTGGGCTTCAAAATCTCACTTACGTACTTCCATTATAAAGCTTGGCAGCGTGAATTTGGCTGAATTGTGTCTAATTGTGTTGAAAGAAGAAAGTCCTATACACCTAGGACGGTTTGAAGGTGAGTCAATTATGGGAAATTTTCATTTATGGGTGAACTAACCCTTTAAGTATTTTCTTAAGCAGGTTTTTCGTGTATCCGGAACCTGAATTATGAGGGTGGACAGGCAGCTTCAGTGTAGGAGTTCTGAGACCTTGAACCCATTTATATCCTGAACGCAGAGCTTCAGTGGCAGTTTAAACAATCTTAATCGCTAATTCTCCATTATCTTTGTAGGGAGGGTAAGTACGGCCATGCTGCATGCTTTGACCTGCAGCCCGGCTGTTTGCTCCCGGATGGGACCAGGCAAATGGCTGTGTCTGCCATGGTGACTAATTTCAACAAGGCCACCGCTGATGCACCATCCCTGCTGCAGCACGACGAAGTGGAAACGTACTTCCATGAGTTTGGACACGTGATGCACCAGCTTTGTGCTCAGGTCTGAATTAAGCCTTTCAGTGTCACTTAGGTTGCAACTATTTTGCAGACAGTGTGTGAAGATTAATATGGATGTACTTTTGTTTGTTCAGACTGACTTTGCAATGTTCAGCGGGACTCACGTTGAGACAGATTTTGTGGAAGCTCTATCTCAGATGTTGGAGAACTGGGTCTGGGAGAAGGAGCCACTGCAGCGCATGTCCAAACACTACAAAACTGGAAAACCCATTCCAGAGGAGCTTCTGGACAAACTCATCAAGTCCAGACTTGCTAACACAGGTGACCATGGACAAAACAGACAGTGGTCATTTTCACAAACAAAAACTTGAGCTGATCACCTGCTAGCTACAAGTCAACCTTAAATAAAAGCTTACACTGTAATTTGTCCCACACTTTCCTAGTCTTATTTGGAATATTTCTGTGACCATAAATCCAAAGGAAAATTGCCGTTTGGTAAGCTGATTATTACAAAGGTTTTAACACTGAAACAACTTTCCTTTTTGGCTGACATAATTTTTATTCAACCCCTTCCTTACAACCACCATCTTTGTTTTGGTTTGTAACACTTTTCACAATTTAAGCAAGCCCCGTCTTGCCCTTTTTTTCATGTGAAACTAGGAAATATGTGAGATTGTGGGAAAAATGTCCTCCAGTATCACAGATTTCAAGATCTAATAAAAAGTCTGGATTAATAAAATGTTTCCTGTTTTTCAGGGTTGTTTAACTTGAGGCAGATTGTTCTTGCTAAGGTGGACCAGGCTTTGCACACAAAGAATGGAATCAACGCTGCTGAGGAGTATTTCAAACTCTGCCTAGACATCCTGGGTATTCCTGCTTCACCAGGTAAAATCAGATTTGGGTTTGCTAGTGCTGGGCGGTAAACCGGTTTCAATATTGCAACCGATATGTATTTTTCAAATACCACCATACTGGTGCGTAGCTGAAACAGCTGCTGTATCTATTCAATGGCATTGAAGAGAACTATGTAGCTTGTATAGAGAGCAGTCCTCTATTAACTGCACATCCTTCTTACTCTAATTGTAATTACTTTATAACACAACAATAAATAACTCACAAAACTAACTCTTTAATACTGCAAATACTACAGTATTCAGGCAATGGGTACTTTAGTGAAAAGAGACATCCTTGATGATGAATGCGGCTGACAAATACGACCTTTGGAACGCAACCTCCAAATTGAGACAGTAGTGACCAGTACAAGTAGTGACGTTATACATCGAGGATGTTGCCATGTCGCTGGAAATAGAGCCGTCAGTGTCCCAGTGTGTAGTAAGTCAGGGTCCTTACCATTGCCCAAAGTCATGTACATACTGATTCACGAGCTAGGGAGCTGATTGAGATGCACCATTGGTGTGCCTCCAGGAACAGGGCTGACACTGGGCTAGACAGTGTGTATTTGTTCTCTTTTCTTTTACTTATTTGATAAAAATAGTTAAAATGGCAAATTTATTGCCATGGCATATGTCTGAATATTTTTTTCTGTAATCATGTTCTGCTCTATGCAGGTGTAAAATTTTATCATACAGGTGTAACAAAAAGTATAAAGTCTGTATCTTGCCAAAAAGAATTGGAGACCTGTAGACACTGCCATGAAACCTTTTTAACACTGCTTATCAGGTGATAACAGTTTAATAAGTATTTGATGGCAAAATGCATCAAGAATAGTATTCACATGAATGTGCATGCATGTACTTTTAATAAGGTAATGTAAATCTTGTGTATGTAACTGTTTTCTTATGAATCCTCTAGGCTACACTGGAAGAGGAAAATGGAGAGAGATGCTTCAAGAAACACACAGGTGTCAGGAGAACCACCTCTCACTCAACATCAACAACACCAAGCAGCTGGTGGTGGATTTCAGGGGAAAGGACAGAGAACACACCCTGTCACCATCGACAGGACACCTGTAGGGAGTGGGGAATCTCTAAGTTGCTTGGTGTTCATATCACCTAAAGATCTTTTATACCAAAGGTGCCTGAAGAAGTTTGGATTGAGCCCCAACATCCTCAGATCATTCTGCACCTGCCCTGTGGAGAGCATCAAGAGCACTTGGTACAGAAACTACACTGCTGGCGACCTACAAGCCCCATTGTAGGAGGTGAGCTTCCCTCCCTCCAGGCGGTGTATAAGGAAAGCTCGAAGGATCATCAGTGACTCCAGCCACCCAAGCCACAGACTGCTCTCTCTGCAGTCTACGCAGCACCTGGACCCACACGAGCCGACTGAGGGACAGCTTCTTCTCTCAGGCCATCAGGCTGCTGAACACCCAGAACTGATGCACCTTACAAGGCTGCACACTATCTTATGCCATGCACTGCACTTTACACTCCATCACCACAATTTCAACCAAACTGGACTCTAATGTATTATGCACCGCACTTTAAAGCTGCAGTCTTGTTACTTTTTGCGCTCTCGCAATTAATAAACAGAACTCCAAGCACCTTGCGGAAGAACATTGCAGCCAGAGCTACTTCTCTCTGTTCATGTCTATGGCGAGTCACGCAGGGACTGTGCTCCTCCAGATCGGTTCCTATCAGACCGGCCTGAAATAAATAATGTAAACACTTGTTATAAGTATACCATAATGATTCAGGTTAAGACAAAAACACGGTTTGGAAAATGGATTCATGTTGTACATTCTCATTATATAATTTTAGTAAATATTGAATACAAAAAAAGTTACGGACAGCAGGTTTAACACAGTAATCAATTCTGCCATCACCTACTTATCAACCCACTTTACTGTACATCTGCAACTGTATAATGTGAATAATTGGATGCCAAGGATGCTGAACACTGTTGGTGGTCGAGGAGAGACCCCTGACATGGCTGTAAAGCGCTCTGGGTGTACAGTAGTACATATGAAAGCGCTTTATAAATGCCTCATGCATTCATATAATTGTATTGTGTGTATAATATGTACATTATTTATAATGTGTATCTGCAAAGTATGTCCAATTGTATTCTGCACTGCTCTCAGACGACACACGTGCTGTTGCTGATGTGACAATGAAAGTGATTTGATTTGAAAACACCCATCCAGGTTTTTACAGTGATTGGTGGCAGTTGCTGGAGGAATGATGTTTTTTTATTCTGTCTTGATAGTTCCACTCTTAAATTCACTCTCAAAAAAACATTTTAATAAAACGTTGTTTAAGTTTTGTGAATAGCTCAGCATTTCTGAATCCCATAACCTATTTGTGGGATGTGTTTGATACTTACCACACATTTTTTTCTAACAACTACAAAATACAACCTACATCAACAAGAATATTATTGTATAATATATTTTTTATATTTATTGAAATGTTTGTATTTGTACACACACACACACACACACACACACACACACAAATACGCAATAATGAACAATATACATTTTGTATATAAAAAGTAGCCTAGCCTACTATAGTAAAATTCAATTTAATAATTTAAAATCTAAATCATAATTATGATTATGATTCAAAAAATTATTCCTGATATCAAAAATTGCCATTGCTACTAGTTGAAATCTAATTCATGATATCAAGAATTAGCATTTTAAATAGTGAAAATTGAATTCTTGATATCACAAATTCATATCCTGAGAATGAATAAAACAAAACGGCTTGTCATAGCGGTACACACGTCCAGCTCCTCCTCTCTGGGTGTCCAATGGGATGGGAATAGTCCAGCTCCACCTCTCTGGACGTAATGGGATGGAGGGATAGAGTTGAGGTTAGGGTGTGATTGGATATTCTAGTGGTTCAAGGCCCAAATTACATTCGCTCTTCCTCGCTGGAGGTCTATTGAGGAGGAGCTAGACTAAGCTCCACCTAGTTGTTCTGCAGTGAGCATAACATACGGAAAGTATACCACTTATCTTTTCAAATTTAACTAAAATAAATTTAGACTATGATATCTGTGAAAGAAAACTCTATATGCTATCAAATGCTAATGTTTACTTTAGTTTGGTTGGGGGAAGGTGCTTACAACTGATTGTGTGGCTGCAAATGATAAAAGTCTGGCTAGCCTACATTTGAGTACTGAGTAGTTGTAACCGCCAGAGGTCCCTGGCTGCTCACCTGGCATTGTGTCAATTATTTCTGCAACGCAGAAATCTGATACTGGAAAAGCATAGACAGACAGATAGGTATGTGAATACCTTGAGCAGACAAGCACTTGCACGTTGTTATGGCGAAACCGGGATATAACCTGAAGCTCTAATGTCACGTTACCTCAGAAGAATAAAAGCTGCCTTTGCTTTTCAATGACACAGAGATAACATGAACACCAAAAGAAAGAAATCATTCAGAGCCGTGAAGTACACATTATTTGTGTTTTGCTACATTTTTTGGGTAAGAGCATGCCTTATAACCAATATATTTGCTGATTTATAGAGCAAACATGCCAATTATATAGTGTTGTGCGGAAAATATTATTATTATTATTATTATTTGCTTGCATCTACATGAAATATGCATATTCAATTAAATTTGATTTAACGTTGTGCTTACTGTATATTGTTGAGAGAATTTGTCCAAATTCTGGGGTTGGCATTGTTTCATATGGAATTGTGTTTTTGTATTGCAGAAGTTAATGATTGCTTTTGTGTTAAAGGTTTTCAGTGCTCTCCTAATTGCTGTTGGAATATATGCAAAAGTTGCCAAAGAGTCAGGTATTTAAACAGCATTCATCATACATATGCATCTCTTGTTATAAAAGAAGCTTGCAAACAATTATAAATTGTTACAAATATTACATTATATGATGCTTACCAGATCAGTATTTAATGTAAATAAATAAAATCCATATTTTCAACTGTTGCATTAATATTATAGTTTTCATGACCACAGTGGGATATTACAGTTGTTCTCAGTCGCTTTGGTACATTTCTAATTAGAATTGAAATTCTCAAAACTACCTGTTCAATCTTCACACCATTGTTTCATTTGTTCACATCAGAAAAACTGATTCTCATTTTTTGAACAAGTTGCAAATGCTTTGGTACATCCGTGCAAGTGATTATGTACAATTCCCTGCTGTTTCCTACATTATCAGTTGCTTATATCATGTTGATCAAAATTTATTATAATGGGTCTCTGTTAAATAGTCTCACCCCCCACAAAAAGTCTTTACATGCAAAATGGTGGAACAAGTTGTCATAATATGTCAAGCATATTTCTATACATTTTTATTAGATTTGTTTTTCTAAAGATATTTGTTGTGATGTGTGGATGAGAATGTGTGGCCCAACAGACAGGAACGTCAGGAGGTGTAGGTGTCTCTTGCAATCAATCTCCCACATACACTAAGGTGTAACCTACAATTTACAATAATTGTCATCAGAACTTTAGCCATAGTTTACTTCCAGAGTACACTGTTATATTGACAACATGAATGAGCAATTTGACTGTCTTATCCGTACACAATGACACGAGGACTAGTAATCCTGATGGCACTGACACAGATATTTACTTTTGAGAGATGAGGGATTCTGAGCAAGAAACTGGCTTTTACAGGTAATCCATGTTTTACTATTTGTACGAATTGTTTTTAGAAATGCACTTACGGTTTTGCAAATGTCGAGGATGATTCGAGAAATGTACCAAAGCGACTAAGAACTGTAATTGAGACTAAATGGAATATTTATATATTTTTTATGTAATTGGTAATGTATCGCACAACCACCTTAAATTAAGGCAAGGGAAGGTTAGGTTAGAACTTTTTTAACTCATCTAATGAAGGCAAAAAAAGGTGACTAAAATCTTGAAAAAGTTAGATATAGCCTGTTATAGAGTCTATGTGAATTGTGTACTGTAAAATAAAATAAAAAACTACTGTGTACATTTACATTTTGTGTTACTTTATATTCCCTTTACTAATGCTTGACAGATGTAGTGGACACGCTGATGGCAGACCCAGCGCTGTTGTTGATCATTGTGGGTTCTCTCATGTTCACCATCACTTTCTTTGGCTGTTTCGGAGCTCTACGCAACATCTCCTTGCTGCTCAACATGGTCAGATTCAGATATAGTTCTCACATGAGGAAGTTGTCACAAAAGCTATATCTCAGTAGCAATGGAAAGATGACCTTATGTACTTTGAATATTTCTAAATCTACAGTGATATTATAGATAGATAGATAGATAGATAGATAGATAGATAGATAGATAGATAGATAGATAGATAGATAGATAGATAGATAGATAGATAGATAGATAGATAGATAGATAGATAGATAGATAGATAGATAGATAGATAGATAGATAGATAGATAGATAGATAGATAGATAGATAGATAGATAGATAGATAGATAGATAGATAGATAGATAGATAGATAGATAGATAGATAGGCCATTGTGACAACTTACTCTTGTGTATATTTTTGCCAGGTTATTTTGTTTATTTTTTTTTACAAATAAATCATATTTGTCCAGTTTGTAGGAATTTTGCTGGTCATTCTGCTGTTGCAAGTAACAGCAGCTGTGTTGAGCCTTTTGTTCTCTGAAAAGGTAAATAATTCACACAGGTACAAGCAAAAACTTTATATTTGGACCAAATCCCATCTTGGAGAAATTAGATGATGTTTAAAATTATTACTTTCAAAACTTGTTGGTAGGTTCAAGAGAGGACAGAGCAGCTGATGATGAAAGCGATTGTACGCTATCGTGATGACCAGGATTTGGAAAATGTTATTGATTTTGTACAGAAAAAGGTAAAAGAACTTGATTTCATATACACTACTGTTAAAAATTTGGGGTCCATAAGAGTTTTTGAAAGAAGTCATTGTAATATATTTAAAATGTACTTTGTTCCTGCGTTGGAAAAGTTTTTAGCAGCCATTACTGCAGCCTTTAGTGTCATATGATCCTTCAGAAAACTCAATAATTTTTTTTTTTATTATCAATGTATTATCAAATTATTATTTATGTAGTTAACCCATTTGTGCCCAAATCTTTCTGAATGATTTCATGCATATAGTCATGTTAATAGTGTCCTATGTGAACGTGTTCTGCATTTATTTTCCCCAAGTTTTATTTTTTTTTCTTTAAAATCGTATTTGAATGTGCCGCAACTATAGTTGCCGGTGGGCAAATATGTTGTATGCACCCCTTCAGTGTCAAATTTGACTAGGATGAGAAAATTTGGCTTCTAACTCAAAATAACTGCTTTCAACAGATCAATCTTTACACAAACAATCACAAACAAATGTATTATGTATAAAAGTCGAAGAACATTCGATGCAAACTCAAAAAAGCTGCATCTACTTTATAATCTGTTGAATATGAAAATACAACAAATACATTTGTCTTAAAATGGTGGAACATATTGCAGAACAAAGTAACTAACAGGGCATTGTGTATCAAAAAGTTAAATGAAAATAAATTAATATAATGATGAAAAAATTACATCTATATAACCAAAATAAATAAATAGTCCCATAGTATTCAATGGCTGACTGTAGAAGGTGATTTCATATAATAATGTAAATGTAAACTTATTACTTGTCTGAATTTCCACATTATAATGGAATCATAAGCTACTAGTCATAAAAAGAATTAGGGTCCTTGACCGATTAGAATGAAACGCATCCATTCCAAACTGGATGAAGGGTCCTCAATATTTTGGCTCTTACAAGACATAATATCATAATATATTATAGTTTCCCCTATCGAATTAAGGTCTACTGTACAGTAGATATGTCAGTTAAAGGGTTAAGTTATGTTTTAAGTGGGATATTATGAAAGCAAAAAGCACCAAACAAGACCAAAAATCTTGATTTATTAACCTGTTAACACAGTATACCCCATTGCCCCATTATGTATTTACAAGTCATTTGCCCACCGGCAACTATAGTTGCCGCTTGGACTTTTGACTAAGTGTACAAAAAACTATAGATCTGTTGTAAGAATTGTTTTGTTTGGATGATTCTAGAGACCTTCACTATTATGTAGATGTATATATGTCAACAAAAAATACTTATTAGTAACATGAAAATAACCTTTGTTTGAGAGGGTTTGTCTTCGTTATGCTTCCTGGAAGTAGGGGTAGGAAGTTGGCAGCCTCATGTGACAGGAAGGAAATTAAAAACCTTTTTTTTCCTCTTGAAATCTTTTATTTGGTTGTTTTCTTGCGTGTCATTGAGATATAAAACATGGATACTATCTAGAAAGATACTTACAAAAGGAAAATTACAACTATACACTGCGGCAACTATAGTTGCCGGTGGGCAGGCTGGTGCATGAAATTGGTCTCACTGTTGATCTCTCTCTGTTCTGTAGTTCAAGTGCTGTGGGGTGGATTCCTTCTTAGACTGGTCTAAAAACATGTACTTTAACTCATCAGACCAAAATCCCAGTCTGGAGGCCTACGGTGTGCCCTTCTCCTGCTGTATAAGGCTAAAGAATGAGGTCAGGTTGTGTCAAATCTTGAAACGCTTAATGTAGAGGTCTTTTTTGTTTTTAGTAAATGCATTTTTTTTTATACTTTTTAAGGAATTTGAAACGCACTTGAATATATCCCTTTGATCTAGACTATTAGAATTTGAAAGTGCAAATATGCATACAACATGTTGATTGGTCTTCTTTAGTACATATATTTGCATACTGAATTATTGGTGACACTTTACCATAAGGTTCCATTAGTTGATATTGGTTAATGCATTAACTAACAGTACCAACAGTAACAATTAGTTATACATTTGTTATATAATTTATTTAGCTTTTTAATAAAAATACAACTGTTAGTTCATGTCATTTCAGGTATATTAAAGGGTACATAAAACACACAGTTGCTGCCAGTCACATGTTGAGTATCTATAGAGTACTATTGCATCCTTCATATCTCCGAAAAATCTTTAGTTTTATCATATTTATAAAAGACAGATACGCTGTACCGATTCTTTTCCGAAAACAGCCGAACTCATGAAGGCGTGCAGTGGGCGGAGCTAAAGAGTCACAAGCACCCCCCCCCCCCACCCACACACACACACACACACACACACACACAGTGTAAAAAGTCAGAATGCATGAAATAATAATAACATATACACTTTTACGCTTTTGATGTATTAGTAAATATTGAAATTAACTTTAACTAAGATTAATAAATGCTGTAGAAGTATTTTTCATGTTAACTAATGTAGTTAACAAATGGAACTTTATTGTAAAGTGTACCGAATTATTAGTAGCACAGTCAATCAAAAAACATATTTTGTATTTAATATACATTTATGTGGAGCAAAAGCAATTCGATTTCAAGCAGGGCTACCCAGCGTAGTGTCAATGATATATAATAAGTTTTTAATTTTTTTTATAAATTAGACAAATTATGAAAAGCTGTCTGCTTTCTAAACTATAAAACTGTCTGTTCATTTATGTGTAGACTGTGTTCAACTCTATGTGTGGCTATGAGACCCAGAAGATGAAGAAAAGTGTGGCCAGTCGGCTCATCTACACCATTGGTTGTCTAGATGAGATCGTCTGGTGGGGAAAACAGAACCTTCTGCTGGTCGGAGTAATGACCCTCGTCCTACTGTTCCTTGAGGTGAGGTGCACAACACACATTTATTTTTCCTACTGAAAGTCCTTTTAACTTTATTTAAATGCATGCTTTTAGTAACTTGTATGAACATGTATGAAATCAGGTCTTGATACATCTTGTTTAGAACAGGCAAGGGAATTTGGGCCTCCCCAAAAATGTACTGTAAATAAACACTTAATTGTATTATCTAAAAGCAGTTACAATGTTGTTCCTTTTCATCTAATTAGCTTTCAGTATCACTTTAGTGCATCATGCTTGCTTGTGGTCAATGTTAAGTTCGAGAAAGACAGACTTTATATATACACCGATCAGGCATAACATTATTAGGTCTCTCTCTAGCGTTGGTCTCCCTCTTGCTGCAAAAGCAGCCCTGACCCGTCGAGGCATTGACTTCACTAGACCCCTGAAGGTGTGCTGTGGTATCTGGCACCAAGATGTTAGCAGCAGATCCTTTAAGTCCTGTAAGTTGCGAGGTGGGGCCTCCATGGATCGGACTTTGTTCAGCACATCCCACAGATGCTCGATTGGATTGAGATCTGGGCAATTTGGAGGCCAAGTCAACACCTCAAACACATTCCTGAACCATTTTTGCTTTGTGGCAGGGCGCATTATCCTGCTGAAAGAAGCCACAGCCACCAGCGAATACCGTTTCCATGAAAGGGTGTACATGGTCTGCAACAATGCTTAGGTAGGTGGTACGTGTCAAAGTAAAATCCACATGGATGGCAGGACCCAAGGTCTCCCAGAAGAACATTGCCCAAAGCACTACACTGCCACCGCCGGCTTGCCTTCTTCCCATAGTGCATCCTGGTGCCATGTATTCCCCATGCAGGTAAGCCACGCACATGCACCCGGCCATCCATGTGATGTAAAAGAAAACGTGATTCATCAGACCAGGCGATCTTCTTCCATTGCTCCGTGGTCTAGTTCTGATGCCTATGTTGGAGCTTTCGGCGGTGGACAGGGGTCAGCATGGGCACCTTGACTGGTCTGCAGCTATACAGCCCCATATGCAACAAACTGCGATGCACTGTGTATTCTGACACCTTCAGAACCAGCATTAACTTCTTGAGCAATTTGAGCTACTGTAGCTCGTCTGTTTGATCGACCACATGGGCCAGCCTCCGCTCCCCACATGCATCAATGAGCCTTGGCCGCCCATGACCGTCGCCGGTTCACCACTGTTACTTCCTTGGACCACTTTTGATAGATACTGACCACTGCAGACTGTGGGAACACCTCACAAGAGCTGCAGTTTTGGAGATGCCCTGCACCAAGTTGTCTAGCCATCACAATTTGGCCCTTGTCAAACTCGCTCAAATCCTTACGCTTGCCCATTTTTCCTGCATCTAACACATCGACTTTCAAGACAAAATGTTCACTTGCTGCCTAATATATCACACCCACTAACAGGTGTCGTGATGAGATAATCAGTGCTATTCACTTCACCTGGTCATAATGTTATGCCTGATCGGTGTATACTGTACACATACAGCTAGAGATATGAAACATAGCTAAATTTGTAAATATTATGATTTATAGTTTATATTGGTCATAATCTTTACATGGCACTGTGTAATTTAGTTTGTTCCCTTTTTTCCTATGTTGAGTTATAGCACATCAGTAATTTTCAAAATATATTAGGCAGAGATTGTCTGTATTTGAGAAAATAAATTACAACAAAACACAGATGGTAAATCTACTACTGTTTAATTTATTTTTAAATTGTAACACTAGCAAATGTGATCAATGTTAAGTATTATATAGTATATACATATATATATATATATATATATATATAATTTCATTACTAACGTATAACTACATTCATTTGCTATATTTAATTCCCTTATACACAAATAAATTACACAGAAACAAATGCTTATTTTTTTAAATATAGATTGTATAAATATCATTATTATTTTCCTCCCTTCTAGTTATGTTATTGAACTAAAATCTACAAAGAGTACAGTGGGACCCAAACATCTATTCTCTCAGTACAAAAAGTCAGATTTGCATGCTTTCATTGATGCTTCTTAGAAGATTCTTAAAATCGGGATGACATGGATCATCAGGTTTTACCTCAAATTGTGAAGTACATACAACTTGGAGGGTATGCCAAAAGAAATACCAAAATTCATGTAAACCTTTCCCGGTTGTTATTTTGTAGTGGGGAAAAAAAATATCCAATTAAAAAAATGCAAAATAGAAACTTTTTCATCTGTCTTTTGGATCCCACTGTATGTATAGTTTAAACATTACATTTGGAATGAATCTCATTTAAAAAAAATAAATACAAAAAAAGCAATCTCTTCATACAAGACAATTACAATTAACTACATGAAAAGCCACCCAAAGTCACATCACACTAAAACCCACATTGAACTATATAATACATACATTATCTCTGACATATAGCTTATAACCTGTGGGCAGGATACACTAAATGCATGTGCAGAAAGACAAAATGAACAAACGGTTTGCGCTGAGGATGATAAATGATTTGTCTTCTCTTCAGATATGTATGATGTCCCTGGCTTCTGTACAGCTCTGTCAAATCAGAACTGTTCAACAGAAGAGGACGAAATCTAACAGGACCCAAAACCTTTGTTGCAACAGAAAGTCTTGACTGGTTTTATACGCCTACTTTCCCCACACGTGCTTGCATTGGAATTTAATGACGCACTGCCTTTGAAATACCAAGTTATAACATGTTACAAGTTAGATGCAAATAATGTGATTATTCTCTTCATGATACTGTGAGTTCTAAGCCATAAGCTGTGATTAAATTCAGTACTAACATAAAAAACTATTTTTGTCTTTG
This sequence comes from Gobio gobio, assembly GCF_949357685.1. Taxonomy (NCBI): domain Eukaryota; kingdom Metazoa; phylum Chordata; class Actinopteri; order Cypriniformes; family Gobionidae; genus Gobio; species Gobio gobio. Next base: position 17,197,849 of record NC_137112.1, on the reverse strand, counting down.
TTGATATCATCTGTAATGTTAAGAAAATATATTATACAACTTGCTGACCTTAACACACTTTTCATTTTTACACAACACTTGTAAAATTGATTAAAGGGGTGGTTGATTGACCCTTTGTAAAATAAGTATCTGATGTCTCCAGAGTGTGTATGTGAAGTTTTAGCTCAAAATACCCCACAGAACATTTTTTATAACATTTTAAAATAGTCACTTTTTGAGGGTGAGCAAAAACGTGCATTTTTTTGTGTCCCTTTAAATGCAAATGAGCTGCTGCTCATGGGGCGGAGCTTCAAGAACTGCAGTTAGTAGCTCTGATTACCTCATGCAAGACCATAGACAGTAAAAGAAATGGACACAGCGACCCCATAGGCTTCGACGGGGAAAATTGAAGTCAGGTAGAAGCACTCACTTCCTGATGGCTGAGCGTACTGCGCAGCCTCAGACTGAGCTTGACGACGTAGATGTGACGTGAGCAACCTGTCTGACAGTGGGAAGTCTTCTAGAAATTGTGCAAAGTGAAATCTGAATCACCGAATCTTGTAGAGACAGAGAGAGTGAGCAGGAGCAACTTTTGATGAAGGAAGCAGGATTTGCGACATCTCTATCGGCGTTTATGCCTCCACATCCCCCCGATTGCCTCATAGACAGTAAAAGATTGCCTACGAGCTTCCTTGGGTCTATACGGTACAGCACGACAGAGTCGCGTGGTTATCACGCAATCGTTAGCCTACTTTTTACAAAAACGGCTTCTACGGGGCGATAATGTAAGATACAAGAAAATGGAGCATTTTATACATTGTCGTGTTTGTTTAGAAATAAACAATGGACAAATGGAGTCTTTAAACGCCTCAGATGTAAAGATATTCTCTGTCAAAGTGAGGCCAAAATGAATGGGAGTCAATGGGATGCTAACAGCAGGTGATGGCTTGGTTAGCAATGGCTGCCCCTATGAAAGGTACGCTTTCCGGGGGCTGGATTACCCCCTTGTGCAAGACAGGTAATGAAACTGTTCAGCCTTTTATGTTCAAACCGGAGTCGGACAATGATGGAGAGACTCAAGAAGAAGTCTCTTGCTCTTGTGATATTGTTTAATTATATTCTCTGTTATATAAGAAAATAATATCAGAATTTTGTGGGCATTTATATTAATTTCTGGCATTTTTGAGACAATGCTGCATTGAATTTGAACCCGGCAGCACAATAACAAAAGAAAAAAATCACATTGCGAAGAAGTTACTGATTGCATTTTAAGCAGTACGTTTTTTACATCAAATCTCATTAATGATGTTAAATCAGACAATGCACCGGCAATTTAGTGATATCCTTGCATTTGTGGTCTTGAGATAAAATCCAGAGTCCTCTAAAGCCTAGTTCAGACTGCACGATTTTCAAACTCGTCGGATCATTGCTCTTTTCACACTGCATGACTATCTGGGCCAGCATTTAGTCACTGCTGTGTTCTCACTGCACGATGGATCGGCGACAGGGGGTTTCACACTGCATGACTGTACAAGAGGAAGAATCGCTGACAGCTCGTCTGTCCCGTCCACTGTTGCCAACAAATTTTCAGGGGAAGTTGCTAAAGGCAGATCGAGTTGTTGCTAAAAGTTGCTAAATGATGTTGTGACGTCATTGCGCTATGACGTCATTACGTAATCGCAAGGTAAAACTTCGCCATTATGTAACGCGTAGATATTATTTGAAATGCTAATTTAGATTTGTTTGTAAAAATATATTAAAGCAATGTGTTAGTTAATATGTACGGATCGAGCCCACACATGACGTGCAAGATTAAAAAAAGTTAATTGTGCGCAAAATTTACAAATTTGTTCCCTCGATTTGCTAAACCATCCACACGATTTACTTATTTGTTCCCTCGATTTATAAATCGTGTGCACGATTTAGCCTACTAGTTTTTTTCCTGCATGTCATATGCAGGGCTCCGTAAATATGCTACCTAATTGATCTTCCGGTTTTTACAGCGATTTCCACATTTCCACAGTGATCTTAAGGAATTATGAATGAACCGCTTGGCCTATTGAGCTAGCTTGTACGTGTGTTGTTTGGATTAGAGTCACTTTCCAGAAGTTGCTAAAAGTTGCCAAATAAATTTAAAAAATTGCTAAATTTGTTGCTAGGTGCTTTTAGAAAAGAAAGTTGCTAAGGGAGTCTGAAAAGTTGCTAAATCTAGCAACAAAATTGCTAAGTTGGCAACACTGGTCCCGTCCGCGAATTACGTTTCACAACAAAACACGCGAGAAATGAGAAGGAAACAACGCAAGCATCAGACTGGAGTTCTCGCGCGAGATTGGAATTGTTATTAAAAATATAGACTGCAGTGCAGAAACTTGCGGTCCAAATTGTCTGTGAACTGATTTGCAGCAAAAGGGAGAAAAAGAAAAAAGAATATGGAGGAAGAAATGGTTGGTGAGACACAGGGAGCAATTGTGTTCTGCAAAGGGAGTTTGAGGTAAATGAATAATTTTTTGCAATGTGCTACTGTTGCGTCTGGTCAAGCAAATGTTTGTGCTTTGTTTCTGTTTGATATAATTGTAAATATATTTATTAAAATACTGATATTATGGTCTATAACTCCAGCCCCGAAACTCCCGCTTCCCTGTATCTTGCGCTCTCATTGGCTGTCAGTCATCGCAGGATGCAGATGTATTTTTCAGTCAGAACTCATTCACACAGCAGGAGTTTGAATCGCAGACAGGTCCAGATATTTAGCATGCCAAATATCTCGCGGGCGTCTGCGACTCATCTGCGATTCTCTCTGATCGCGTCTTTGATAATTCACACTGCATGATTGTCACTCACGAACATGAGCACCGATTTGCCTATGATTTCGGGCATTTGTCTGCGATTTCGCAAAACCTGTCTGCGAGTTAAAATCGGGGCTAAAATCGGGCAGTCTGAACTAGGCATAAGTCTGAGACCAGGACAAGACTGAGGAGAAATGCAGTCGAGACCGAGACAAGACCTACAAAAAATGGTCTCAAGACCGGACTCGAGACCAAAACCGGTGTTGAGTACTACACAACACTAGTTAGTGATGTCACTAACCCGGGAGGAAGCTTGTGTAGTCCCTACCAGCCATTTGTTGTAGTCCTTAAAAAGCAATTTCTGTAAAATAAATTTCCCTTTGCTTTGGACTTTGAGCAAAACAAAAAAATCTGCAAAGTTACGATGCTCAAACAGCAACATTACACACTAACTAAAGTTTAAAAAGTTAAATCATAATCAACCACCCCTTTAAACTATTATAAAAATGACTAAATAGTAAATTATTTTATTATTCTTAAATAATCTGGATCGTAAGAGAAAGTAGAACGCACTTAGAGGAGAATGCATGTGTTAGATGGTTTGCTTTTAATCAAACCGATGCCGATGAAATTGAACTGAGCAGGGTTATAATCTTGCAGCATGTTGATATCGGTGTGTGGAGCATTCAGGCTTTTCTCCCGAGAGGTAACTCGGTAATGTGCTCGGAAGTTACGGAGGGGGTTGTATCCAGGTTTGAGGCTGTCTGGACAGCGGAAGCCTTCCTTGATGAAAGATCCGTGCTGGGACACAGCTACAAATCCGTCCTTGTGTGGCATCATCTTTATGACTGGAGAGTAGACGTACTGGATGTATAGCAAACAACCTGTAATGAAATTATCAAAATCAAGCAAGCAACTGAAACAGACATGAATGACATTATTAGCAAGACATACATTTTAACTGAAAGGAATCTTCCACAAATGTTTTAGTCATAAACATTTAGCTGTCATATACAACCCTGAACAAGTCCTCACCACTAGAGACATCCCAGACTTTGATGGTTTTGTCCAGGGATCCAGTGAAGACATATTTATCATCTATTGAGAAGACAGCACAAAGGACACCTTCAAAATAAAAACCCTAGAGGATGGAAAAAGACAACACGTGCCCTTTTAATGTCACACAGCAGTTGTTTACTGGCAGCATTAAGTCACACTGAAAAAAATAACACTATTATATATTTTGCTGCACCTTACAATAACCATGTAATAACTATAGGAGCTACTGTACACTGTAAAATAAAGTGCAACTAAAGCTAAAACATACATTTTGGTTTATAGTTAAAACAATAATATAACAAAAAACAAAAGAAATCCAAAAGGGAACATGCAGGAGATCACACGGAATACGATAGTACAAAACCACATAAACCAAAACGACACAGAACCAAGAAATGAGGAAACGAAGGGTTTAAATACATAGAGAGAGAGTAATCAACAGAAATAAGAACAGGTGATGAAGTAATAAGTAAATATGGAAGCTAATAATGGAACACAGGCAAAACAGGAACAGGGAGAACACTCTGAAACTAAACAGACTTAAACATACCCCTGACATATACAATATCTGAAAACATATCTTATCGTATTCAGTATTGCTTCTCAGGTAAATGTATATTGTTTTAAGGACTTTTAGATATTCTACCTGGAAAATAAGACAAATGGAAAACTGGATTTTTTTCATATATATATATATATATATATATATATATATATATATATATATATATATATATATATATATATATATATATATATATATATATATATATATATATATATATATATATATATATATATATATATATATATATATATATATATATATATATATTATATTATTTTTTATTTTTTTTAAGAAACACTAAAATATCTTTCATGGAGAAGGCAACTGGATAAGGCACTTTGACAAGTTTAGTTAAAGACTTTTTGCGTCAAGTTAAGTCAAGTTAATCACTGTGCTGATTGCCTACTGAAACATACAGGGAGTGCAGAATTATTAGGCACGTTGATTTTCTGATCATATTTTTTTTCCAGGCACATTTGACCAATTCCAAACCACAGTAATCCTAATAACTACTATTGATTTAGTATTTAATAATGTATAAGTGATATATAATTGTTCATGAAGGCTGGAAATGAAAATCACCTTATATTCAGGTGTGCAGAATTATTAGGCATGTTTTCTTTTACAGATAAATTGAGCCAAAAAAGAGATTTAACTCAGACTGAAAAGTCAAAAAGTATTAAATGCCCATGAGAAGGATGCAATACTAATGCAATACTAGACATTGCAGTTAAGGCGTGACCATTGGACAGTGAAATGCTCGTTGGGTCAGCAGGGTCAGACAAAAACATGTGGCGGAGAAAAGACACCTGTTAACTGCAAAAGAATTAAGAATTAAGGTGAAGAATTAAGGGTGAAACCATCAGGAACCCTTTAGTCTCCAGCGCCACCATTTTCCAAAGCTGCAACCTACCTGGAGTCTCCAGAAGTGCAAGGTGTCAGGATCTCAGAGACTTCAGTTAGGTAAAGAATCCTAAAAAATGACCCCCACTAGATAAGAATCATAAGCTGAAGTGTTGTAAAATGCATGAAGAAGGTTTTTTTATAGGCTTTATAGGTTTTATAGGTTGAGAGTGACTCTTGAAGGACCAGCACCACATCCTCTAGTACCACTGTTTGAAGAATTCATCTTCCAGAATCTGGCAGTACGTTTTGGGAGTTCATTTTAGTCCATCCTGAAGTCTGTTTTGCAGAGATGGACTAAAAATGAACTCCCAAAACTAGAAGCTCCCAAAAATAGAGCTAAAATACAACCAATCACAGGTAAATTGGTTCAAAAATAGTTAAATATACTATTTTATGTATTATTTTCGAGTAGTCTGTATTTTTACGCTTATTCAAGTATCACATTGTTAGCTTGCAACATGCTAACAAAAAATTCTGTTAAAACTGTGAGCAGAGCCAAAAAAAAGACCAAAACATGCAAGTATTTTATGTATTTAAGTATTTCTTATGCTTATTCAAGTATCACAGTGTTAGCTTAACAGCATGTTAACAATAAACTCAATTTAAATTAATTGTTAACAGAATAAAAATAGACCAGAACTTGGCTAAATTAAAAAAGCTCAAACTATAGCAACCTGTGAACCCTCACCTTGTACTCCATGGTGTGATTCAGCAGGACAGGACTCAGATTCCACAACTTCTGAACACAATCTTGAGAGCCAATCAAAGCCTGCGAGTCCCAGTTGCTCATGGTGACGCAGGTTATGGCTGCACCGTGGTGATCCAGCTCGGCTGCCGTGGCGTTTTTAAAGTCATAGATTACAACTTCACCACCAAAGGTCCCATAGAGCAGCCTGCAGTCTGATAGCAGAGCCATGGCGGAGATTGGGGAATGCAGTAAGCACAAGGAGTACCTCTCAAATGGGCCGTCCACACAGGGGAAACTGTCCCTCGCTGTTATCTCAAACAGACAGACCGCATCCTCATATGCCACGGCTATTTTGTCCTCCCGTGGGCTGATAGCCATGCTGCGTACCGTCGGTAGGCTTTCTGGAGGTGGCAGGCACAGGGTTTCTAGGGTAAAGTCCAATGGGTAAATAAGGACGGTACCAGTCCGCAGTCCACAGAAGAGTAGATGTTTCTGTTGGGCTAATTCCATACAGCACACTTCTGAGGACACGTCCATACTGTCTGTCCGTAGACCTGTTAAAGATGTGATTTTTGTGAACTTTGGCTAAAGAATTTTATTTTGGAATTTAATACTTTTAAAGGAATAGTTCACCCAAAAATTTAAATTGTCATTAATTACTCACCCTCATGTTGTTCCAAACCCGTAAGACTTTTAGTCATCTTCGGAACACAAATTAAGATCTTTTCAATAAAATCTGAAAGCTTTCTCTGAGAGCATGTCAAGTAAACACACTTGAGCTTCCGTTTGATGAATGTTTATATGAGCCTTTTCAATCTGTTCATCATATAAAGCATTGTGCCTTTTCAGAAAATTTGGACTAAACCGCTAAATTCATATGGATTAGTTTCACAATCTCATTATGAACTTTTTGAAGCGTCAAAGTGGTAGTTGCATAGCTGTCAATGGAGGGACAGAAAGCTCTCAGATTTCATCAAAAAGATTTTCATTTGTGTTTTGAAGATGAACAAAAAACGGGTTTGGAACGACATGAGGGTGAGTAAGTGATGACAGAATTTTCATTTTTTAGTGAACTGTCCCTTTAGGAGCTTGCACATAATTACAGCAATGAAAACCAATATCCTCTTATTACATGTTTTACCTTCCAAACAGCTCCAGGTGAAAACTTCGGTTTTATTTCCCTCTTTGACAAAGAATACAGTTTCACCATCTTTCGACAGGACCACTAGGGGGCAGTATGCTGGGATGAAACTCTTGCTCCTGTGCTTGGTGTTGTAGTCCAGCTGCCATACTTTGAGCTGGTTGGCAATAATGGAGGCAGAGATAATGGTGCGCTGATGTACAGCCAAAGTGGACACAGCTGAATCCATCACACCGATCCAGTCTAGCAGGGCTCCTGTGGTTACACTCCACACCTTGAAGAGTACAAGAAGATCAACTTCCATTCAAGACAATGGCAGTGAGATGAAACCTTACCGGTTTGGGAATAGAGGGATTAAACTGACCCGTATAATCCGATCCTGGGCGCTTGTGATGATTTCACTACCTTCAGTGCTTGAGACAGCACATAGGACAGATGCATCATGGTTAAGATCCAGAACCTTCTGCATTGAAGTCAGTGTCACAAGGAACACACACAATGTTCGGTCACATCCTTCAACAAGAAAAAAGGTACATCAGCAAAGTGGATTTCACACAAGCGAATAGGTTTATCGGCACAAATGTATGGTCTCTGAAAAGATAAAATCTTACTTAATAGAAAATCATTATACTTCGCCAATGCTAGCATGTTGAACTTATATTTATTATAATAACTCATGTAGATTACCAAAAATGGGGTAGGGGTAGAGATCAGCACCACTATGTGTGCAACCCAAGGAGGGCTCTGATTCTACAACAACCATCAAACTCAGCTATTCAACACCGCTACCACATTTCCTTTTATTTAAGAAAAACTAAAATATCAAAACTTTGTGCCAAACTAAAGTGACAGCTTCAGTTATATCCGCTACCCATTCAGTCATTCATTATATATCATTTAATTTAAATTACTCAAATATATGCAAATATAAAATAAAACACCTAATATAATGTTATAATGGACAAGCTTTAACCTATACTTGAAAGGATAGAAGAGAAAAATAAAACTATAAACTAACAACACAGTGATATCAATTATTATAGGGAATTCAAAATCCTGTCATTATTGCTTTTGGTTCATTACATTTACTGATTTTTCACATCTGTTTTCTAGAGAATACATAGCAAGGTGTATGAAAAAAAAAAAACACAATGTGGCCCATGTGGTCCGATCAAACAGATGAGCTACCGTAGCTCAAGTTGCTCAAGAAGTTAATTCTGGTTCTGAAGGTGTCAGAATACGCAGTGCATCATTGGTGCCTTTCTAAGTTGTTCAAAGCTTTTCTAAAGATACTGATTTTTACTCTGTGTTACTCTGAGGTGAACATGGTTTGTGCAAGATTTGCAACACATTATTAGCTGTTTGATAATGCAGGCAAGTAAAAGGCTGTTCGGAAGCAGTGTTATATTAGTGAAGCACACTTCAAGAGTAATTCATAAATGAGAAAAGATAACCAGACAATGACACGTGTAAAGGCACCTGCAAACAGCAGTTTTTCATCCTCAGATGTTCTGAGGAACAAAGCTGGAGTGGGAAGATCAACCACAGACTCAATTCCATGGCTCCATACCTGCACACACACAAACACCTTCGAATAAAGCTGAAATTCCACATTTTGCTCAGTCTTTACTGAAACAAGGTACATACTGAGTGTAGACGGCCTTCCCCAAAAGCAATGAGTATCTTGGCGCATTTGGTGAGTGTCAGAGAACAGGTGATATTATGGTGTCCAGCAGAGCAGGGTAGGGGGGTCTGAGAATTCTGCACGCCCGTGGATATGTCATAAAAACAGAGTGCTCCCTCACTGCATATGCATGCTACGGCATCTCCCACAACACCAAGAACAGAACAAACCCCTGCTGTCACCTCATACAGGAGCTCGGCAGTGTCCAAGTGCCAAGCTCTAACCTATACATGAAAGGATGGGAACGAGAAACTGTAAACAACAACATTCAACATAGTTATATCAATTATTAAAGGAAAGAAAAAAATGATTTTATTACACCCCCCACCCTAACCTTCTCAAATCTGTTTTCTAGAGAAGAATGCAAGGTGTAACAAAATCTGGAGATTCTTTAAAATGTCTTCTTTCCAAAAATTATTACTACTATTACACATAAATAATGACAGGATGGGTACATTATGAGGGTTAGTGAATAATGACAATTTTCATTTTAGTATAAACTGTTCCTTTAAGAAAAAATTATATATATTTTTTTTTCATACTAGGCTGCTTGGGTTTGTTATGATAATCTTGCTTTCTTCAATCAAATGGACATGTGCAGGGGTGTGTGTTTGGACGGACACTGCATCAGTGATGCAGAAAAGCTGTTGTCCACTTATCAGACACCATTTTCTTAGTGTGCCATCGAGTGCAGTAGACAGACAGTTATTGGTTTTATCCATCATCTTCAGAGACAGCACCCCCGCTACACAGAGAAAAAGAAAGAGAATATTTTCATACTTGAACAGTGTTTATCTTTATTAATGATGTTTCTACCAGGGACAGACGGTTCACAATAAACGCAACAAACCCCATATCTGCATGTGCAGCAAATTTAAAGTGCATTTGGGAACACAATGTGCATTAAGGCCTGTTCACATCTGGACGATTTTTGCGTATGTTTATCGCCGACATTTAAAGCCTCATGACTAAACAAAAGGAGTGTGCACATCGACGTGCAAAACGGCAGGCATAAAGCGTAATTTTTTTTAAAAACGCCATGTTTTTTTTGGGGGGAGGGTTACGCGGTGCATTTAAAACTGGCCGACCAATGTGATCGCCATTTTTGTTCACGTGCCTGGAGCTGCTGAAGTTACAGTAAAACAGCAGCGGACTTCTTCCCGGCAGTCAAAGCGGCATTACGTTGTGAAAGTGCAGATAGACCGTAAAATTTAAGATACACTATATTGCCAAAAGTATTGATACACCCTTGCAAATAATTGAATTCAGGTGTTCTAATCTCTTCCATGGCCACAGGTACTATATAAAATCAAGCACCTAGGCACGCAGACGCTTCTACAAACATTTGTAAAAGAAAGTGTTGGATGAAGAGGTGTAAAGCACGCCGCCACTGGGCTCTAGAGCAGTGGAAACGTGTTCCCTGGAGTGACCAATCACGCTTCTCTTTGGCGGTTACCATGAGAACGGTACTTGCCTGACTGCATTGCGCCAAGTGTAAAGTTTGGTTGAGGGGGATTATGGTGTGGGGTTGTTTTTCAGGGGTTGGGCTTGGCCTCTTAGTTCCAGTGAAAGGAACTCTTAATGCTGCAGCATACCAAGACATTTTGGACAATTTAATGCTCCCAACATTGTGGGAACAATTTGGGGATGGCCCCTTCCTGTTCCAACATGACTGTTCACCAGTGCACAAAGCAAGGTCCATAAAGACATGGATGAGCGACTTTGGTGTGGAGGAACTTGACTGGCCCGCACTGAGTCTTGCCCTCAACCCGATAGAACACCTTTGGGATGAATTAGAGCGGAGACTGTGAGCCAGGCCTTCTCGTCCAACATCAGTGCCTGACCTCACAAATGTGCTTCAAGAAGAATGGTCAAAAAGTCCCATAAACACACTCCTAAACATTGTGGAAAGCCTTCCCAGAAGAGTTGAAGCTGTTATAGCTGCAAAGGGTGGGCCAACTCCATATTAAACCCTACGGATTAAGAATGGGATGTTATCAAAGTTAGTTCATGTGCATGTAAAGGCGGGCGTCCCAAAACTTTTGGCAATATAGTGTATTTTCATTTATTATTTTACAGTATAATTGTAATTTACAACTGTAATATATATTTTTCTTTTTCTATATATTTTTGTAATTAGATTAAATAATAATTATTAAAAACGTATAAAAACATTTATTATTCCTAAAACCCCAGTGCGAATGTTTTTGCTTGGAATCAAGTACGTCCCGTGTTTTGCTACGCCCTTGTTTTCTACATTGCTAAAAACCTACCCGTGTGTCCAGAAAGGGTATGAAGAGTCTGTAGATGGCTTAGACTCCAGACTATGATCAGCCCATCCTCTGAACCTGCTACCAGCAGCTCCCTCTTTGAGCATAGCACGACAGCCTTTACCCCTTAAAAAGTTAAGAAAACACATGTGATGCTATGAAATCACATTAAACTTTCCAGACAAGATTTTGCTAATCGGCTTAGTTTTACTTTAACAAAAGCAAGATTGAGCTCCTTTATGTCACCTTTAGTGAACCCCGTGAGGGTGCTCTTTAGTGGGCCCCCAGGGGACTGAAAGAAGCTGCATTTGGGCACAAGCACTGGGTCAGTACAGGATCCAAACCAGTCCATGCACTGAGAACACAGCTGACCAATCATAGAAGGGTAGAGATCAACAAGGCCCTGCAGCCTGGTGAAGATCTCCGTGACCAAAAGTGAGGGATCTTGTAAAAGATTGAGATAAAGGAATTGATCAAGTTAAATAAAATAAAATAAAATTATGTTTTAGATGTTTCTTGAACTGCCCATAATATTTAAATGGAATGTGGAAGAATGATGAATTGGTGTGATTGGTGATTAATAAAGGAAGTCTCACTCTAATATTTATGGAGGATTTAAAGGGATAGTTTCAAAAATGAAAATTCTGTCATAATTTACTCACCCTCAAGTTGTTCCAAACCTGTATGAATTTCTTTCTTCTGCTGAACACAAAAGAAGATATTTTGAAGAATGTTGGTAACCAAACAGCTGATGGGCCCTATTGACTTCCATAATATGGTAAAGACTACTATGGAAGTCAATCTACTGTTTGGTCCCGCATATCTTCTTTTGTCTTCAAAATATCTTCAAAATATATCTTGTCTTTTTTAAGAGTGCTCTAAAAACTGACAAATGAATAGCCATATTTAAATGTGTGTATTTAATTAATATATTTAAATGAAGTTAACAATAAACAAATAATTCAATTAGAATTTTATAAAGTAAAAAAAAGCCCATTGGGTAATTGATCATGCAGAAGCAACTTATAAACTTTTGACTTATTAAATTTTAAGATGAAGGGTAAGTGCAGTTTTCTTTCCTCTAGATGACCTCTAAGCTAACATAAACTAAAAGCTACAAAACTCCAATTTCAATGTCATGAAAACATAAAACCCAATACTATAAATAACAGAGACAGAAATTAAAATTGTTTTTTTGTTTGTTTGTTTTTTTAAACACGCTTAATATTTCAATATATTAAATAAATATCATTCGTAGAACACCGCCTACAGAAGTCCCATACTCACCCACATGGCCATCGCTAAAATCGAATGAGGGCTTAAGCAGCAGAAACATCTCTTTCAGCATTTTTATCTCTGGACAATCTGTGAGATCAGTGCAAACCAACAGGTCCTGAATAACACAGCTCACGCCACACTGCTGAGTTTTACAACACAACCAATCCAGACTGCCTGTGAGAATAAATGCACAGGTATGTTTTCATATATTTTAAGTGTGCAAACACATAAAAACAAAGAACAGTTGTCAGTTACTCATTTAATGGGGATTAGATTAACAAAGGTTTACAATACTGTCAACATAACATACGGTAACCAATTACCCATTCAGTATAGGGAACATGGAGAGAATAGATTCTGGCTTTTCTTTTTTTCTGTTCTTTTTTTTAAAGAAAAGAATGCTAAAATTAGACATACAAGCAATACTGTGATGAGATGAAAAGAGAGTTTTGCATTATGTGCATGTCTGTATCATATTACAAGTAAATTGCATACTTTATTACAAGTAAAATAAATAACTGTTGACTTCATTTATGACGACTTTTGTTAATAAAATAATTAATAAAATAATAGCAAAACTCAAAATTGTTTTATTCTGTGTTCTTTTAGTGGAACAGTAATTGTCTGGCTCATACATATTTATTTATTTAAAATATGTGACCCTGGACCACAAAACCAGTCATAAATCGCACAGATATATTTGTGGCAATAGCCAACAATACATTGTATGGGTCAAAATTATCGATTTTTCTTTTATGCCAAAAATCATTAGGATATTAAGTAAAGATCATGTTCCATGAAGATATTTTGTAAATTTCCTACCGTAAATATATCAAAATGTATTATTAGTAGTAATATGCATGGCTAAGGACTTCATTTGGACAACTTTAAAGGCAATTTTCTCAACAAAACAAAATGTTGCACCCTCAGATTCCAGATTTTCAAACAGTTGTATCAAGGCTAAAAATTATACAAATAAACCATAAATCATTGGAAAGCTTATTTATTCAGCTTTCAGATGATGTCAATTTGATCTCAATTTGTATGACATTTATGGTCCTGGGTCACATATGCAAAGTAAAGTCTACATGTTGGTCAATGAATTGCATGTATACACATTTTATTTTAGATTTGCTTATTTAAAGATATTTTAATTATGAAAACTCTCTGAATAGTTACAAGGATATGACAATGTTAATGTACTTGGACTCAGTGGACTAGTTCTTCTGCACTGTTGATGCTAAAAGATACACAGACATGTTGCTATGAGTATGTAAGATATCTGCTGCATTAACAGGCATACATAAATCCTGTAAGAGATCTAGACAGGTGGAGTAAAATGTGCTTGCTAGCATATTGCACATAAAGGACCTCCACCACCTTGAAAGTATATATTGCTATCCAAGGTAACACTTTATTTAGATTTTCTATAACTATAAGTAATTTTGCAACTCCATGTCAAATAGCTGTCATGAGAGTAGACTGTCTGTTTAAGCACTTTTAACACTTTTTATGGTCCCTTAACAGACATTCTATACTACTATATGTAATTTTGAAACTACATTTCAACTTATTCTACTTGCCTGGACCCTTACACCTAACCTTAACCTAACAGTCTACTAACATTCTAATTCAGTCTACTAATATTCTAATGAGAGTTAGTTGACATGTAGTTGCAGTTACTATACACTCTAAAAAAAAAAAAGGTTCTATATGGCACCAAAAATGGTTCTTGGCTCGTAATCATAGGGGAACCTTTTTTAGTGCTATATAGCACCAATTTTGGTGCTTCAGTGGTTCTTCAGCAGTTCTTCAGAGGTTCTTCACCGGTTCTTTGACTAAGGTGCTATATAGCACCTCTGAAGAACCGCTGAAGAACCACGGAAGCACCAAAATTGGTGCTATATAGCACAAAAAAAGGTTCCCCTATGATTACGAGCCAAGAACCATTTTTGGTGCCATATAGAATTTTTTTTTTTTAGAGTGTAGTTAGTAGACTGTATAATCTAAAGTGGTAAACCTATCCAAACCTCACCGAGCACTGATTGGCGTAGCTCTTCCCATTTGCCTGCATGAGCGAGGTGATAGGGCAGTTCATGAAGCTTCCGTAAATTGGCAACTTCTCCAGTGAACCACAAGGGCTGGGGTGGTACCTTGAAAATATAGCATGTTTTACCATCAAAAAATGTGTACAAATAGGTTACTTACATCTAAAACATATTTGACATAATGCTGATTTTGTGACCTTGATAAATACCTTTCTGTCAGCATTAAGTAGTGTGGTTAGCGAGGGTAGAAGAATAGGCCTGAGCTGCCCTTGACTCCACTGTCCTGAGAAATACTCGGCAAGGATGGAGTGCATGTCAGCTTTCACATTGCGTGACAAATATCTCTTTCTTACCAGCTCTGTGAACTGCCTAAGAAAAGTAAGGGCTAATATGAGAACAGTGATAGAATGGGCAATAGGGAGCACTAGGATTCTTCCTAGAGGGCTGTCGACTTGCAGACAAGAGATTGTCGAGGGGTAAAGTTGACTGATTAGCATTGGCCAGTTAGCCACTGCTGGTAGATCCCATTCAAAGTATTTGAAACGTACATTTTCCTTTGTTCTCTATTCCTTTTATATCACCAGGCAAGAAAATATTACATTTCACTGAGACTGATTGTAGTTTAGAAAATTCGAAAATGTTGGTGGCAAACAAAAAGGTCTAAGTAAACCTTTACCTGTGAGCGAAACCCAGTAGAATAACACCCCCCTCCCATCTCTCCACCAGATGAGCTGTCAGGTCATGTCGGAGACGTGACCAATGAAGACGCGGGAATCGTAGGAGTGTGTGGCTTGGAGGAAGCCAGTACTTATAGATCTCGGCCAGAACATCATTATCTAATGACAAGGCATCCTGTAACTCTGCCTCTGATAGTCCATGTCTGTTGAATATGTAAAAGGCAAATAATTACATTTAAAAACTTAGAATTCCATTACTGTGTGAAATGTCAAAAATAAGAGTTAGACTGCCAATTTTGAAAGCGAGTATTTGACTCATCTAAAGCGGCAAATATACCACAAGTGCATTCACACGGACTTCTAAATGTGGCACAGAGGCTGCTTAAATCAAGGTTATTAAAAGCTGCGTTTCCACCGCAGGAACTTTTCCCATGAACTAGGGACTTTGGGGTGGTACTCGGTGTGTTTCGGCCGCAGGAACCGGGGTCTAAATTAAGTTCCGGGTAAAAATGTCCCCCTCAAAACATCCCTTCTTGCGAGGTAGGCCCTGTCCCAAATGGAACACTTCATGTACATTTACAATGGCCGCCACGTTCATATCCCCGTGAAAAGCATCAGACCATATGGTGTACCATGTTTCATTTAAGGTTTCAGAAAGCAGTCTCTAATGACTGCTTCTACCCGATATTCATTACGTCATTAGTGTGTGGAGCCGGAGGAAGGCCACAAGTGCTTAGCATGCCATTTGGGACAGGGCCGCAGTACTTTTTCAAAGTTCAGGAACTTTCAGGGGTGGGACTTGGGCGCTGAACATGCTAATTGGTTGAGTTCACGCAGCATTTTATTTCAACCTAAAAGTCTGATGCGGTGCGTGCAGTAAGAGCTGTTTGCAATTCAAATCAACAATGGCGTTTAAAAAATAGGACCAATGGGCCGATGATGAGGTTCAGGCTTTATTAAGTTTACATGCGGAGGACCAAATCCAGTGGGAACTGGAAAGTCGCATGCAGTGCTACATCACCGGACTAATCTTCACGGTACTAAACCACGATGGAAACGCAGACAGCAACAGGTCTGGGGGAAAAAAGTTCCTGATAAAAGGAAAAAGTTCCTGCCGCGTTCCTTTAGCTTATTGGGTCTTTCTACACCAACAAAAAAAAAAAAGACTTACCTTGATATCAATATGAAGCTCAAAGCATGACTAACTAGCTTTTTCCCATGATTCTCCTCAAGTGATTGCAAAAACTGGGTCATCACTTCCTGTGCAGAGATGCCCAGGTGAACACTAGACATGGAGGTCCAGGAGGACCACTGTTTAGCAATGTCTAGTATGAGTTTCAGATGCAAAGGGCTTCCACTTTGCTGGAAGCTGTGTAAGATGGTGTCCAACTGTTCTGAGGTCAGCTTGCGTCCAGCTGCGCTCATGTAGGCATCAATGATGTCTTTCCCTTGATCGTCTTTGAAAAGTTCCACACTAAAGATGTTTTGCTCTGCTGAAACCAAAGATTTACATTTCTCAACACAGTCATCAGAAATAGAGAGCACAATGTGTACATTAGGTGGGATCGTTTTAGGTATCCAGTCTAGTTTATGGGGTTTTTTTGCCTCTAACAGCTGGTCCACTGAGTCTAGAATGAGTAGGAGTGTGTCTCCTTGTTTTGACACGTCTTCCAACATGAAATGGAAAAACCGGACTAGCTCTTCATGCGTGTTGGCAATATGTGGGTGGGGGAACTGCAACCCTGAAGCTCCACACACTTGAAGACATACACCTCTGAGAACAGAGTCAACATCCGAGCTGAGTGGAGATGTTCCCAGCAACCTCAGCACCACAACTCCCTGATGATCCACACCTCGCATTTCCTGTGCCAGTTTGCAAAGCAAAGCTGTTTTACCAACTCCTGAAGGTCCATGAACCAGAAGAGGTTCATGACAAGCCTTATTGGACTCCCACATGGTGATGCAGATCTTTCCCAGAATGCTGTCCCTCCCTTTAAACACAGAACACTTCTCCTCGCTCAGCACGGCGTGATGAAAGAGCTCCTGTTTCAACCAGGACCATCCTGGATGTACTGTGTTACAACCTCCTGAAGTTTTCAGAGCGTTCCTGCTGATTAGTTCCTTTATTTGAGATGTTACCTTCTCACACAGTTTTCCCAGATATTCCTTGTGTTCTTTGCGGCTAGGGTCCATTGCTCCTTTGCTGAGCTCCATGCAGAGAGGTTGGAGGTGACCTGTGTTGCAGATGCGTTGCTTCAGGTCGGCCAAGAGCTCCCGGGCTTCTGTGTCAAGCAAGCCATCGGCTGTGACGTCCAGAACAAACTTTGCAAAGTTTTTCTTGCAGTCTCTTTTACTAAGACGAGGCAGTTCACGGATAAACAGCACAGCTGATGCATTCCTTTGAGTCTTGAGAAAGCCGTGCTCCATTTCATACTCTAAGACTATGAAACATGCATAAATAACATCATTAAAATAAAATGAAAAACTAGGACAGGACTTGTTAAACTTAGAGGACTATTTCCATAAATATGGTATTGGTTCACATTTCTTAATAATTAGAAGTTAAAATATGTTGTTGTTTTTTTTAGAATTGTTAGATAAACTATAATCTAACATCTTTTACTATTCACTTTATTTACCAAAAACAATGTTACAACCCTGTTACCATATGATTTTTACCAAACACAACAAAATTATCCAAAATTATCACACCTAAGAAGTAACATCCTGTTTGGTTGACCAGTTTGGTTTCAATGTTGTAAAAATTGCAAACCCACATATAAAAGAAATGTAAAATGAAACTCCTAAAATACTAACTCACCCTCATGACACTCTAAACCTGTATGTATTTCTTTCTTCAACAGAATAAAAAAAAAAAAAAAAAAAATGTTTATACTATGAATGACAGTGGGGCCCAGTGAAGTTTTGGAACCCATGTTTGTGATGTCTACTACGGATAAGAAAATGAATTGTGTGTGTGTGTGTGTGTGTGTGTGTGTGTGTGTGTGTGTGTGTGTGTGTGTGTGTGTGTGTGTGTGTGTGTGTGTGTGTGTGTGTGTGTGTGTGTGTGTGTGTGTGTGTGTTGCGCTGAAGTCAGTCCGTCATACAGGTCTGGAATGACAAAAAATGGTCGAATTCTGCACCATATATTCGTGAAAAGTTTCATATCATCTCACCAGATTTGAAAAACTTGTGCTTGTGGTCAACACTGATATCCCCATCTCTCTCAGCCTGTTGGGCAGCTGTGCGGAGAGCCTGCAGCAGTCGTGACTCTGTCAGATTCCAGGAAATGACATCATT
Organism: Gobio gobio; assembly: GCF_949357685.1. Taxonomy (NCBI): domain Eukaryota; kingdom Metazoa; phylum Chordata; class Actinopteri; order Cypriniformes; family Gobionidae; genus Gobio; species Gobio gobio. The sequence goes on along the minus strand of NC_137112.1, from coordinate 17,179,465 downwards.
GTCATGCAACTTTCCACTCTCAGATCCTTTGTCATTGTAATGAGGATAGTGAGCTGTGATTGGCTGGAGGATATATGTGGGTGGGACTGAGTTACTGTCTTTGGAGAACCATTGGTTAAGGAGCGTTAAACTCTCTGAATCTTTGGAAAGTTTTGATACCAGCGACTCAAACTCCGTCTCTGGTATAAGGTGTGGGATGGGGCGATGGCCATACTGATTACCAAGCAGAGCCTGACAAAAACAAACAGTGCAATGCAGAGATACAGCATTACACTTACACTTGAGTATTTTAAATGAGAACCAAAACAAGCCTGATAATGTAAAGGTGTCAAATGGCAAAGACTGAAAAAAATTATAATGTTGATTGTGTCACTTACAACAAAAGTCGGCCCATCTGATATTCTCTGACATGTTTTAATTTCTTTAATGCACAGTTCCGTTGTCAAATGATCAGCTGTGAGGATGTCACGCACCCCGCATCTGAGATCCACAAACTGCGAGAAAAACCAAACCAAATTTAAAATAACATATACATATATATATATATATATATATATATATATATATATATATATATATATATATATACTATACATATATATATATATATATATATATATATATATATATATATATATATATATATATATATATATATATATATATATATATATATATTACACATATGCTCTTTGACCAGTCGATATGTTTATTAAAAAAAAGTAAAATAATAATAAATAAAGCATTCCTACGAGAATTAAACTAGACTACATTTTCAACACAAACCTCAAAGACGAGACCCAAAGTTTGGCAGTGGGCCTGCAACTCCGAATAGGCCTTCTCCCAGAATGCATTTCTCTCATTTTTCATGTCTGTCAAATTAAATGTAGTTTATTAATGGCAGGCCCTGAAGGAGTTTATTTTGTGATATTTAATATTGTACGTTATCTCGCTTATTACAGTTATTATACTATTAGTATGCTTTTTACCAAACCAGTAGCATTATGTATGCATGGATTGTCTGGTACAATGGTAATTTGTATTATGTATAACCATCATGATTGTTCAGGATTATTTTTATAAATAATATATATATATATATACATACATACACACACTGTGCCCTCCACTAATATTGACACCTTTGGAAAATATGAGCAATGTGGAAATAAATCTGCATTGTTTATCCTTTTGATCTTTCATTAAAAATAACCTTTTATTTCATTGCTCACATTATGAAATAAATGTTTTTCTCCAATGCATGTTGGCCACAATTATTAGCAAAAAAACAGAGTTATGAACACTAAAACAATCAATGTAAGTCTTACCTGAGTGTGTGGAGCTGATGAACACCCGGACCATCCTGGAAACAGGTTGTAGAGAATCAGCGCTCTGTCCCCGTAGAGCCTCCAATCCAAGAGTTTCACCAATCTCCACCACAGCCATCCTGACCTACACACCTCAATAAATCCAGAGTATGATCCCCTGCGCTCCTGTCCTCATAACCCACCCAAATCTTAAGTGACCCTCCTAAAAAATCTACAGCATTCAATAATGAGCTCTAGAACTACAGAGCACCAATGCTTAGTTTGAAAAAGTAGATCTGAATGCCAAATATTAACAGAGCCCACATTTTATTCCACTATAAGGCAAAGAAAACAGCTCTGTTGCGAAGCACTAGCACATTTGTTTGTTCTCCTCTGTATCCGTCATTTTATCCACTGAGATCTGGAAGGCCGAGAGAGACACGGTGTTTACGACCCGACGCCTGCAGCAGAGATCAGACCCTGGAGACCATGAGCAGCTGCCACACGTTTAATTAACCTAAAGTGTATTTAACACTTAAAGTGTAGTTCATTTCTGATTATGAGTCAAAGATCATTGGAATCATTTGGCCTATTTACAAATAACTATAATATGATTTTAAATTACAAGTATTGATGTGAACCTGATAAACTGAGCATGCTCCCACAGAAGCAGGTGATTTTATTGCGCTGTTAACTAAACCTCTGAATCTGTTAATTGTTACTCGGTGTTGTTTGTTTCTAGCCTCTCTAATGCACCCAGAACCCTTCCCGAGAGAGAATAACTTAAGTCTACGCTCACCAAGGAATCAGGAGTCAGGTTGACGCTTTGAATTATGATCAAAACTTACTTTGCCCCAGGCAAAATTTTGCAATTTATGTAATATGTTAACATGAAAAACAAAAAGACCTTTTCATTTCTTTCACAGATTTTCTTGGTTTCAATATTACATTAAATGTAGAAAAAGATCTGATAGGATTTTAGTTGAGTTTTTTTTTTTACATCTCAAAAAGCTGCTTTTTTTGTAAGTATTTTTATTTAAATAGTCACAAATGACAGGCAGTATAACGCTACCATTATATGTAAATGTTACGATTAAACGATGTTAAAAAAAAGTCAATATTTTCCGATCTGTCAGGTGTTCTAATAATTTTGGCCACCATTTATTATATTGGCATGGGATAACATTAGTGTTGAAGTTCTCAGAGGAAATACTGACACTATGCCAGAGAGATGTGCTGCTATAATTGCTGCAAAAGGTGGACATACCAAATATTATTATATGTTAAAAGTGGATAAAAACAGTATGACTCACTTCATCTGATATTTGATGGTCAGAGCAGCCATCTGCATGTTTCATGAACATTATGAAATTAAGTCATGTTTGGGAGGCAAAAACGGTCAATATTTTCAGATCTGTTAAATGTTCTAATAATTTTGTGTGTGTGTGTGTGTGTGTGTGTGTGTGTGTGTGTGTGTGTGTGTGTGTGTGTGTGTGTGTGTGTGTGTGTGTGTGTGTGTGTGTGTGTGTGTGTGTGTGTGTGTGTGTGTGTGTGTGTGTGAGAAAGAGTGTGTACAGGTGCTGGTCATATAATTAGAATATCATCAAAAAGTTGATTTATTTCACTAATTCCATTCAAAAAGTGAAACTTGAATATTATATTCATTCATTACACACAGACTGATATAGTTCAAATGTTTATTTATTTTAATTTTGATGATTATAACGACGATGATGACAACTAAGGAAAATCCCAAATTCAGGATCTCAGAAAATTTGAACATTACTTAAAGCTACACTGTGTAACTTTTTTAGTTTATTCTTAGCTAAAAACACTTAGTTCTTTCAAAAATATATGTGCTCATTAATGTATATTCACTTCTTTCAAGTAATAAAGTATTCTTGTAAGTTTATAATATGCCATTGAAAATACATACGGGTAAGGGATTTGAATGCAGGTCGCCATGTTGCCCCTCCATCTTGAAAGTACATTAGCCAAAGAGGGACATACCCGTAAATTCAAGCTTCGCCTTTCGCGTTTTAACACTCAATGGCACCGTGTCGAATGTGGACGAGGTCGAACTGGAAGCCATGTTAATCTTGGACTAAATCAGCCACCGTAGGAGTTAAAACGAAATCGGAATTGAGAGGAACAGAAACTAAAATTCACTGGATGGTCATATACTGTTTCACCACTAGATGGGAGAAAATATCACACAGTGTAGCTTTAAGACCAATACAAAGAAAGGATTTTTAGAAATCATGGCCAACTGAAAAGTATGAACATGAAAAGTATGAGCATGTACAGCACTCAATACTTAGTTGGGGCTCCTTTTGCCTGGATTACTGCAGCAATGCGGCGTGGCATGGAGTCGACCAGTCTGTGGCACTGCTCAGGTGTTATGAGAGCCCAGGTTGCTCTGATAGTGGCCTTCAGCTCTTCTGCATTGTTGGGTCTGGCATATCGCATCTTCCTCTTCACAAGTTAAGGTCAGGCGAGTTTGCTGGCCAATTAAGAACAGGGATACCATGGTCCTTAAACCAGGTACTGGTTGCTTTGGCACTGTGTGCAGGAGCCAAGTCCTGTTGGAAAATGAAATCTGAAAATGAAAGCATGAAGTGCTCTAAAACTTCCTGGTATACGGCTGCGTTGACCTTGGACCTCAGAAAACACAGTGGACCAACACCAGATGACATGGCACCCCAAACCATCACTGACTGTGGAAACTTTACACTGGACCTCAAGCATTTTGCATTGTGTGCCTCTCCTTTCTTCCTCCAGACTCTGGGACCCTGATTTCCAAAGGAACTGTCCAGTCCTTTTGGTCTTTAGCCCAGGCGAGACACTTCTGACGCTGTCTGTTGTTCAAGAGTGGCTTGACACAAGGAATGCGACAGCTGAAACCCATGTCTTGCATACGTCTGTGCATAGTGGTTCTTGAAGCACTGACTCCAGCTGCAGTCCACTCTTTGTGAATCTCACCCACATTTTTGACTGGGTTTTGTTTCACAATCCTCTCCAGGTTGCGGTTAACCTTATTGCTTGCACACTTTTTTTTACCACATCTTTTCCTTCCCTTCACCTCCCTATTAATGTGCTTGGACACAGAGCTCTGTGAACAGCCAGCCTCTTTTGCAATGGCCTTTTGTGTCTTGCCCTCCTTGTGCAAGGTGTCAATAGTCGTCTTTTGGACAACTGTCAAGTCAGCAGTCTTCCCCATGATTGTGTAGCCTACAGAACTAGACTGAGGGACTATTTAAAGGCCTTTGCAGGTGTTTTGAGATAATTAGCTGATTAGAGTGTGGCACCAGGTGTCTTCAAAATTGAACCTTTTATATCTGTCTTTAAAAAAAGTATCTTTAAGCTCACTAAGGCTGTATTTATTAGATCAAAATATTTCACTAAAATAGCTGTTTTCTGTTTTAATATAAT